>NW_021604605.1:2702791-2730257 GCF_004785775.1 Grammomys surdaster | reverse complement strand
AGGAAAGGAAAGGAAAGGAAAGGAAAGGAAAGGAAAGGAAAGGAAAGGAAAGGAAAGGAAAGGAAAGGAAAGGAAAGGAAGATGCGGGAACTCGAGCTCAGGAGTACCTCTCTAGGTAACGTCCTTTTTTGGTTCATCTTCCAATTTCCCAAGTAATTCACCATATTCTGAAATAGACCTAGGCCATAGACTTTATAGGCTGAATTGTTGGCAGCCTTTTGGCCAAGACCTTAAGAGGATGCTCAGAGAGTTTTCATCACTATATGTATGTAGTACATGGCAGGATTCCTATGCCAGTCAGATTACTCAAGTGCTTTCTTAGGCTTTTATGATAAAAATACTAGAAGAAAGAACAGAAGCTGACCCTGTGCTAAAGACTCTACAAAGCCAAGAGATTGAACTTTGTTTTTGTTTTCTTGAGACAAGGTTTCTCAGTGTAACCAGCCCTGGATGTCCTGGACTCAATTTGTAAACCAGGCTGGCCTTTAACTCACAGAAACCTTCCTGTCTCTGCCTCCCAAGTGCTGGGACTAAAGGCATGAGCTACCATGATCAGATTCAACTTTAGGCTCAAAAGACTGAACTTTAAGGTTATACAGGTATTGCAAGCCAAGGCCAAACTATCTCGTGCTATTTTCAATCCCTCTCAAAGCTATCCACTGCCGTCCGGTGTCTGACTATCAACACCTTAAAATGTATTCTTAGCAGATCACTAGCTTTCACCAACCAAAGGGATCTATTTTGAAACCTACATCACAATTCTTCCCTTGGCTATAACTCACATACCTGAGACTTCTCCCAATTTGATTTATGACTTTCTTTGTTTTATAATAAAATATCATGTAAGTACTTCAACTACAGAACATAGTATTTTTGTCTTTCTGGGTCATGGTCACATTTTGGCTCCAGAATAAACTATCATCATGTCTTATTCCCTTTTGAAATGAGACCTGTGCTTCTGCATGGACACTTTCATTTATCACTTGTGAACATAGCACTTTGCCATGTCATTAAATAGACTTCACCTGCTTTCTATGATATGATGTCATTCGGTGTTTGGGGACAATCATCTGTGTTGTAGAGAAAAGTATAAAAACCATTTTCTCATAGGCTCTAAGCATAGTACAAGTCAAAGACTCCAAAAACAACCATGCAGTAAACCAACTCCTCCCTCACAGCCTGTTAGGATCACTGATAAACTTTTAGATTATCTCCTTCAGTCTCTTTCGACAGAGTCCAAAATTTATTTTCATATATAATAGTAAATTTGTATTAAAATTAGATGTTTTTTACATTATGGTTCACACAGAAATGAACCAGATGTGGTGATTCAGCTCAGTAATTCTACTGCTCTGGAGGCTGAGGCATGAGGAATAGCACGAGCCTGAGGCCAGCCGAGGAAACAAGTGTCACCAGGCAAAGCTAAGCTAATGTGTGTAAAATAAAAAAATTAAAAAGGAGAAAAACTAAAAAACAACAAATAGACTTCACTCCTTATTCCTAAGCAGTCTGACAAAATTACATATTAATTTTTCAAGTTCTCATTTTTAGTAAGTAAATCACTATAAATGATGCTTTTTTGTTTGATATACTTATCTATACTGCTACAAGTTATGTACATATATATAAGCACATAGTTCGGCCACCTTAATGGTCATTTGACTCATACTGAGTACAGCTTTCTATACCAACAGTACACTCAGAATACTTCCATATTAATATATTTTCTCTAAATGGAAAACTTTTTATATTTATTCTTGTAAGTAGATCCTCTTCTAGATATATATATATATATGTATGTATGTATGTATGTAAAGTATGTGAAAGCACTGTTGCTGGCAAGTTGCTTTCATTTTGAGAATTATAAAGCCAAAAAAAAGTAGGCACTTGAATCAAAATTAGAAGGTCAAGATACATTCTCTTTTTTTTTTTTTTTTTGGTTTTTCGAGACAGGGTTTCTCTGTGTAGCCCTGGCTGTCCTGGAGCTCACTCGGTAGACCAGGCTGGCCTCGAACTCAGAAATCCACCTGCCTCTGCCTCCCAAGTGCTGGGATTAAAGGCATGCACCACCACCGCCCAGCAAGATACATGCTCTTATTTTCCCTATCCACATACAGGTTTTCCTCATCATCATTAGTCTGAGGTCCCAGAAGCATGCTAACTGTTCTCTGCAATATGTACTTTTCCCCCCTTTAGACAAGGTCTCACTGCGTAGCCCATGGTTGCCTTGAATTCAAGAGATCCATCTGCCTGCCTCTGACTCTTAAGTGCTGGAATTAAAGTCAGAGCAACCACACCTAGCCCTGGAATATGCAATATATTTAATGTTTCCTCTTTAACTTTTGTGGTTTTAGAAGTAACATTTCTTAAAATTACACACTAGTCATGGATAGAAAATATAGAACTTACCAGCACCACAAATACAAGCAGACAAGGGTTTTATAAAGTGGTTGTCTTCTGTTTTCCCATTTTCTATCACCAACTGGAAATACAAACATATTAAATCACAAATGGCCAACAGATCACAAACAACAAGCAAACAAACAAAACTAAAGAAATACTCTTAAATACTGTATAGCTATCTCATCTTTGATCAATTGCATTCTGCTGTTGTACTTATTGGACAACATATATGTGAGCACATGTTTGTATACAGGCTGCCAGGATTAGTTGGTATTGACTGACCTGCATAATATATAAAGAATATATATGCCGGGCAGTGGTGGCGCACGCCTTTAATCCCAGCACTTGGGAGGCAGAGGCAGGCAGATTTCTGAGTTCGAGGCTAGCCTGGTCTACAGAGTGAGTTCCAGGCCAACCAAGGTTATATACAGAGAAACCCTGTCTCAAAAAAACCAAAAAAAAAAAAAAGAATATATATATCCTTGCCTCTTCAGTTGCTTCTATCATCTGTATTCTCAGGTCTCATATCATAACCCTTGTCATATGTCATTACATGGAGAAATTAATAGTATTCCACGTGCATAAAAATTAAGAGTGAGGTCTTTAAGAGGGAAGCCTTTGAGAGCTACAGGGAATATGGGGATATGGAAGAGGGAGAGACAATATGTAAGAAGGTACAAGGTAACAGAAAAGATGTTTGTTATCAAAATATAGTAAACCTCTATATGAAAATATCATCACTAGCAGGTGTGATGGCTCATGCCTAATTCCAGCACTTGATTGGCAGAAGGACAGCCATCAATTTGAGGACAATCTGGGCTACATCATGAGGTCCAAACTATTCTGAATTTGGGAGTCTCAAACTCTGGTCCCCTCCCCACAAAAGAAAAGAAATGTAATTGTGAAACTTGCTTTTTTGCACAGTTAATACATGCCAATAAAAAGTGATGTCTTTAAATTTTGCATAGAAATGTGATTATTTTTAGAGAAAAAGACATGGTTATTTTCCAGTTATGTTTTTAAATGGTACTGGGTTTTTTCTTGGTTTTTTTTCCCTTTTTAAAAAAAATTTCAAATATTATGTGTTTTCTATTTTCATTTTAATTCTAAACACAACATTTTAATTCTAAACACAAGAATAAATTAAAACCTCAAGGCTGAGGCTGAATAGGTAGCCCAGTGGTTAAGACCACTTGTTCTTTCAGGGGACCTGAGTTCTGTTACCAACACAGTGACTCATATCTCCAGTTCCAGAGGATCTGATGCCCTCCTCTGGCCTCTGTGGGCACCATTCATGTGTGGAGTACACAGACACGCATGCCAACCAAATGCCCATTCACAGAAAACTAGTAATTGAGAATAATAATACTAATAACAGATTTTTAACAACTTGAAGGCAAATAAACAACAGACAATTACACAGTTAGTCCTTTGGACGTAGTCACTGTTTTGCTCACCATGTTTCTGTGAACAACATATTTAAACATGTGTATAATAAATAAGTAGAGAAATTCTTATATTTCTACGGGAGCTTTCCCGGCTTGGACCCTCTGCTGCAGAACGGGCAGCGAGTCGACAGGGGGGTAAAACTTGGTTTCACAAGCGTAAAGGTTGTTTAGTATTGAAAATATTTACTCTCTTTGATTCTTAGTTATAATGGGGCCAGAAGCTGATGGCTTCAGATTAATTTAATCACCTTGATACCTGGGGTGGGGGGTGGTGAGGGAGGTTAGGTAAAGGATTTATTGCTAATCCTCTTTTTTTCTGGTCAGGCATCCAGAATTCCTTCACTGACCTGGCTGGTTAAATTTTGGTGAACCAGAGAGGAAGGAAAGGACAAGAATTAAAATCCGTTACACAGGAATCTTTGCACAGACACATATGCATTCATACACCCACAGTCTGGACAGGCCCAAGCATCTCTCTCAACTAACTCCACAAGAACTCATGCATGCTTACACACACACACGCATACCTACATACGTACATATAAACAGACATAGACATTTGCACGGATGGACGGATGGATGAGGCAGAGCTCCCCAAGCCACCACACCACAGCATACCACACCATCTTTATTTATTTTCTCTGGCTCTTTTATAGACAAAAGTTCTCAGAAAATTACCTATTAGATAAAATGTTACACAAAATGGGAGTTACAGATGGCTGTTGATATTAAGTTCAAAGCAGTGTTTCATTCTCTATGCTCATTGTAAGTTCAAAGCAACAGTTTCTCATGGTTTTGTCTTATCATTCTACACGTCTGTGGCTTTTCATCCTTGGACCTGAATGTTCTTCCTTAAAAACAAATTTGTCTCAAAACTATATCTCATTTTAGCATAATCATGAAAGGTCATTGTATTTATTATTATGCAGCCTTTACTTACTATTCTGAGGAGTGGGCACATTCTATTCTTGATTTTTAACTTCTTCCTAGCAAACAACTAGAACTGTGTCTTGTTTTTTTGTTTTGTTTTGCTTTGTTTTTGTTTTGTTTTGTTTTGTTTTTTGAGGCAGGGTTTCTCTGTGTAGTCCTAGCTGTCCTGGAACTCACTCTGTAGACCAGGCTGGCCTCGAACTCAGAAATCCGCCTCCCTCTGCCTAGAACTGTCTCTTAAAACTTTCTTCCTAATATTATTTGAATCAAATCAGGAACTCTGTAAAATGACTAATTCATCTATATAGCATTAATTCATGAAAGTTCATCTTTATGTTGATCTGCAAGACAGGATCCTGCTCAACAGGATAAGCTAATGTCTAGGGATTATATAATACTAATTTAATAATAATAGGAAAGGCATATCAGCTGCAAAAAGCAATCCTGAGATGAAGTCTCTTTGGGACCTTGCCCCATAAAGCTCACCCATCTTAGTCCATGCAAAAATGTTGGCCACCTCCAGGAAGGCCACCTGCTGACCTTAGCCTTTCCTAAATGGCTCCTGACCTATTTTCTAACCAAAACAGCTTCACCTGAAAGAACCAACAATCTTTTTTTTTCATTCCTATAACAAAGGCATCTCTATCTTTCCCCTAAAGAGGACGTGGAAATGGCTTTCAATGTTCTAAAGGTTTAAGAAGACTATTTTGCATACAGAGCCTGGGAAAATGGCCCCCTTTCCCTAACCCATTGGTACTCTTACAAAAGGAATTCACTCTTCTTCATTGTACCCACCTCTGCACTTTCCCGTAGAGCATGACTGTGTGAGTAATTTCAGGAGGCAGTCTTTGGACAAAGGAATGTCTATGAGAAAGGTTAACTGTCGTAACCATTGACATTGGAAGTGGCGAATCAATGGACACCATTGCTTTTGTGGTTAGAGCTTTTTAGAGTTCTGTAAAGCTCCACACAAACTGAGTTGTAGCAATGACGTTGTTTTCATGTTCTTGCTCACTTAAAGCATAGGGGGCATTATGGAAGTACTTACTGAACTGTACTTTAACTTCAGCACAGGTGAATTTAAGACTCTCTGCTAAGGAACAGATAGGGGTCCATTATGCCTTTACTGAACTGTTTCTTTCCTTTGGCCCTTTCATTTTGAGATTTGAACTGACACGAATTTAATGCTTGAAAAATATCTGAGTTAGCCATAGCTGCAATCTGTCATTTTTGAATTCCTGGGACACAGGAAGGTACTACTTTAGGTTTCCACTCACCTTCTGGCTAGATGTAGTTTCTTAATGTATGTGACTACAAAATTATTGCACCTTAAGATTTCTAGGGCTTTGAGCTACCTTATCTGTGGCCCACATTTCTAACTTCAGAAACAATGCACTATCTTCACACATGTAACCCCCTTAGTCTAGCACAAGGGGAGACTATAGCTTTAATGCAGACAGCTTAACCTAGCTGGTACAGCATTTCTCACCACCTGCTTGTCGGCTGAAGGCCTGGGTCACTTTCACACACTACTCAAGACCATGGAAACATGCTGTTTCAAATGTCTCCACTTATTCCATGGCTTACCTTAATCAAGAGCATTCTCAATGACAGCCAGGCCTATCATCAATTTCCCTGGTAACTTCTTTGTCCTCGAAGACAGGGATGAAGGCTTAGGAGAGGAGAAACAAACCTGGGTAAAGGAATTCAAGTGGTGAGCAAGCACTACGGCAATATAGCAGAGTAGCTAGCACTCCTTCCTCTCTTGGGAGTGCTCAGCTACCAACACTACCACTAGTACAGAGAGGGAAATGGTCATGTACAGTGACTCCTATGAAATATTCAGTATTTCTTACTACGCTGAGACCAAGAGTCCTCGTGTTCCTGGTGTGCTTAAAATTCTCATAAGATGATATCCTGGCAGGCCTACAGGGAATCTACATTTAAAAAATGCTAAGAAGCAGACAGTTGAATTACACCTGCTAACATGAATCAACAGTTAGATCCCAAGTATCATGAGTTTCATTTTTATTACTAAAATGACATCCACTTTAAATAGGCAAAGTCTCATCTCTTATGAAAACTGAGGTAAGAGCATGTCTTTTTAGAGCAGTGGTTCTCAACCTGTATGTTGTGACCCCTTTGGGGGGGGGGGTCAAACAACCCTTTCACGGGGGTCACCTAAGACCACCAGAAGGCAGATATTTACATTAAATTCATAACGATAGTAAGATTACAGTTATAGAGTAGCAATGAAAATAATTTTTTGGTTGGGGGCCGGCACAGCATGAGGAACTATATTAAAGGGTCACAGCCTTAGGAAGGTTGAGAATCACACTGTTCTGGAACAGGCCTTCCACTAGACCCTAGGGAAAACCTGCACAGCCACTGTAGCTGTTATCTCTTGGGCCTGGAAAAGGCTACCTCTTTGCTTTAGGCTCTCCTTGATCTTGACAATGGAGCATCAATTCTGAGTGTCTTTTGAGACCAGTAAGAAAATGCAGGATTCCCTGGGAATCTGAGCCTCAGACCTAAGTCACCAGTTACTGTGCCTACATTTGCATTTCCTTGGGAGCTAAATTCCAGAGTCTTTGCAAATGACTAAGGTAGGAATCTTGTCTGAATGGAGGGCAGGTTTGTTTGGCTCCTACCCCTTGGTCAAGTAGCAGAGCCAGAAAACAAAAACCCAGAGCCTCCCAGCAAAACTCCTTGAGTGCTTTGTTTCTGTCTGATTTCACTGACTATGAGCTACATGACTTGTAACCATTAGCCTATCTGGCAGCTGTCCTCAGTCAGTTCCCCTTTAGTTTCTTCTCTAGGATCCCATCTTTGTCTCAAGCTCCTTTGAAGTTGAAGGTAGCAGTCAGTTCAGGGCTTAGGCCCACTTAACCAAAAGAGCCAACCTTAACTGTTAGACATACTCTCACCACAGGGTGCTAGAAAACACCTTCCTCTGAGTGATAGTATTATTCTGGAAAATCCGATTAACACGCTCCTTCTACTTTCCACTCTTTGGCTGGGGAAAAAAATACTTGTGAGAGGAAGATTGAGAAAAGAAAGCTGCCACCCAGTTTGTTCTGGTAGGAGACAGCCTACAGGCCTGTAGCACCCAGTTTCATTAGCTATGGATGGTCTTCAAGAATTCTATTTGTATTCTACCAAGGCTTTAACAAACCTGCCCTTCAGTCAGCCAAGATTCTTTACTCTTACCTCAGTCATTTGCTTCGGTGAGCATCCCTCCTAAGCAAACAAAGACTCTGGAATTTAGCTCCCAGGAAATGCAAATTTAGGCACCATATCAGGTGACTTAGGTCACAGGATCAGATTCCCAGGGAATCCTCCATTTTCTCACCAAGGTATTTGGCCTTCTGTGTTCAGCAGGAGGCAACATGGCTGGAACTCTAAAAGGAGGGTCCAGGAAACTCCACATCCCAACACTGTCTCTCCTGGAGTGACTTTATAAATGCCAGTCAAAAGGGACTTGAATTTGTCTCATAGGTTCATTTGACTGACGTTGGAGCACAACCACACTTCCTTCACACAAGAGTCACTGATGAGTGCTCCTTATGTTTTTATTATACCCATTAAGGTTTAGGAGTAAGTCTTACAGTGGTCTCTCCTAAAATACAGTGCTTGCAAAGGATTTAGAAAGTTGCCCTATCTTGATCAGGAACAAAAGCAATGTCATAAGCTCTTGGATCAAGCACTGATAATTCTTTGCAAATTTATTCCCATTTTGAGTACACACATATAGTTTCGTATTTATGGCCAGTAAGCTGCAACAAATTTATAATAAAATTTATAATAAAACACACACACACATCCTATTTTAAATTTCAAACCTGTACCTCTGATTTCTGGGTAGATTAAAAGGACTGGATTTTAGATAAATAAGAGATTTCCAAAGAGTTTCTACATCGACCCTGTTCATTAAAGAACATTAGTTTCTCCCTTAATATTTAAAAATCAATATAGCAATATAAAATAGCTATAATATTATTCAAGGAATTTATTATTAAGGCCTTCCTTACCTAAATTGCCACGTGATAAGGAAACAGGAATGCACGTTAAAGCTTAAGAAACTTAGGATCCTAGAGGCAAGGGAATCTCTGAGTTTGAGGCCACCCAGATCTACAGAGCTAGTTCCAGGACAGCTAGAAGCCAGGGATACAGAGTTGAGGGGGCGGGGAGAAGAGGAGAGAAAAAATACTTAGGAACTCTAACTTTGCAGAATTTGCTACAAATTTCCATCTCAAAAAATGTCTTTAAAAACTGTAAGACAGGGCTGGAGGGATGGCTCAGCGGTTAAGAGAATTGATTGCTCTTCCAGAGTTCCTAAGTTCAATTCCCAGCAAATGGTGGCCCACCATCTGTAATGGAATCCCGGCCCTCTTCTGGTGTGTCTGAAGACAGCCACAGTGTACTTATATAAAACAAATTAGTCCTTAAAAAATAACCTGTAAGACATATAGAATTTAATAACTGAAGTTTACCATTAGCATTTCTCTTGAATATTGTCAACACAATACATTTCAAACAGGTAACTTGGGATACTTGATTGTGCTTATCACTTCAGGAAAAATAAATGTGTTGCATACACCGAATACACCCGACTTTTCACGTGTTAAGCATATTTCAATAAAGGCAGGGACATAGCATTCACACCTTTTGTACTTCAGTGGCGTGTTTGTATAAAAATATAAATACAAAATAGATATGAATACACATTAGCTGAGATGTTTAAGTTGAATAGCAGAGTCAAGCCCACTTTAACGCTGACCAGGATTGAAAGTATAAACCTTTAAACAATGTCAGCAAGGAAAGAACTGTACATAAGCGCGCACTCAAACTTGCTGCTTCTTAAATATAACCGGATACACGCAGGGTACGGCCCTGCAGATAGTGCTCTTCTGCACTAACACCGTTTGCTCCCCTGCAATCACTGCAGATTGCTAAGTGCTTGGCATCATTATTGTATTTGTATTCAGAAGCCCTTTCTACTCCAAGAAACTGTAAAAAGTTTACAGTTTACTGGCAAAGTATTCCAATTCTGAGAAATTACAAAGTAAACACAAACTGTACTTTAATCAGAGAAGCAAAAAACAAAACGCAAAAACAAAAACGGCCTTGCCACACACTCTTGTAACTTCACTTTGCATGTGTAACATACAGTTTTTTTTTAAAAAGGGGCAAATTCCCTTGTACTCTAGGCATTAAATCTTTCGTTTTCCTCATTTGTAGCTTTAATATTTTTAAAATATAGTAAATCTTTAGACTAATACTGCTTTAAAAATTCTTCCCGTTTTTTAATTTTCTAGAAACAAGCATGTCTTTCCGGTTTACCACCTACCGTACAAGAGCCGTGGCTGAAGACTTTTTGCCTGCTTCATCTTCAGTCCTCCCGTCTGTTTTTGGTCTCCTTCGGTTTGGCGCGGTAGGCTTCCTAGAAGGCCCGACTTCTCTTGGCTCAACCGTTCTCGGTTTTCGTTTTTTTCCCATTCCTCTCCAAGTCTCTAAAACAACTGAGAAGACTTTTTACAAGAACATGAAGTTCTGTTCCCAGGCCTGACAATGCTAGGTAAAAGGACCCTAGAGCTCGGAGATCCCGCGTGTGGGTCTACACTAGGCCCGGAGGGGGAAGGGAAGACGGTCGCTCTGAAGCCAGGGTGTGTCTGCAGGTGGCCTCTCTTGTCCCGCCCACTGTCCCCAAGAACCTCGCCCACTTCCCAGGAGCGCCTCTGCCTGGCCTTCCCCCATAGGCCAGTTCGCCTCACGTGGGCCCTGGGAGGCCTTGGGAACAGAAGCCCGGATCACTCGCGCCACCGGGACTCCAGCGACAGGAATTTCCTCGAGATGCCCTCACGGTGGCGCTTAGAACTGTGTCAGAGCCAATCTCTTCTGCAGGCTTCTCTCCTACTACCTAGTAGTTTTGTTTGTTTGCTTGCGTGTTCGGTGGGGGAGCTGGGAGGGGAGCAAGTGACCAAGACACAGACACCAGAAACTAAGGCTGTTTTGGCCTTGCCCAGTTGGAGAAAAACTTGCTTGCACCATGATTCCCCTTTTCGTTTTCATTTAAAATCAAACAGAGGCCTATCTAGTTCAAGAAATCAGATTCAACCTGGCCTGTCTTCACAATTCTAACCCCCCACCCGCTTCGCTCAACATTTACTCATGGAGCTAAATTGTCTTAGTGTATCCTGGGAAACCTCCAGGGGCTCAGGAGTCTAAGAGGAAAGAAAGTGTTTCCAGCTAAGGGGCCGGGGAACAACTGCTCCAGATATTATTACCAGAGCCTTTTGACTGACTCCCTTCCCACCTTCCCTAAGGATTCTGCACATATTTTGGCCTGAGTATCAAACCTGTATGTTGGGGAAAAAACTGCTATTTGTTCACAACTCCAAGCTATGTGTCTACTAGGTTATAAAAACATATAAGAAGAAAGGGATTTGATAATTATTTTATTCATTAAAATTAGAAGACAAAGGCCACTTGCAGTGTCATTTAGGATGATTCACATACTCGAATATGGACAAATTCCAGATGTGAAAATTTTAGTTTTGTGGTTTCATTACGAGAGGCACTTCTTTCTCATGGCTTTGTCAGTGACTTCACTGTGTATGCGCACATCACTACTGTGTATGTACACATCACTAGGAAGATAGTCTCACAGTATTTTCTTATATGTAATAATAAGACATGGCATTTGCTAAGAATTCAGAAAATAATTACGTGTGTTGCTGTTCAAATGTAAAGCACTGTCAGAAACAGCTCATGGTGGAAACCATAGATAAACATTTATATGATGTTTCAACATACACATACCAATTGAGTCTCAGTGGATTGGGTGCTGACTACATCAATGCAAACACAGACATTTATATCAAGCTCCCTATGTGTTTATGTTTTAAAGGGTTATATTTTATTGGATATTTTATTTACATTTCAGATGTTATCCCCTTACCCCATCCATCCTCGACCCCCAACCCAGGAATCCCCTATCCCATCCCCCCTCCTCCTCCTTCTATGAGGATATACCCGAACTTACCCCCACTCTCCCACCTCCCCACCCTCAAATTCCCCCACATGCAGCATCCAGCATTCATGGGACCAAGGATTTCCTCTCCCACCTATACCCAACAGGGCCATCCTCCCTTACATATACATCTGGAGCCATGGATCCCTCCCTAAGTGCTCCTAGGCTGGTGGTTTAGAGCCTGGGAGCTCTGGTTGGTTGATATTGTTGCTCTCCTCATGGGGCCTCAAACAGTTTCAGTTCCTTCAGTCTTCACTCTAACTCCTCCATTGGAAACCCCATGATCAGTTCAATGGCTAGCTGTGAGCATCTGCCTCTGTATATGTCAGAGTCTGGCAGACCTCTAAGGAGACAGCTATATCAGGCTCCTGTCAGCATGTACTTCCTGACATCCACATCAGCATCTACCTTTGGTGACTGCACATGGGATGGATACTCAAGTGGAATGGTCTCCAGACGGCCCCTCCTTCAGTTTCTGTCCCACACTTTGTCTCCATATTTGCTCCCTTGAATATTTTGTTGCTCCTTCTAATAAGGACCGAATCACCCCCACTTGGTCTTCCTTCTTCATGAGTTTTATGTGGCCTGTGAGTTGAATCTTGGGTATTTCAAGCTTCTGGGCTAATATCCACTTATCTTTGACTACATACCATGTGTGTATTTTTGTGACTGGGTTACCTCATTCACGATGATATTTTCTACTGCCATCCATTTACCTAAGAATTTCTTGAATTCATTGTTTTTAATGGCTGAGCAGTACTCCATTGTGTAAATGTACCACATTTTCAGTATCCATTCCTCTGTTGAAAAACGTCTCGGTTCTTTGCAGCTCCTGGCTATTACAAATAAAGCTGCTATGGACATAGTTGAGCATATGTCCTTGTTATATGTTAGAGCATCTTCTGGGTATATGCCCAGGAGTGGTATAGCTGGGTCCTGAGGTAATGCTATGTCCAATTTTTTGAGGAACCGCCAGACTGGTTTCCAAAGTGGTTGCACCATCTTGCAATCCCACTAACAATGGAGGAGTGTTCCTCTTCCTCCACATCCTCACCAGCATCTACTATCACCTGAGTTTTTGACCTTAGCCATTCTGACTGGTTTGAGATGGAATCTCAGGGTTGTTTTGATTTGCATTTCCCTGACGACTAAGGATGCTGAACATTTCTTTAGGTGCTTCTCAGCCATTCAAGTTTCTCAGTTGAGAATTCTGTGTTTAGCTCTATACTCCATTTTAAAAAAGGGTAATTTGGTTGTCTGGAGTCTAATTTTTTGAGTTCTTTGTATATATTGGATATTAGCCCTCTATCAGATGAAGGATTGGTAAAGATCTTTTCCCAATTTGTTGATTATCGTTTTGTCCTATTGACAGTATCCTTTGCCTTACAGAAACTTTGCAATTTTATGAAGTCCCATTTGTCAATTCTTGATCTTAGAGCATAAGCCATTGGTGTTCTGTTCAGGAACTTTTCCCCTGTGCCCAAGTATTCGAGGCTTTTCCCCACCTTCTCTTCTATTAGTTTCAGTGTATCTGGTTTTATGTGGAGGTCCTTTATCCACATAGACTTGAGCTTTGTACAAGGAGATAAGAATGGATCAATTTTCATTCTTCTACATGTTGTCTTCCAGTTGAACCAGCACCATTTGTTGAAAATGCTGTCCTTTTTCCACTGGACAGTTTTAGCTCCTTTGTCAAAGATCAAGTGACCATAGGCGTGTGGGTTCATTTCTGGGTCTTCAATTCTATTCCATTGATCTTCCTGCCTGTCTCTGTACCAATACCATGTAGTTTTTATCACTATTGCTCTGTAGTACAGCTTGAGGTCAGGGATGGTGATTCCTCCAGAAGTTCTTTTATTGTTGAGAATAGTTTTCGCTATCCTGGGTTTTTTGTTATTCCAAATGAATTTCAGAATTTCCTTTTCTAACTCTGTGAAGAATTGAGTTGGGATTTTAATGGGGATTGCATTGAATCTGTAAATTGCTTTTGGCAAGATGGCCATTTTTGCTGTATTAATCCTGCCAATCCATGAGCATGGGAGATCTTTCCATCTTCTGAGATCTTCTTCAATTTCTTTCTTCAAAGACTTGAAGTTCTTGTCATACAGGTCTTTCACTTGCTTGTTTAGATTCATACCAAGGTATTTTATATTATTTGTGACTATTGTGAAGGGTGTCATTCCCCTAATTTTTTTTTCAGTCTGTTTATCTTTCACGTAGAGGAAGGCTCCTGATTTGTTTGAGTTGATTTTATAACCAGCCACTTTGCTGAAGTTGTTTATCAGGTTTTGGAGTTCTCTGGTGGAAGTTTTGGGGTCACTTAAGTATACTATCTGCAAATAGTGATATTTTGACTTCTTCCTTTCCTATTTGTATCCCTTTGACTTCTTTTTGTTTTCTAATTGCTCTGTCTACGACTTCCAGTACTATGTTGGATAGGTAGGGGGAGAGTGGGCAGCCTTGTCTAGTGCCTGTTCTTAGTGGGATTTCTTCAAGTTTCTCTCCATTTGGTTTGATGGTGGCTACTGGTTTGCTGTATATTTCTTTTTACTATGTTTAGGTATGGGCCTTGAATTCCTGATCTTTCCAAGACTTTTACCATGAATGGGTGTTGAATTTTGTCAAATGGTTTCTCAGCATCTAGTGAGAAGATCATGTGATTATTTTCTTTGAGTTTGTTTATATAGTGGATTACATTGATGGATTTCCGAATATTGAACCATCCCTGAATTCCTGGGATAAAACCTACTTGATCATGATGGATGATTGTTTTGATGTGTTCTTGGATCCGGTTTGCTAGAATTTTATTGAGTATTTTTGCATCGATATTCATAAGGGAGACTGGTCTGAAGTTCTCTTTCTTTGTTGGATCTTTGTGAGTTTTAAGTATGAGTGTGATTGTAGCTTCATAGAACGAATTGGATAGTGTTTCTTCCGTTTCTATCTCATGGAATAGTTTAAAGAGAATTGGTATTAGGTCTTCCTTGAAGGTCTGATAGAATTCTGTACTAAAATAATCTGTTCCTGGGCATTTTTTGGTAGGGAGACTTTTTTATTTTTTTATTTTTTATTTTTTTCTCAAATCATAATTAATTCACACGGATTATAAACACAGAAAGGCAGGATGTGGGGAAGGGAATGACACTGGAGTGTGGGTGTTCAGGGGGAATACAGATATCTTCAGAACCGGGTATTGGCTGGGTGAAGGTTCAGGGGACAAGTCACTATGACTCTGCCTATGACTCGCTTGTCCTTATCTAAGTTGGTATTGTCTGCCAAGGCTACCTATTTACAAGGTCTTTGACTACTCACGCATGTAAATTTCCACAAAAGCTGCCTGTTTACATTAGCTTATAGCCATCTGTTTCAATGTTTTTCCACTGAGACCCAAGACTTGGTGTTAGTATACATGTATGACAGGCCTATTGCTGATTTTAGGCATATGGCTGATTTTAGGCCTACAGTGTGTAAGCAGGGCTGCCTCTGACATCTCCTCCCTTCTCTAAGTATAGAAGGGCTGTGGCAATTCTAAACTTGCAAAGGCGGGGATAGAGACCTGACCTCCAGTATTTGAAGGAGACCTTGTAATGTCTCCAGTCCCTCTGTCGTTGTCCAGTGAGGCATGAGGGCCATACTCGTCCCGATGTCTTTTTCCTGGAGAGGGGATACTTTTGACATCAACCCCTATGCAGTCAGGCTTGTCCCTCAGGGAACCCAGATAGATATTTTTATCTTTTATTGATATTCCCTTGCAGTGCTTAGCCTCACAGCCTAAGCAAAAATTCAGATCGCCTGTCAGATGGGGTTCTGGGTGGCCCGGTAGGGAGACTTTTAATGACTGCTGCTATTTCCTTAGGAGTTATGGGACTGTTTAGATGGCTTATTTGCTCCTTATTTAACTTTGATACCTGGTATCTGTTTAGAAAATTGTCCATTTCATCCAGATTTTCCAGTTTTGTTGAGTATAGGCCTTTGTAGTAGGATCTGATGATTTTTTTTTAATTTCCTCAGTTTCTGTTGTTATGTCTTCATTTTCAGTTCTGATTTTATTAATTTGGATACTGTCTCTGTGCCGTCTGGTTAATCTGGCTAAGGATTTATCTATCTTGTTGATTTTCTCAGAGAACAAGCTCCTGGTTTTGTTGATATTTTCTATAGTTCTTTCTGTTTCTCCTTGGTTGATTTCAGTCCTGAGTTTGATTATTTCCTACCATCTATTCCTCTTGGGTATATTTGTTTCTTTTTGTTCTAGAGATTTCATGTGTGCTGTCAAGTTATTAAAGTATGCTCTCTCCAGTTTCTTTTTGTAGGCACTTAGAGCTATGAGTTTTCCTCTTAGCACTGCTTTCATGGAGTCCCACAACTTTTGGTATGATGTGTTCTCATTTTCATTAAATTCTAAAATGTCTTTAATTTCTTTATTTCTTCCTTGACCAAGTCATCATTGAGTAGAGAGTTGTTCAGTTTCCATGTGCACGTGGGTTTTCCATTGGTTTTGTCATTATTAAAGACCAGCCTTAGTCAGTGGTGATCTGATAGGATTCATGGGATTATTTCAATCTTTTTGTACCTGTTGAGGCCTGTTTTGTGACCAATTATATGATCTATTTTGGAGAAGGTACCATGAGGTACCGAGAAAAAGGCATATTCTTTTGTTTTAGGATGAAATGTTCTATAGATGTCTGTTAAATCCATTTGGTTCATAACTTCTGTTAATGTCAAAGTGTCTCTGTTCAATTTCTGTTTCCATGATCTGTCCATTGCTGAGGGTGGGGTGTTGAAATCCCCCACTATTATTGTGTGAGGTGTAATGTGTGTTTTGAACTTTAGTAAAGTTTCTTTTATGTATGTAGGTGCCCTTGCATTTGGAGCATAGATGTTCAGAATTGAGAGTTCACTTTGGTAGATTTTTCCTTTGATGAGTATGAAGTGTCCTTCCTTATCTTTTTTTGATTATTTTTGGTTGAAAGTCGATTTTATTTGGTATTAGAATGGCTACTCCAGCTTGTTTCTTGGGACCATTGGCTTGGAAAATTGTTTTCCACCCTTTTATTCTGAGGTAGTGTCTGTCTTTGTCACTCAGGTGCGTTTCTTGTATGCAGCAAAATTCTGGGTCCTGTTTGTGTATCTAGTCTGTTAATCTACATCTTTTTATTGGAGGATTGAGTCCACTGATGTTAAGAGATATTAAGGAAAAATGATTGTTGCTTCCTGTTATTTTTGTTATGAGAGGTGGAATTATGTTTGTGTAGCTATCTTCTTTTGGGGTTGTTGGAAGATTACTCCCTTGCTTTTTCTAGGTTGTAGTTTCCTTCCTTTTGTTGATGTTTTCCATCAATCATCCTTTGAAGGGCTGGGTTTTTGGGAAGATATTGTACAAATTTGGTTTTGTCATGTAATATCTTGGTTTCTCCATCTACAGTGATTGAGAGTTTTGCTGGGTACAGTAGTCTGGGCTGGCATTTGTGTTCTCTTAGGGTCTGTATGATATCAATTCAGGATCTTCTGGCTTTTATAGTCTCTGGTGAGAAGTCTGGTGTAATTCTTATAGGTCTGCCTTTATATGTTACTTGACCTTTTTCCCTTACTGCTTTTAGTGTTTTTTCTTTGTTTTGTGCATTTGATGTCTTGATTATTATGTGACGGGAGGTATTTCTTTTCTGGTCTAGTCTATTTGGTGTTCTGTAGGCTTCTTGTATGTTTATGGGCATCTAGTACTTTAGGTTAGGGAAGTTTACCTCTATAATTTTGTTGAAGATATTTTCTGGCCCTTTAAGTTGGGAATCTTCACTCTCATCTATACCTATTATCCTTCGGTTGGTCTTCTCATTGTGTCCTGGATTTTCTGGATGTTTTTGGGTTAGGCGCTGTTTGCATTTTGTATTTTCTTTGACAGTTGTGTCAATGTTTTCAATGGTATCTCCTTTCTCTTGTATTCGGTTGGTGATGCTTGTGTCTATGACTCCTGATCTCTTTCCTAGGTTTTCTATCTCTGGGATAGTCTCCCTTTGTGATTTCTTTATTGTTTCTATTTCCATTTTTAGATCCTGGATGATTTTGTTTAATTCCTTCACCTGTTTGGTTGTGTTTCCTTGCAATTCTTTAAGGGGTTTTTTGTGTTTCCTCTTTAAGGGCTGCTACCTGTTTACCTGTGTTCTCCTGTACCTCTTTAAGGGAGTTACTTATGTCCTTCTTAAATTCCTCTATTATCATCCTGAGAAGTGATTTTAATTCTGAATCCTGCTTTTTGGGTGTGATGGGATGTCCAGGGATTGCTATTGTGGGAGAACTGTGTTCTGATGATGCCAAGTAACTTTGGTTTCTGTTTCTAATGTTCTTGCACTTGCCTTTTGCAATCTAGTTAACTCTAGTGTTACCTGGATTCACTGTGTCTGACTGGAGTCTGTCTTTCCGGTTATCTTGCTTGTGTCAGAACTCCTCAGAATCCAGATGTCTCTGTGGTCTTATGATCCTAATCTCCTGAGTGGAACAACTCCTGGGACTCAGGCTTCTTCTGGGATCCTGAAATCCTGTTGCTGAGTGCAGTGGTTCCTTAGGATGGATGGTTCAGGATATGGTGTCTTTACAGGAGCAGATCAGCTAGGTGTCTGCCCCAGCCAAAAGGACCACGCAAGGGGTGTAAGGGAAGTGGTATTCCAGAGGGGCGGGGTTTGGGTTGTTGAAGGTCCTGAGCGCCCCTGTCTCCCAGTTGTAACTCTGGGGTGTAGGGTAGTGGGAGTGGGTTCTTATCCACTGCTCTGAGTGCAGTGGCTCTCTCGGATGGCTCAGGATATGGTATTTCCACAGGAGCAGACCAGCTAGTGTCTGCCCCAGCCAAAAGGTTATATTTTTATGTTTCACCTTTTTCCAGGACATTTGGTCATGCTCATGAAAATTTTACATAAGCTAAATTTTGAAGACAGTGATAGTGTACTCACATACATAATAAATAAATAAATCTTTTAAGAAATGTATAAAATATAACTTATTTTAACTTGGGGATGGTGCCACATACCCTCAGTTTCAGCACTGGGAAAGCAGAAGCAAGTGGTGACTTTGAGGCCAATAGAGGTGTAGTGGTTTGAATAGGTTTGACCCCCATAGACTTGTGTTTGAATGCTTGGCCCACAGGGAGTGACACTATTAGGATCACTCAGGGTATACCCAGTGTGGACACAGTCTCCTTCTGCTGCCTGCAGTTCAAGGTGTAAAGCTAGGAGCTCCTCCAGCACATTGCCTGGCTGCACACTGCCATGCTTCCTGCCGTGGTGATAATGGACTAAACCTTTGAAATTGTAAGCCAGCCCCAGTTAAATGTTGTCCTTGTTTGATAACAGTTGCCAGGGTCATGATGTCTCTTTGCAGCAATAAAACCCTAATTAAGACAAGGAGCTGCATAATAACACCCTGTCTCAATAAAATAAAACCTCAAATAACAATTAGAAATTTAATTCTTTGAATGCCACTCACAAATATGATTTGAAGACTTGGATTTTCTCATGCTAACATGTACAGGATGTATTATTCTAAAGCAAATACCAAATTGTAACTGTACATATATGCCTCACAAGATATGTAGGATTTTTTTTCCTTTTCAAAAGTATTTGTTTATGAATTTTAAAATTGTTTAACTAAGGACTCACTATGTAGCTGAGGCTGACATGGAAATTCCTTTGGTATGCAGCCAAGGCTGGCCCCAAGCTTGAAATTGTCTTGCTTTAGCAAGATTCCAGCACTTCTGGAATCCTTTTTGCTGTGTAATTGCAGATATGGAAACTTTTATTCTGTGCTTTCCATATATTTATTTTTCTTAGTATAAAAACGACTTCAAACACAGTTTGTTTTGTTTGCACCTGCATGTGCCTTTCCCCAAACCCTGTTCTTCTTTCCTGCTGGGCCCCTTTCTTTCCCACTAGACCCTCTCTCCATTCCAGACACAGATACTCTGTCACTCTCCTTCCCTCCCTTCCTTATTTCCCCATGCTGTTTTCCCCTACAACTTAAGACCTCATTTTTATCTCTCATTATCCCCTATAAAGTTTTCTGAACCACATCTTTTGACAAACACACATAATGCATACAAATATATAAGAATTAAAATCCAGGATCCAGGACTGGAGAGATGGCTCAGGTGTTAAGAACACTGACTGCTCTTCCAGAGGTCCTGGGTTTAATCCCCAGCAGCAACATGATGGCTCACAATCATCTGTAATGAGATCTGAAGACAGCTACAGTGTATTCATATACACAAAATAAATAAATAGATCCTTAAAAAAAGATCCCAAGATCCACTCCTTAGAGAAATCATGCAGCCTATACGTAATCTATATTTTAAATATGGAGTATGAATATGATCAAACTGTATTTATTATGCACAAAAACATTACGATGAGGCCCACTATTTTATACAGTTAATTGTGCTGCTGAAACTAAAGAATAAAATAAAACATTGCATACTCAAAACCTATTTTTGAGCCAAGGCCTCACCATTTAATTCAAACTGGACTCAAACGTAAGTTTCTTCTGCCTCAACCCCTGAGTGATGGGATTTTAGGCTTATGGAACCATACCAGCCTCAAAAAGTTTTTAGACGATGTTTTAGTCTATAACTTAATCTTGCCATTTCCTTATTTGGAATATATTCCTGTATATGTGAGCCGTGTGCCTTGGGTGCTTCTGTGTACCAGGCAAGGCACACAGTCTATCGGAGCGTCAAAGTACAGTGTCACCTACAATGCTCGGCAGTGCTTTCCTTTATATATTTTACTTCCAACATATCATCTTGCAGATCTTTCATGATGAGAACAAACCACCCATGAAGCAGAATTGAAATTATCATCCATACTCTCACATATGAATCAGTCTGATTTAAATTTGTTGTATACCAAGCTAAATCCCAAGGTTTGCATATTTACGTATATGTACATGTACACACATATGTATGTACTCACAACCTAACACATCTCTGTGTGAAAAAAGGGGTGAAAACTTAATTGTTTAATCATAAAAAATATTTGTTATTGTTAAAATTGCACAATTTGGGTGATAAAGTGGCAGGTGGGACTTCCTGAATTCAATTTTCAGTACTGAAAAAGTATACATAGTTTTGAGCATATTTGCATATCTGTAGATTATGTTACTGTGTAAGTTTGCTTCTCTTAAAATACAATTGAATTAATGTTCAATATAATTTTGAATAAAATCATTATAAGTTTCTATTTGCTGACATACACATATATGCATTTAAATAAACTGAATTTTGTTCTTTTAAAATAGAAATTATTAATTCTTTTAGAATTTATTTTTTGTTGCTTTTTGTTTGGTTGGTTCATTTTGTTTTTCAAGACGCGGTTTCTCTATGCAGCCATAGCTGTGCTGGAACTTGCTTTATACACCAGACTGGCCTTGAACTCACAGAGATATGCTTGCCTCTGCCTCCCTAGTGCTGGAATTAAAGGTGTGTACTGCCACTTACAGCTTAATTCTTTGAGAACTTAAAACTGGTGTTTTGATCAAATTCATACCCCCACTTCACCCCTAATTTGGCCCAGATCCATCTGGCACCCAGTCAATTGATTCCAATTTTTGCTGTCCATATACTCTTGGGTATGCAGCCATCCACTGGAGCACAGTTGACCTTCCAGGAGCCACACCATTAATGAAAACTTACCCTCCCTTCTCCCAAAGCCATCAACTGCCATTGTCTATTTAGTTAGGAGTGGGGATTCATGAGCCATGAGTTCGCTCTATGTTGGAATGTTGACTTGCTTCATCTGTGAGCTCATGAGTACAATGGTCCTGTCATGTCCAGAAGACTGTTGCCTTCCTGTCCTACTGAACCTGTGACTCTTAGTCTTTCCACCTGCTCTTCCATCATGGACCCTGAGCTTTAGGGAGGGGGTGATAGTGATATATCCCACTATCTGAAATCTCTTTATTCTAATGTAGAAAGACTTTCATGATCTAAGAAATTTAAAACAACACTTACTGCAAACTTCAAATTTGGGAAAAGCGTAAAGCCAAAAATTAATGATGCGAAAAACAGAATTTTTAAAAGTTCATTCCCATTCCTTATTTATACATATGTAATAATTTTTAAAATGATTTTACTATCCAGTCATCCTTTGATGATTAGATAGATGAATTTCATTTCCTTGCTATTTTAAATAGAGAAGCAGTACCCTTAGGTGTGGTAGAGTATCTCTGTGGTTGAATTTATTCCTTTGATTGTATGTCCAGGAATGGTGTAGCTGGTTATATGGTACTATTTGCAGTTTGTGAAAAACTCTTCTCTGATTTCCATAGTAGCCTCACCAGTTTACAAACCCACCAACAATGAATGAGCCTTTACAACACCCATTTATTAAAGAAGGACCATGAAATCATAGAGAATGCTATCAGAAACTTGCAGATTGTAAGATACCTTTGTATGGTCATACCTCATGTTTTGTATGCTCTAAAATACACTTAGGCTTCTTGCATGTGGGGAGCACAATAATTACTTCTGCACATATTTGTTCTGGATTTGTTATGGAATAACACATACAACCATTATGAAAATTCTTGTAGAATACACAAGTCTGAAAAAGCCATATGGAAGCACTTTATGTAAAATCAGTCTATCCCAGGGGAGCTACTATTGGCAGCTTAATGAGTACATGTGTTCAACCGCTGTAAACAAGACGTAGAGCTGCTCATGAGAACTGACATTGTTTAACCAAATGAATTTCGCCACCTGCAAGTCAATAAACTCTGCTCACAAGACGCCTGAAGCACCTTCACTCATACATGGACACATCATTATTTATTTTCTTCAATTACATCTCAGTTCAAATGTTAGTGTTTTCTGCCATTGTATATTTCTCTGGCAATGAAAAAAATGGAAACTCTCTAACAGCACAAATATTCATCGTCATCTTGTTTTATTATTTTATTTTATAACATTTTTAAAATCCAACTTCTCTCTTTGTAACCCAGGCTGTCCTTCAACTCAAGATCTGTTGTTCAGACTCTCTAGTCCCAAGATTACATAGGCACCACCATACCCCACCTTTGGCTTACTCTTTGAAATGCACTCATTGACCAATTCCTAAGGCAAATGTCCACATATAAGAATCAAATGACAGGCTGAGTAATTATAAGAAAGAAGATGTTCCTTATCATATTAACGCAACCAATACTCCAGTCTATGGTATTGTCATGTTTGTATATGGAGATTTCTTGTCATTTGAATTTTTCCCTTTCTTTGATCTTTTATTTTTAAATTTATTTCTTTATCCACTTTACATCCCTCTTCCCTCCTCTCATCCTAGGCCCATGTCACAACCCCATCCCCCTATTACCCGCCTCCTTCTCAGAGAAGGGAAAGACCCTCCCCCATGGGTACCAACAAGTCAAAGCAGGGCTAAGCATATCCTCTATCACTGAGGCTAGATAAAGGACCCCAGATAGGGGAAAGGGTTCCAAAGGTGGGCAACAAAGCTCAAGTCACAGATAGCCCCTACTCCAATTGTTAGAGGACCCACATGAAAAACAAGCTGCAGAATGTGCTACAAACGTGGGGGAATGGGAAGGTAGGTTCATTCTCTGCGTGTTCTTTGGTTGATGGTTCAGACTCTGTGAGCCTCCATGGGCCCAGGTTAGTTGACTCTGTAGGTCTTCTTGTGGTGTCCTTGACCCTTCTAGCTCCCTCAGTCCTTCCCTCTTCTCTTCCACAAGACTCCCCTACCTCCATCTCATGTTTGGTTGTAGGTCTCTTCATCTGTTTCAGTCAGCTGCTAGGTGGAGCCTCTCAGAGCATAGTTATGATAGGATCCTGTCTGCAAACATAATAGAGTATCATTAATAGTGTCATGGGTAGGTGCTTGCCCATGGGATGGATCTCAAGTTGAGCCAGTCATTGGTTGGCCATTCCCTCAGTCACTGTAACTCTTGTAAGCAGGACAAATTTGGGGTTAAAGGTTTGGTGGGTGGGTTGCTGTCCTTATCCCTCCACTGGGGGTCCTGCTTGGGTATAGGATATGGCCCCTTCAGGATCCATAAATCCTACTGCTAAGAGTCTCAGTTACAGTCACCCCCATAGATTCCCTGGAGTCACCCCCATCCCAGGTCTCAGACATGTCCTAGAGATCTTACCCCACCACTACCACCACATACACACTGGGACTGATTTCCATTGGCTTTCCATACCCTCTCTCCCTGGCTCTCTCTACACCTGACCCCTCCTCCCTCACTTCGTCTCCCCATCCCCGCCTCCTCCAGTTCCCTTCCTCCATCCACCTCTGATGACCGTTTTACTTCCCCTGCTGAGTGAAATTCATACATCCTCCCTTGGGCTCTCCTTTTTTAAAAAAAAAAAATTAAACTTACTCACTTTACATCCTGCTCACTCCCTACCTCCCGGTCACACCCTTCTACAATCCTTCCACCCATGCCCTCTTCTCCTCTGAGCAGGTGGGGGACTGCCTGGGTATCCCTCCACCCTGGCACCAGAAGTCTCTGCTAGACTAGGTGCTTCCTCTCCCACTGAGGCCAGACAAGGCAGCCCAGCTAGTAGAACATATCCCACATACAGACAGCAGCTTTTGGGATAGCTTGGTTAGAGTTACATCAGGATATTTTATATTAGTTGTGGCTATTGTAAAAGGTTTTGTTTAACAAATTTCTTTCTCAAACTGGGTTGTTTTTTTTTGGTATGTGTGTTTGTATAAAGGAGGGCTACTAATTTTTTTTTTAGTTAATTTTGTATGTAGCCACTTTGCTGAAGGTGCTTATCAGCTCTAGGAGTTCTCTGGTTGAGTTTTTGGGATCACTTATGTACACTCTCATATCATCGGTGAATAATGATACTTTGATTTCTTCCCTTCCAATTTTATTTCCTTGATTTCCTTAAGTTGTCTTATTGTTCTAGCTAGAACTTCAAGTACTATATTGAACAGATGCAGAGAGAGTGGGCAGCCTTGTCTTGTCCCTGATTTTAGTGAGATTACTTTATGTTTCTGTCCATTTAATTTGTTGTTGGCTATTGACTTGCTGTATATTGCCTTTATTGTGTTTAGTTATGCTCCTTGTATCTCTGATCTCTCTAAGAGTTTTATCATGAACGGGATGTTGGATTTTTGTCAAAGACGTTTTCTTTTTTTTATAATTTATTTATTTTTTCAAATTGTAATTCATTCACACAGGGGTTATAAACACAGAAAGGCAGGATGTGGGGAAGGGAATGACACTGGAGCGTGGGTGATCAGGGGGAATACAGATATCTTTCAGAACAGGGTATCAGCTGGGTGAAGGTTCAGGGGACAGGTCACTATGACTCTGCCTATGATTCACTTGTCCTTATCTAAGTTGGTAATATCTGCCAAGGCTATCTATTTACAGGTCTATGACTACTCAGGCTGGTAAATTTCCACAAAAAGCTGCCTGTTTACAATAGCTTATAGCCATCTGTTTCAGTGTTTATCCACAGAGATCCAAGACTTGGTGTTAGTATACATGTATGACAGGCCTATTGCTGATTTTAGGCCTATGGCTGATTTAAGACCTTCAGTGTGTAATCAGGGCTGCCCCTGACATCTCCTCCCTTCTCTAAGTATGGAAGGGCTGTGGCGAATCTAATCTTTCGAAGGCAAGGATAGAGGCTTGACCTCCAGTAATTGAAGGGGACCTTGTAATGGCTCCGGTCCCACTGTCATTGTCCAGTGAGGCATGAGGGCCATACCCATCCCCATGTCAAAGATGTTTTCAGCACCTAATGAGATGACCATGTTATTTTTTTCCCTTTCAGTTTTGTTTATATGGTGGATTATATTGACTGATTTTTATATGTTAAACCATCTCTGCATCTCTCTGAGGAAGCATATTTGATCATGGTAGATGATCTTTTTGATGTGTTCTTGTATTTTGTTTTTGAGTATTTTATTGAGTATTTTTGTATCAATGTTCATAATGGAAATTGATCTGAAATTCTCTCTTGGTTAAATCTTTTTGCTGTTTAGGTATTAGAGTGACTCTAGTCTCATAGAGTGTGTTTGGCAATGTTCCTGCTGTTTCTATTTTGTGGAATAGTTTGAGGAGTATTGGTATTAGCTCTTCTTTGAAAGTCTGGCAAAATTCTGCGCTAAAACCATCTGGCCCTGGCCATTTTTTGGTTGGGAAACTTTTAATGTTTTTATTTCCTTAGGGATTATGAGGCTATTAAATTGTTTAACTTATCTTTTTTAAAAAAAAAAAGTTTATTTATTCATTTTACATCCTGATTGCTGCCTCCCCTTCTGGTCCTCCCTCACGCAGTCCTTTTCCCCACCTACTCCCCTACTCTTCTGAGAGGGTGGAGTGCCCCACTCCTAGCATCCAACTTTGGTAAATTAAATTATCAAGAAAATTATTAAATAATTATTAAATTATCCATTTCATTTAGATTTTCTAATTTTGTTGAGTATAGGCTTTTCAAATAAGACACAATGATTCTTCGCATTTCCTCACTGTCTATTTTTATGTCCCTCTTTTTATTTCTGATTCTAATTTGGATATTCTCACTTTGACTGGTAGTTAATTAGGCTAAGTGTTTGTCTATCTTCTTGATTATTCTCAAAGAACCAGCTCTTTAGTTTTATTGATTCTTTGTATTGTTCTCTTTGTTTCTAATTGATTTCAGTCCCGAGTTTGATTATTATTTCCTGCCATTTACTGCTCTTGGGTGTGTTTGCATCTTTTTATTCTAGAGCTTTCAGGTGTTCTTTTAAGTTGTTAGCATGAGACTTCTCCAATTTCTTATGAAGGTGCTTAATTCTACAAACTTTCCTCTTAGCGCTGCTTTCATACTGTCCCATAAGTTTGGGTGTGTTGTGCCTTCATTTTCATTGAATTCTAGGAAGTCTTTAATTTCTTTATTTCTTTCATCCTTGACCCAATAGTCATTAAGTACAAAGTTTTTCAGTTTCCATGAGTTTGTAGGCTTTCTGTTGTTTCTATTGTTGTTCAAGTCCAGCTTTAGTCCACGGTGGTTTGATAAGATACAAAGTGTTATTTTAAATTTTCATGTGTCTGTTGATGCTTGCTTTATGACTGACTATATTGTCAATTTTGGAGAAGGATCCAGGAGATGCTGAGAAGCAGGTATATTCCCTTGTGTTGAAATATTCGGTAGGTATCTGTTAGGTCCATTTGATTCATATTTCTGTTTCATTTCTGTCTGGATAACCTGTCTATTGGTGAGAGTGGGGGGTTGAAGTCTCCCACTATTGATGTGTGGGGTTCTATGTGTGATTTAAGCTTTAGCCATGTTTCTTTTACAAATGTGGCTGCCCTTGCATTTGGGGAATAGATGTTCAGAATTGAGATGTCATCTTGGTGGACTTTTCCTTTGATGAATATGAAGTGTTCTTCCCCGTCGCTTTTGATTTATTTTGGTTGATAGTTATTTTATTAGGTATCAGAGTAGCTACACGAGCTTGTTTCTTTGGGTCTTTTACTTTTAAAAGCCACTTTAAATGTCATCACATGTGACTAAGAAGATTGGACTTTATATTATGTAATTATTTCCCAAAAGCTGGTTTTTTTTCCTGTAGTTATTAAAAGGAAGCACTTAAGTGTGTGTGTGTGTGTGTGTGTGTGTATATATATATATATATATATATATATATATATATAT
>NW_021604605.1:2701795-2702691 GCF_004785775.1 Grammomys surdaster | reverse complement strand
TATATATATATATATATATATACATATATATATGGTTTAGTAAAGCCATAGTTGTCTGTTCTCCGAGATCCTTGACATCTGTTGGCTAGGTTTATAGGTTTATAGTACCAGGCATGATTTCTGACTTGTTTACCAGGTTTTAAGTCCAATTAGAGAGCTGTTGGTTTCTATCATGATATTTATAACGCTACTGCACCCCTAGGATTATTGTGCCATTTTTGCCATTGATATGTTCATAAGCTTCATATCAAGGTAGGACTATTGGTTGCTTCCCTCCTTTCGTTGCCTTCATGGCGCCTTCTGGTCCCATAGGGACTTACCTTCCATCTCAAGGGGGCTGGATAACTAAGGGCAATAGCAATAGGCTATAATGCTTTTGGAGTCTCTTGTATAACCGTGACATATAACTCTAAAGGGTCTTCTCATGTATGGTGTTGAGGTTTTATTCAATAATATATGATTCTTTTGGAGAAACTTGTTAGCCCAGATGGAAATTTTTCATTTAAACCATACATATATATGTACTATAAAATACTTATGTATATTCGATGTAATTTGGGGTAGATGGATAATAGTATAATTATTTATACCTTTTCCAGACATAATTACTGTTATTTACCTTCCTTTCTCCTTTTTTTATAACACATAAATTTATTATAAATCTTTCACAATATAATTTATAAACTATACAATGCAACCCTGATGTACAATTCTATATTTATAAATATATTCAAAGAGTCACTCAGCAATCACAACCCATTTCATACATTTTTTTCCATACCCAGAATGCATAGCTCAGTTCTTTTTTTTTAAATTCATTTTTTCTCAAATCGTAATTCATTCACACAAGGGTTATAAACACAGAAAGGCAGGATGTGGGGAAGGGAATGACACTG
>NW_021604605.1:2701201-2701695 GCF_004785775.1 Grammomys surdaster | reverse complement strand
GGGTATCGGCTGGGTGAAGGTTCAGGGGACAAGTCACTATGACTCTGCCTATGACTCGCTTGTCCTTATCTAAGTTGGTATTGTCTGCCCAGGCTACCTATTTACAAGGTCTATGACTACTCAGGCTTGTAAATTTCCACGAAAGCTGCCTGTTTACAATGGCTTATAGCCATCTGTTTCAATGTTTTTCCCCTGAGACCCAAGACTTGGTGTTAGTATACATGTATGACAGGCCTATTGCTGATTTTAGGCCTATGGATGATTTTAGGCCTACAGTGGGTAAGCAGGGCTGCCCCTGACATCTCCTCCCTTCTCTAAGTATAGAAGGGCTGTGGCAATTCTAAACTTGCGAAGGCAGGGATAGAGGCCTGACCTCCAGTATTTGAAGGGGACCTTGTAATGTCTCCAGTCCCCCTGTCGCTGTCCAGTGAGGCATGAGGGCCATACTCGTCCCGATGTCTTTTTCCTGGAGAGGGGATACTTTTGACATCAAC
>NW_021604605.1:2692760-2700801 GCF_004785775.1 Grammomys surdaster | reverse complement strand
TATATATATATATATATATATACATATATATATGGTTTAGTAAAGCCATAGTTGTCTGTTCTCCGAGATCCTTGACATCTGTTGGCTAGGTTTATAGGTTTATAGTACCAGGCATGATTTCTGACTTGTTTACCAGGTTTTAAGTCCAATTAGAGAGCTGTTGGTTTCTATCATGATATTTATAACGCTACTGCACCCCTAGGATTATTGTGCCATTTTTGCCATTGATATGTTCATAAGTTTCATATCAAGGTAGGACTATTGGTTGCTTCCCTCCTTTCGTTGCCTTCATGGCGCCTTCTGGTCCCATAGGGACTTACCTTCCATCTCAAGGGGGCTGGATAACTAAGGGCAATAGCAATAGGCTATAATGCTTTTGGAGTCTCTTGTATAACCGTGACATATAACTCTAAAGGGTCTTCTCATGTATGGTGTTGAGGTTTTATTCAATAATATATGATTCTTTTGGAGAAACTTGTTAGCCCAGATGGAAATTTTTCATTTAAACCATACATATATATGTACTATAAAATACTTATGTATATTCGATGTAATTTGGGGTAGATGGATAATAGTATAATTATTTATACCTTTTCCAGACATAATTACTGTTATTTACCTTCCTTTCTCCTTTTTTTATAACACATAAATTTATTATAAATCTTTCACAATATAATTTATAAACTATACAATGCAACCCTGATGTACAATTCTATATTTATAAATATATTCAAAGAGTCACTCAGCAATCACAACCCATTTCATACATTTTTTTCCATACCCAGAATGCATAGCTCAGTTCTTTTTTTTTAAATTCATTTTTTCTCAAATCGTAATTCATTCACACAAGGGTTATAAACACAGAAAGGCAGGATGTGGGGAAGGGAATGACACTGGAGTGTGGGTGATCAGGGGGAATACAGATATCAGAACCGGGTATCGGCTGGGTGAAGGTTCAGGGGACAAGTCACTATGACTCTGCCTATGACTCGCTTGTCCTTATCTAAGTTGGTATTGTCTGCCCAGGCTACCTATTTACAAGGTCTATGACTACTCAGGCTTGTAAATTTCCACGAAAGCTGCCTGTTTACAATGGCTTATAGCCATCTGTTTCAATGTTTTTCCCCTGAGACCCAAGACTTGGTGTTAGTATACATGTATGACAGGCCTATTGCTGATTTTAGGCCTATGGATGATTTTAGGCCTACAGTGGGTAAGCAGGGCTGCCCCTGACATCTCCTCCCTTCTCTAAGTATAGAAGGGCTGTGGCAATTCTAAACTTGCGAAGGCAGGGATAGAGGCCTGACCTCCAGTATTTGAAGGGGACCTTGTAATGTCTCCAGTCCCCCTGTCGCTGTCCAGTGAGGCATGAGGGCCATACTCGTCCCGATGTCTTTTTCCTGGAGAGGGGATACTTTTGACATCAACTCCTATGCAGTCAGGCTTGTCCCTCAGGGAACCCAGATAGATATTTTTATCTTTTATTGATATTCCCTTGCAGTGCTTAGCCTCACAGCCTAAGCAAGAATTCAGATCGCCTGACAGAGGGGGTTCTGTGTGGCCCCTCTGCTTGGTCTAGGGGCAGAAGTCCCCCCTTTTAGGTTGGGTGGAAATGGGTTTTGGAAACACCCTGTATAAAGTAACAACATCATCTTGAGTCTCGTGGTCCTCCATAGCTAACTTATGTTAATGTATCTGAGTAGGTTTTGCTACCAAATTATTTATCTGTTGTATCACAGAGTTAGTCCACCTATTTGAGGCCCAGGGACCAGCAGAAAATAGCAAAAGGAACCCAAATAATGGTCCCAAGATGGGAGGAAATAGAGTTGACAACCTTGGAGAGGCTGAAAACCAATTCCTGTACCAGTCTTCATCTGTCTCTTTCTCTCTCTGATTTTTCTTAGGGCCTTCACTACCTGTTTCATGCTCTCTTTAACCCTCCTTGTCTTGTCTATGTAAAGGCAACCTTCTTCTTTAAGAGCTGTACACAGTCAAGAGCTGTACACAGCCTTTTCTATTGTAATAGAGTAAATCAAGTTCAATAAGGATCTTTGCGGTTTTAGGAGGTCTTTTCAGACAGCAAAACGAGGGATTTCTTCAGATTAGTGATGTCAATCTCTAGCTGTTTGATGTTCTTGTCAGTGGCCCTTCAAAGGTCTGAGTAGTGTAAGTTCGGAGGCCAGCATCTGGATTAGAACTTCTAACTGCTAACATCATGGGTGATTCATTTTTACCTGGAAAGAAAAAAGAAGGGGATTCTCAGGGAGATTTCTCTTCCCTGGATGTAAATTGTTATTCATCGTATTGATGGTTGGGCCTGGCTTTGTGGGGGTATCTATTTATTTCATTAATCTTTTTGGTAGCCAGTTAGCTGTGCCTTCTGTGGTATCAGACAGGCATATCAATCCTCGGCCCCATAAGGGAACTGGGTCTGGGCCATTCCCTTTAAGGGTAAGAGGGTCCTTCCCCATATCTGTGGCAAAGTTTTGTTGGTCTCGGTGGTGCCAGAGGCAGTCAGCAGCAGATTTGCCATGAGCTTTCAGCTTTAGAGAGATAAAAGTGAACAAGGCATGATGGAGAGTATTTCAGGGGGACTCCTTCTGAGGGGGTACCGTTCCCCCTCTTTTGTTTTTAAAGCCAATTTTTCAGAGTTCTTGTAAAATCAGGGCAGAAGCGCCAACAGTTGCTCCTTCCACACTCAGAGAGTCATGAAGACCCTATTTAAGGATATATAAATCTATATTAATAGTCTTTTGTCAAAGGATTGTTATAGCACCGCTGACAACTAATCAGACTATATAATATATTGATTAGTAATAGCTTCTTCTACTTTTTGTGAGATTACCTCTCTTTTGTCAATTAATTGATGAGGAAAATTAGGATTTACATCTCGCTTGAGAATATTGAACAGAGACTTAAATTCTTTTGTGGAGAGCTTAAAATAGGATCTTAGCCAATTAGCAACTCCTAGAAACTTTTGAAAATAATTTAAAATAAGTAAACTCTCTCCCTCTCTTTTTTTATTTTAGACCCTTTATCTGTGTGTTTTTTTTTTATTGGATATTATACGAATTTACCTTTCAATGTTATCTCCTCTCCCATTCTCCCCCAAAACCCCTTATCCCATACCCCTCCTCCTAATTTTTGTGAGGGTGTGCTCCAAATATCCTCCCAGTCCCATCTCCCTGCTCTCAAATTCCCACACAGTAGGGGATCCCAACTTTTGGGGACCATGGCCCTCCACTTTCACTGAAGTCTAACAAAGTAACCCTCAATTCCCTATACAGGTGCATGAGTCCCTCCCTTTGGGCTCTCTGGCTGGCGGTTTAGACTTTGGGAGCTCTGGTTGAAACTTTTGATACTCCTTCTAGAAAGGACCAAAGCATCCACACTTTGGTCTTCCTTCTTCTATGTGAGTTTTATGTGGTCTATACGTAGTTTCTTAGATATTGTGAGCTTTTGGGCTAATATCCACTTATCACTGAGTGCATACCATGTATGTTCTTTTGAGATTGGGTCACTTCACTCAAGATGCTATTTTCCAGCTCCATCCATTTGCCTAAGAATTTCATGAACTCATTGTTTTTAATAGCTGAGTAGTACTCCATTGCATAAATGTACCACATTTTCTGCATCCATTCTTCTGTTGAAGGGCATCTGGGTTCTTTCCAACTTCTGGCTATTATAAACAAGGCTGCTATGAACATGGTGGAGCATGTGTCCCTGTTGTATGTTGAAACGTCTTTTGGGTATATGCCCAGGAGTGGTATAGCTGGGTCTTCAGGTAACACTATGTTCAATTTTCTGAGATACCGCCAGACTGCTTTCCATAGTGGTTGTACCAGTTTACAATCCCACCAACAGTGGAGGAGTGTTCCTCTTTCTCCACATCCTCGCCAACATGTGCTGTCATCTGTGTTTTTGATCTTAGCCATTCTGACTGGTGTGAGGTGGAATCTCAGTGTTGTTTTCATTTGCATTTCCCTGATGACTAGGGATGCTGAACACTTCTTTAGGTGCTTCTCAACCATTCGAACTTCCTCAGTTGAGAATTCTTTGTTCAGCTCTGTGCTCCATTTTTTTTATGGGTTCTTTGATTGTCTAGAGTCTAATTTCTTCAGTTCTTTGTATACCTTGGATATTAGCCCTTTATCAGATGTAGGGTTGGTGAAGATCTTTTCCCAATCTGTTGGCTGCCTCTTTGTCTTATTGACTGTGTCCTTTGCTTTACAGAAGCTTTGCAGTTTTATGAGGTCCCATTTGTCAATTCTTGGTCTTAGAGCACAGGCCATTGGTGTTCTGTTCAGGAACTTTTCTCCTGTGCCTATGTATTCCAGGCTTTCCCCCAGTTTCTCTTCTATTAGTTTCAGTGTGGCTGGTTTTAGGTGGAGGTCCTTGATCCACTTGTAATTGAGCTTTGTAAAAGGAGATAAGTATGGATCAATTTGCATTTTTCTACATCCTGACCTCCAGTTGGACCAGCACCATTTGCTGAAAATGCTGTCTTTTTTCCACTCGATGGTTTTAGCTCCTTTGTCAAAGATCAGGTGACCATAGGTATAAGGGTTCATTTCTGAGTCTTCTATTCTATTCCATTGATCCTCCTACCTGTGTCTGTTCCAATACCACACATTTTTTTTTTTTTACCACTATTGCTCTGCAGTACAGTTTGAGGTCAGGGATGGTGATTCTCTCAGAAGTTCTTTAATTGCTGAGAGTAGTTTTTGAAATCCTGGGTTTTTTGTTATTCCAAATGAATTTTAAGATTGCTCTTTCTATCTCTGTGAAGAATTGAGTGGGAATTTTGATGGGGATTGCATTAAATCTGTATATGGCTTTTGGCAAAATAGCCATTTTTACTACATTAATCCTTCCAATCCATGAGCATGGGAGATCTTTCCATCTTCTGAGATCTGCTTCGATTTCTTTCTTCAGGGACTTGAAGTTCTTGTCATACAAGTTTTTTACATGCTTGGTTAGGTTCACACCCAGGTATTTTTTATTATCTGTGACTATTGTGAAAGGTGTCATTTCCATAACTTCTTTCTCAGCCAGTTTAACTTTTGAGTAGAGGAAGGCTACTGATTTGCTTGAGTTAATTTTATATCCAGCCACTTTGCTAAAGTTGTTTATCAGGTTTAGGAGTTCTCTGGTGGAAGTTTTGGGGCCACTTAAGTATACTATCATATCATCTGCAAATAGTGAGATTTTGACTTCTTCCTTTCCAATTTGTATCCCTTTGACCTCCTGGTGTTGCCTAATTGCTCTGGCTAGGACTTCCAATACTATATTAAATAAGTAGGGGGAGAGTGGGCAGTCTTGCCTAGTCCCTGATTTTAGTTGGATTGCTTCAAGTTTCTCTCCATTTAGTTTGATGCTGGCTACTGGTTTGCTGTATATTGATTTTACTATGTTTAGGTATGGACCTTGAATTCCTGATCTTTCCAAGGCTTTTATCATGAAGGGTTGTTGAATTTTGTCAAATACTTTCTCAGCATCTAATGATATGACCATGTGGTTTTTTTCTTTGAGTTTGTTTATATAGTGGATTACATTGATGGATTTCCGTATATTGAACCATCCCTGCATTCTTCGGATAAAGCCTACTTGATCGTGATGGATAATTGTTTTGATGCATTCTTGGATTCGGTTTGCTAGAATTTTATTGAGTATTTTTGCATCAATATCCATAAGGGAGATTGGTCTGAAGTTCTCTTTCTTTGTTGGGTCTTTGTGTGGTTTAGGTATGAGCATAATTGTGGCTTCATAGAATGAATTGGGCAGTCTACCTTCTGTTTCTATTTTGTGGAATAGTTTGAAGAGAATTGGAATTAGGTCTTTCTTGAAGGTCTGATAGAATTCTGCTTTAAAACCGTCTGGTCCAGGACTTTTCTTTGTAGGGAGACTTTTAATGACTGCTTCTGTTTCTTTTGGGGTTATGGGACTGTTTAGATGGTTTATTTGGTCCTGATTTAACATTCGTAACTGGTATTTGTCTAGAAAATTGTCCATTTCATCCAAATTTTCCAATTTTGTTGCGTATAGGCTTTTGTAGTAGGATCTGATGATTTTTTTTTAATTTCCTCGGTTTCTTTTGTTATGTCACCCTTTCCAGTTCTGATTTTATTAATTTAGATACTGTCTCTCTGCCCTCTGATTAGTCTAGCTAAGGGTTTATCTATCTTGTTGATTTTCTCAAAGAACCAGCTTCTGGTTTTATTGATTCTTCGGATAGTTCTTTTTGTTTCTATTTGGTTGATTTCAGCCCTGAGTTTGATTATTTCCTGCCTTCTACTCCTCTTGTATGTATTAGCTTCTTTTTGTTCTAGGTCTTTCAGGTGCGTTGTCAAGCTGCTAGTGTATGCTCCCTGCAGTTTCTTTTTGTAGGCACTTAGAGCTATGAATTTCCCTCTTAGCACTGCTTTCATTGTATCCCATAGATTTTGGTATGATGTGTCATCATTTTCATTAAATTCTAAAAAGTTTTTAATTTCTTTCTTTATTTCTTCTCTTACCAAATTATCAAGAAGTAGGGTGTTGTTCAGTTTCCATGTGAATGTGGGCTTTCCATTGTCTTTGTCATGTTTGAAAATCAGCCCTAGACCATGGTGATCTGATAGGATGTAGGGGATTATTTCAATTTTTTTTATATCTGTTGAGGCCTGTCTTGTGCCCAATTATATGGTCTATTTTGGAGAAGGTACCATGAGGTGCTGAGAAAAAGGTATATTCTTTTGCTTTAGGGTGAAGTGTTCTATAGATATCTGTTAAGTCCATTTGGTTCATAACTTTTGTTAGTTTCACTGTATCTCTGTTTAGTTTCTGTTTCCATGACCTATCCATTGCTGAGAGTGTGGTGTTGAAGTCTCCCACTATTATTGTGTGAGGTACAATGTGTGTTTTGAGCTTTAGTAGGGTTTCTTTTATGAAAGTCGATGCTCTTGTATTTGGCGCATAGATATTCAGAATTGAGAATTCATGTTGGTTGATTTTTCCTTTGACAAGTATGAAATGTCCTTCCTTATCCTTTTTGATAGCTTTAAGTTGAAAGTCAATTTTATTTGATATTAGAATGGCTACTCGAGCTTGTTTCTTAGGGCCATTTGCTTGAAAAATTGTTTTCCAACCTTTTACTCTAAGGTAGTGTCTTTCTTTGTTTCTGAGGTGGGTTTCCTGTAAGCAGCAAAAAGCTGGGTCCTGTTTGCATATCCAGTCCGTTAGCCTATGCCTTTTTATTGGGGAATTGAGTCCATTGATGTTAAGAGATATTAAGGAGAGGGTGTTGTTGCTTCCTGTCATTTTTGCTAATAGTGGAGACATCGTTTGTGTGGTTATCTTCTTTTGGGTTTGTTGTAAGAGGATTATTTTCTTGCTCTTTCTAGGGTATGATTGCCCTCCTTGTATTGGAGCTTTCCTGCTATTATCCTTTGTAGAGCTGGATTTGTGGTAAGGTACTGTGTAAATTCGGTTTTGTCATGGAATATCTTAATACTTTCTAATATCTTAAAACTTTCTAATGTGGGAGAACTAGGTTCTGGTGATGGCAAGTACCTTGGGTTGCTGGTGCTTGTGTTCTTGCGCTTGCCTTTTGCCCTCTGGATCACCTTTGTGCTATCTGTGCTGTCTCTGACTGGAGCCTGTCTTTCCTATTATCTAGGATGTGTCAGAACTGTTTGGCGTGGGTTTTGCTGCTGGGATTAGAGCTGAGGCCCAAGATGTGCTCTGTGCTCAGGTGGAAACCAGAAGGGGCCCTGGCTCAGGGTCAGGAGTGGATTCCTGGGTCCCAGTGGGTCCCGTTTGCTCCCTGATTGGGGGCAAGTATTGTCACCTCCTAGCCCAAGATACTGCTTGAGTTAGAGCTACTGAGAGCCCCCACTTCCTCTGTGTTCTGTGAGATTGAGTGCAGAGCTGCCTCCTGGGATCTGCTTGGGCTCAGACTGGAAGGAACCTGCGCCCCCGGCCAGTAGTGAGTTTCTGGGTACCAGTGGGTCCCCGTTGCTCCCTGTTTGGGGGCAAGTATTGCCACCTCCTAGCCTAAGAT
>NW_021604605.1:2651542-2692750 GCF_004785775.1 Grammomys surdaster | reverse complement strand
GTTGCTCCCTGTTTGGGGGCAAGTATTGCCACCTCCTAGCCTAAGATACTGCTTGGCAGAGAGGCCCTGAGAACCCCGCTTCCTCTGGATTCTGTGAGATTGGGTTCAGAGCTGCCTCCTGGGATCTGCGAGTGCTTGGGCCCAGACCAGATAGAGTCCGTAATCTGGGCCAGGAATGAATTCCTGGGTCCCAGTGGGTCCCAGTTGCTCCCTGTTTGGGGCAAGTGCTGCTTTTCCCTTACCTGGGATGCTGCCTGAGTTAAAGCTCCTGGGAGTCCCTCTTTCTCTCGATTTTCTGGGGTTGGGTATGGAGCTGCTGCCTGTGACCTGCTCTATGCTCGGGCCCAGACCGGAAGTCCCAGCAATTTCTCAATGGAGACTTTCCTGTCAGTTGACACTGTGTCAGGCTGACAAACTAGGACAGCCACTATGTCTATGAGATTTCATTTTTAGAGGGAGCTTTTATAAAATGAAGAATATCTGGCATAGAGAGATTGATGTTCTCTGCAACTGGGAGCCAGAGGGGGTGGGGTGGTCTTCTACTTCAGAACAGAACATTTTCTAGAAGCCTCACTGTGGTCTAATGTGTACATGCTCTCCCTGCATTGTTTTCACTGAGATAAGCATAGGATGGAATACACTAACATTTCATGTTACTCTGGAAATATAGTAAAGGATACCCAAACACTAACTATAACTTCATCATGACCTGGTCTTACAGGAAAGCTGTGGGAATCACTGCTGTATGATATAGGCTCCTGAATGGGATTTTGGAAATCACAGCAGGTAAAATATAAAGAAATCTGAATAAAGCATGGGATTTAGTAATCAGAAATACATTGCTAGATAGGCTCATCAATAGTGATAAATCCCCTTCATTAAGTAGGAACAACAGACTCAACCAGGTACAGGGAATTTGGGGATAGTCTGCACTATTTTGGCAACTTCCCACAAAGTATAAATCTCTAAAATTAAAAGCTTTCTCAGAAAACAAGTGCCCTTACAATGGTTAAGGGCACTTAACCATTATCCTATACTGTGAGTACAGGATAAGTGTCATGTTGAAGATTATGGATGGTTCCAACATGAGGTTTAAGGGTGTCTGGTTTATTACCTATTCAGGAATATGTTATCTTCAATAGGTTTCAATTATAAACCTTATGACCAGAAGCAACTTGAGAGGAAAGGGTTTATTTCAGCTTACAGTTGTAATCCACCATGAAGGGAACTCAAAGTAGGAACCTAGAAGCAGGAACCAAAGCAGAGGCCATGGAGGACTGTTCCTTCTTAGCATTTCTTCCATGGCTTACTCATCCTGCTTTCTTATACACCCTACCACCATCTGCCTGCTGCTGTCTCTTTAGAGAAGGACATGTGGGTGTGAGGGAGGAGAGATGTCATTAGATGCTCACCTGAAAGCCCTGGTTCTTCTTGCTGCACCTCCTTCCCCTAAGTGTGTAATTCTGATGCAGCTGCATGTGCTTCTGCACTCTCTGGAAACACTAGAGAGTAGAGTGTGGAACACTGGCTGTTAGGGGTAGGCACCTCCATCTAGGCAACTATAGGGAAGGTGCCCATTAGCCATGCTGCAGTGAGAGTTTTCAATGGTGTCTCTGCTGTGAGGCCACCAATGCTCCTGTAAGTAATCCCTCATTCCTTTGATGTAGGTTCTAAACTCACTGACTCACCATGTTGGGCTTTGGTGGAATAATAACCTTGGTCTGTTGGAGCCCTGTCTGATGCTTGTGTCTCTTCTGGAAACGTTCATGAAATACTTGGCACTCAGGGTCTAAGTTAATGTTTTCAGACTACACCCAGTTCTTTTTATCACATTTCTAATGGCATATCTTGGATCCCAATTATAAACTTCATCTGAGCAACTGGCTCAGTCAACAGGGTGCTTGCTTTGCAAGCCTCAAGACCTGAGTTCAAGCCCAGAACTTACATTGCAAACAGGCAATTTGTGAACCTGGCTCTTGGAATCTCAGCACAAAGGAGCTGGAAACATGGGTTCACTGGCCAGACAGCTTATCACATTTTGGGTTTTCAGGCTAGTGGACAGCACCTGAGAAAATACACCAAAAATTGTCCTTGGACCTCTACTACATGTGAGCACATGCACCTGCACAGATACATGCATCTGATCTCATCCCTGGATACCCCTGGAAATTATATGAGGAGATATCACACACACACACACACACACAGAGTGTTCTGGTCCTTATGTCCAAAGGTTAATTTTATTAACCTTCGAGGAAGTCCAGGTATCAGTGTTAAAAAATCAGGTAAGACTCATGAACCAAATTCTTGCTTCCTGATTCCTACTTCCAGTTACCCCACTGGGTTTGTTATGCAGAGAAAAGGGTCTCTTTCTCTGATCTTGACCTTAGCAGCCCTTCCTTCCTTCCTTCCTTCCTTCCTTCCTTCCTTCCTTCCTTCCTCCCTCCCTCCCTCCCTCCCTTCCTTCCTTCTTTCTTTCCTTCTCTCCTTTTTCTTTTGCTCTTGAATGGGAAAAATTCAGAAAGGGCACAGTAGTAGATCAACTAGTCAAGGGTATTATCAGAGCAAGAGAAGAAGCAAAGAAGAAATCTGGCCAAACCAAGAAGCAGCTGCCCAGATTCTGGCAGGTATGGAGCCTAGATTTCTCTTCTCTGGCCATCCCTTCTTTAAGCTTTCCCCAGGATGGGCACTTCTAAGAAAGGAGTGCACTTTTCTCAGCAGCCCAGCTTACTCAGAATTCAGTCTGTTTTAAGTAGATGTATAAGATTAAAGAATATGTATAGGGGTTTAAGAAAAAGCTGAAGTATGCCAGGCATGGGGATGCATGCCTATGTTAGCAGCACTCTGGAGGCATACACAGATCACTTTCTGAGTTTGAGACCAGCCTTGGATATAGAAAGAATTCCAGGACAGCCATGACTACACAGAGAAACCTGGTTAATGAAAAAGAGAAGAAAAGAAACAAAAAAGAGACAAGACAAGACAAGACAAGACAAGACAAGACAGGACAAAGCGAAAGTTAAAAACTTACTAGAGAAAGGGTAAGAACAGTCTGGGTGTGCTACCCTACAGAGGAAGTCTTGACTTGAGGTTGTTTTAATCTGATCTTGATAACATGGACAACCTCAAGTCACATTCTGTTCTGAAGGTCCCAAGCTTGCCCATCTAGAGTCTACCACTGCCATCTTTATATCTTGACCATCATTATTTTTATGCCATGAAAGGGCCTTGAGCTGCCTACCAATTATTTTATGGCCTATCTTTGAGGTCTGTTGGTGTCTTCCAGAGCTCACCTTATGTTTCACGGTTTCATTGGCAATTACCATTACATTCCAAATGCTAGGTCTTATTGAGGCTTCTTCCTTCCAAACTATAGTACAATGGAGTCAGGGTGATGTCTAGTTCAAATTCCATCTCAATATCTGCTTCAGATCATGGTTATCCCTCAACTCCTCTAGGGACAGTGAACCAACTCTCAGAGAAAACAGCAGACAGCAACAGCCTACACAGGCTTCCCAGCATCATGCTTATTCTAACCATCTGCAAGGCTTTTTTTTTTTCCTGCTCATGTCCTGTGATAGTTTGTATATGCTTGGGCCAGGGAGTGGCACTATTTGGAGGTGTGGCCTTGTTGGAGTAGGTGTGTTGCTATGGCTATGGGGCTTTAATACCCTTGTCCTAGCTGCCTGGAAGTGAGTATTCTGCTAGCAGCCTTTAGATGGAGATGTAGAACTCTCAGCTCCTCCTGCACCATGCCTGCTTGGATGCTGCCATGTTCTTGTCTTGATGATAATGGACTGAACCTCTGAACTTGTAAGCCAGCCCCAATTAAATGTTGTCCTTATAAGAGTTGCCTTGGTCATGGTGTCTGTTAACAGCAGTAAAACTCTAACTAAGACATGTCCCTAGTGTGTGTCAGCCAGCTGTATGTGCCCTTAGTGTTTTCAGGCCTGACACACAGTGATGCCCTTAAAACAGGAAAGGTCAACACAGCCTACTTGGGTCGCTGGGAAAGAATGAGCTGGTCCAGCTTATGGCAAACTCTGTAGCCATATATATCTGTTGGGGCTGGTGGTGTAGGACACTGAACGGAGTGACTGCAGTAGGGGATGGAGGCTTCAGTGTGAGGAGGAGGCAGAGTCCTCATACCTTAAACCTGAAAGGTAAGAATGAGGCTCTTGTTGGGCCTGACAAGGAGCCTTGGGGCTACTGAACATAGGAAAGATGAGTGTGATGTGCAGCAAGTCCCTTCTGGCCATGGACAGGAGACGATCCCAACATAGCAGGGTCTGTCAGGTTCTCTGACTCCCAGGGGTGTCCATCCAGTACCAGGAAGTTGTCCAGAGTAATAGGAGAGACCATGCCTGTGGTTTCTATCTCCACATGTCCATGGCTAGTGAAGGGACTGGTGGACAATCAGTCTCTACTTGGGACAAACTCATTCATGATTCTCCAGCTCTGGTTTTCAGGAGCTTTGTGACATCACAGCACTTGCTGTGGATAACCTGACAATGGTTGCCAAGAAATACATCAAAGCATCTCCTTGCTGTGACTCAGGGTCTTGTTCTCACAGATCTGGCCCTCCTCTCCTTCTGGACACAGATAAGAAGAATCTAGAGTCCTCATTGTCCCCACTTCTGGGCCAGATGTACACATTCCTTGTTGGGTGTCATGAACACCTTCGACCACTAGATGCCGACAGAGATCCTGACAGGACACCTCTCTGTTCTTTCCAAGCTGGACCGACTTTTCAATACACAGACTTTGTCCTGGTCCACTGCATGAAATTAGGGCTGCAGACAAACTAGGGTCCCCATACTTTCCCCTCACCTCTCCTTCATACACTCCTCTCAGTATATATAGTCTGGAAACCAGTATCTGACTGGAGTCCAGATTCCGCCTGAAGTTTCCTGCCTTGACTTTCTGATCAAATAAGAGTGGAGTGAATAGTTGATATCCCCTAGGAAAAGAGCTATGGATGTGCCATGAATGTTTCTCAGTGTCCTGTACCTACTGCCTCCTCCATATGGTAACAGACTGGGGCCTCTAGGTTGACTCTTGACCTCACAACGACCAGGATTACTGGAGGTGTGTCTGAAGTCTTGGGACATCTCAGTTGTTGTATGACTCGGGAGCTAGTTACTCAGCCTGTCTGGGCCTTGGTCTCTTGTATGCAACAGTACTTATGTCATGGAGTCACTTTAAATAAGTAAATGTACAGACTACCTATGTGGAGAGAGAAAGAGAGAGAGAGAGAGAGAGAGAGAGAGTTTTTAAGTAACAAAGGCTAAATAGTCCAGGCTGGCCTAGTCTTACAGTTGCCTATTAGTAGGCATTGTAACCTGAGCTTAGGTCTTCTGCAAGAGACACACTTGTAATGGCTGACTCTATCCAGCAGGACAGATTGGTAGTTTAATTTCACATGTATGGGTGTTTTAGCTGCATGTATGTCTGAGCACATGTCCATGGAGGTCACAAGAGAGTGTTGGATCCCTTAGAACTGGAATAATAGGCAGTTGTGAGCTACCATCTTGTTTCTGGGAATTGAGATGAGGTACTCTGCAAGAGCCATCTCTCCAGGCATGCCTCAACATGTATGTTTTACTTTTAATGCTTTTACTTTTATTTTTAATATTTTCCTATGTTTTCCTCCTCCTCCAACTTCTCTCAGCTCCTCCCTCAACTCAACTCCATGTTCTTTCTCTTGTTTCAAACAAATCGTACATTTATAAGTAAAAAACAAAGTCATGGAGTCCTATTTAAGTTGCCCAACTATTGAGCATGGGGCCTGTTCTGGGGTGTGTTTAATATGCCCAATGACACTCCATTGAGAAAAAAAATTGGTTTTCCCTCCCCAAGCAACTCATCAATGGCAAATAGCTACTTGGCTAGGGGTTGGACTTTGTGTCCACCCGTCCTCCTTCATGCTGAGATTTTATCTGGCTTGAGTGCATGCAGATCCTGTGCCTGCTGTCTTGGTCTCTTTGAGTTCATACGCACATCAGCCTTTTTGATGATGGTTTTTTTTTTCCTTTACAGTTGTCCACCACCTCCAGAGACCCAGGTTTCACAAGTCATCATCATGATGGAGTGGGCTTTTCAGTGATGCAGCTGCTTTTGAATCATCCCTGTTTGTGTAAATAACTCTCACCTACACCTTGGTCCATTGTGTCTCCCTAGGAAAAATATCACACAATATCACCTTGGTGGAAAGGCGCAGTGCTGTTAATGGTAGCCATGGCATGTGATAGAGACTCTTCATGTGGCAATGGAGAGGATGCAATGAATACGGATCTGAACTAGAGGTTAAGTATAACCTTCAAAGGGCCCTGTCCTCATGATCTGCCTGCCATGCTCCACAACCTCCCACAACAGTGCCACCTTCTGGGGACTAGGTGATCAAACATAAGAGTCTGTGGGAGACACTGAACATTCTAACTCCATCAGCAACCCAAGCACACTAAAGGGAGCTGGGAGCACCACCTATTCCCAGCAGCCAGCAGTTACCAAACAGGTGTGTTGGGTAGAACACCCCAAGCCTGCCTGTTTTAGTAATGGAGAATAATTAACCCCATGTAATCAGTTTGGTTCCAAGTCACCTAGAAAATCCAAGAAATCAATCTCTTCCCAAGTACTTAAGGGGGCATCACAGTAAATAAAGAACGAGAAAAGATCAAAAAAGTATTTGTAGAAATAAAAAATAGCCCATATCCAATAAGATAAAAGTCACAAACTCTGACATCCAATGAAAAGCTTTCACACGCACAAAGATGCAGTCAAAAGGTAACCCAGATTGAGGAGGACAATAACTGACAGCCATGTGAATCTAGTACAGTTCCCTTAGAAAAAAAGCAGAAATGGGTATTTTAGAAGAACGGGGAAATTAAAAATACTATTAAGTGCATTTTCAAAGGGATCAAGACATGGAAGAGATAAAACTAGCCTGAATAAACTCAGTATAGTGATGAAAATTATAATGTGAAAAATAAAAAAGATACTGTTGTAAGTTTGGACCTAACACAAGAATCAGGAACCTGCAGTAGAAACTATAGAAATGAAACGAACAGGGGCAATATAAACACCAGTGAGTTTCGAGACGTGGGTGATTAGCAGCTTTTTCAAGGGGGGAACACTTGAATAAAAATGTCTTCTCAAATCCATATTTGATAAAAATTATTAACCTGCAGATTCAAGTCCCATGAACTCTCAGCTGGAGCATGAAGAAACCTGACGAAAGCACATGGTAACCAGATGTAAAAATAAACCATAAATTTTCTTTAATCTCTTTGAACTTTTTTATTATTTAGTATTTCCCCTCAAAAGGGATGCTAATTGCCCATGTCTCACAGCTCACTGGTGGTTTAACTGCACTACCTTTCCATGTTGCTTATTTACTCTTTAGAATAGTTGCTTAAAGAAATGTATATATTGCTGGGCAGTCGTGGCACATGCCTTTAATCCCAGCACTTGGGAGGCAGAGGCAGGTGGATTTATCAGTTCGAGGCCAACCTGGTCTACAGAGTGAGTTCCAGAACAGCCAGGGCTATACAGAGAAACCCTGTCTTGAGAAACCAAAAATAAAAAAAGAAAAAAAAAGAAATGTATATATTATTGAGTGTATATCATATGTAGCAACATGTCTGTATGAAACTGAGAATTGTTCTTTCAAGGTCTGTAAAGTTTGGTGAGAACTACATTGAGTCTGTACATTGCTTTTGGTAAAATGCCCCCCTTTTTACTATGTTGATCTTACTGCTTCATGAATATGGGAGATCTTTCCACCTTTCTGGTATCTTCTTCAATTTATTTTTTCTGAGACTTGAAGTTTGTGTCCTATACGATTTTTACTTGCTTGGTTATATTATTTGAGGCTATTGTGAGGGGTGTTGTTTCCCTGATATCTTTCTCCGTTGTCATTTGTATAAAGGAAGTCTACTGACTATTGTAAGCTAATCTTCTATTCAGCCACTTTGATGGAGGTGCTTATCAGCTGTAGGAGTTCTCTGGTAGAATTTTTGGGGACACACACATACACAATCATCTGCACATAGTAATACTTTGACTTCTTCCTTTCCAATGTGTATCCCCTTGTATTTTCTTCAGTTGTCTTATTGTTCTAGCTAAGACTTCAAGTATTATATTTATTATATTGGGTATGGAGAGCAGACAGCTTTGTCTTGTTCCTGACTTTAGTGGAATTGCTTTGAGTTTCTCTCCACTTATTTTGATGTTGGCTATTGGCTTGCTGTATATTGCTTTGATTATGTTTAAGTATGTGGCCTGTATCTCTGATCTCTCTAAGGCTTTTATTTTATTTTATTTACTTTTTATTATTTTATTTTATTAATCATCCCACTTCTCACAACCTCCCTCTCCCCCCTCCTCTTTGTTTCTATGAGCATGCTCACCCACCCACCTACCCTCTCCCATCCCACCCCTCCAGCATCCCTCTACTCTGGGGCATCAAACCTCCACAGGACCAAGGACCTCCCCTCATATTGATGTCAGACAAGTCCATTCTGTGCTACATATATATCTGGAGCTATGGGTCTCTCCAGGTGCACTCCTTGGTTGGTGGTCTAGTCCCTGGGAGCACTGGGTGGATCAGCCAGCTGATGTTGTTCTTCCTATGGGGTTGCAATCTCCTTCCACTCCTCCAGTCCTCCCGCCAGCTCCCCTACTAGGGTCCCTAAGCTCTGTCTGATGGTTGGTTCCAAGCATCCACAGCTGCATTGGTCAGTTGCTGGCTGAACCTCTCAAGGAACACCCACACCAGGTTCCTGTCAGCAAGTGCCTCTTGGCAAAGGCAACAGTGTAGGGTTTGGTGTCTGTAGACAGGATGGAACCCCGGGTGGAAAGGTCCATGGATGGACCTTCCTTCAGGCTCTGCTCCATTTTTTGTCCCTCTCTTTCCTTTGGACAGGGATATTTCTGGGTTAAAAACTTTGAGATGGGTGTGTGGCCCCATCTGGGAAGGAGAGAGGAAGGCGAGGAAATAAGGTGTCAGTATCAGGTACTGGAGGGGACAGGAAAGAGAGGTACAGAAGATCAGAGAATTGCTAAGACTTTTAACATGAAGTGGTATTGGATTTTGTCAAAGGATTTTTGGCATCTAATGAGATGATCATGTGAATTTTTCTTTCAGCTTATTCATATGGAGAATTACGTTGACTGATTTTTGTATGTTAAACCATCCCAGCATCCCTGCAAACAAGGCGATCCTGTTTGATCATGGCGGATGATCTTTTGATATGTTCTTGTATTTGGTTTGCATGTGTTTTATTGATATTTTGCTTCAGTGTTCATAAGGGAAGGTAGTCTGTAATTTTCTTTGTTGATATTGAGAGGACAATTCTAAAACTTTATGTGGAAAACAAATACAACAACAACAGCAACAACAATATCAACAACAACAGTGAAAAACCAGGATAGCTGAAAGAAAAATGAAAAATAAAAATTTTCTGGAGGTATCACCATCCCTGACTTCGAGTTGTATTACTGAACTATAGTAATAAAAAATCTCATAGTATTAGCATAAAAACAAGTTACTCAATTGAATTGAATTGAATTGAAGACCCAGAAATGAATCCACACACCTATGGAGTCCTGATTTTTGATAAAGAAGCCATAAATACACAATGGAAACAAGAAAGCACCTTTAACAAATGGTGCCGGTCTAACCTTATGACAGAAGGTATAAGAATGCAAATTGATCCATCTCTATCACCCTGCACAAAATTCAAGTCCAAATAGATCAAGGACCTCTACATAAAGCTGGATAAATCGAACCTAATAGAAAGGAAAGTGTCACAGAACACAGAGAGATAGATCTGTTGCCTGCATGAATCCTTTACCTCTGTTTTAGTGTCTTTGGCATGGAATGTGAAACCTGAACCCCAATCCAACCAGAAGCCATCTGTCTACACTGTCTCCTGCCTGAAGATGTATAGCAGTTATGGTTGGCACAAAACTTGTGGGAGTAACCAACCAATGTTTGGTTTAACCTGAGCCCCATGCCACAAGAGGGAGCCCATGCCCTACATTGTCTGGATGACCAGAAACTTGAGACTGGATAGCGCAGAGACAGAGGGTAGAACCAAACAAAACTAGTCTAAACCAACAAAGTCAATGAAGTGATTCCCAATAATAGTCTTCTACATTCATAGATCAGAGCCTTGTACAGACAACATTGGAGAGGCTTCCTCTGGCAGCAGATGGGACCTGGTGCAGAGACCCACAGCCAGGCATTATGAGGAGAGTCTCTAAATCAGAGGTCTCCATTGGGTCCCTCGCCTCAGAGCTGGGAGAACCCCCACGGAAGAGGAGGAGAAAAGATTGTAAGTGTCAGAGGAATGGAGGACACCAGGAGAATACGATCTCCTCCCTGAATCAACTAAGCTGGCCTCATAAGTGCTCAGAGAGACTTTAGTGGCAAGAACAGGGCCTGCTTGGGTCTGCACCAGGTCCTCTGCATAAATGTTATGGCTGTTTAGCTTGACGTTTTGTGGGATTCCTAACACTGAAAATGGGCATATGTCTGACTCTTTGGATGCTGTTGAGACTCTATTGGGTTGCCTTGTCCAGCCCAGTATGAGGGCTTTCATCTACTCTTACTGTATCTTGTTTTGTCCTGCTTGGCTATCATCTCTTAGAGAACTGCTATTTTCTGAAGAGGAAAGGAGGGGAAGTGGATCTGGGGAAGGGGGAGGAGGAGCTGAGAGAAAGAAATAGCATATCTGGCAATAGCATTATGAAAATTGCGACAAGATGTACAAGTGTGCAAGACACTTAACTCATGCCAGATACTTCGTATGTTCATTTTTTTTTTAAAAAAAGACAGAGTCTCTCTATGTAGTACTGGCTGTTATAGAATTCTCTGTGAAGACTAGACCTGTCGTGAATTCACAGAGATCCTCATGCCTCTGCTTTCTGAGTGCTGGGATTAAAGGTGTGCACCACAATGCCCAGACATGTTCAATTTCGAAAGTATATTTGGTGACTATTAAGTTATATGTGATTATCTTTATAGAAACAGTTAAAGTAACAAAACAGCATTATAAAATAGCTAAGAATTAATTAGTCCACAAAAGTTAAAACACAATCACTAATAGATTCCACAACCCAAGAGAAAGCAACATAAGAAAGTAGAAAAAAATGCCAATCCGATTCATAGAAACTCAAAGGAAAGTCAGTGGAATTAGACCTAACCAGAGAGCTGATGACATCAAATATGAGTCCTATGGTAGATCTAGTTCTAGTTTTTGGAGTACTCTCCCGACAGATTTGTAGAATGACTGTGCTAATTTACACTCCCACCCACAGTATAAAAAGAACTACCCTCCCTGCCATGCCAGCAATTTGGTATTCTTAATGGTGATCTTCTTGACTGTAACAAGATAGAATTGTTTTAAAAGTTTATGATTATAACTCCATCACCTTCTGATCTTCACCTCCACCTGCACCTGTGGCAGATCGGAGCGGGGAAGTGGGACAGGATAATGTATGGGAGAGACAAGAGAGAAGCTCAGAGGCCCAAGACAGTGAATGGACATATACAGCTCCCGGGGGTGGAAGTGAACCTGTAGAAAGTCCCAGAGACCTGGGATGTGAGAGATGCCCAGGACTCAGTGTGACCTTAGTCAAAATGCCCAACAGCGGGATGATAGAACCTGAAGAGCCCACTTCCAGTAGTTATTTATATAGGACCCCTAGTGGAGGGATGGGGACAATAACCCATCTTCAAAATTTTTAACCCAGAATTGTTCCAGTCTAGAAGAAATCCAGGGACAAAAATGGAGCAACAACTGAAGGAATTGCTGACCAGTGACCAGCCCAACTTAGGATCCATCTCATGAGTTAGCAGCAGCACTCCCTGACACTGTTACTGATGCTATCTATGCTTTGACGGTAGACTGGCATGGCTGTCCTCTGAGAGGCTCTACCAGCAACTGACTGAGACAGATGCAGATACTTAACAACTAAGCATTGGACTGAGATTGGGAACCCTTATGGAAGAGTTAGGTGAAGGTTTTAAAGAGCTGAAAGGGATGGCAACCCCACAGGAAGACCAATAGAGTCAACTAACCTGTACTCCTGGGAGCTGCCAGAGACTAAGCCACCAACCAAAAAACATATAGAGGCTGGTCTATATAACCAGCACATGTCTAGCAGAGGACTGACTGCCTTGTTTGACCCCAGTGGGAGACAATGTGCCTAGAGAGACTTGATGCCTCAGAGAAGGGGGAGGCCAGGGGGCCACCCTCTCTGAGGTAAAGGGGAAGGGTGAGGAGGATGCCAACACATTGTAAGTAAATAAAATAATTAAATAATTAATTAAATTTTTTTTGAATTTTAAAATGGATATAAGTGTTTTGCCTTTATATTTGCGTGCTACATGCACTCCTGTGGTGGGTGTCTAATCCGCTGGAACTAGAGTTAAAGATGATTGTGAGTCACCTCCTGGTTGCTGTCAATAGAACCCAGATCCTCTGAAAGAGTGGTCAGTGTGCTTAACCACTGAGCCATCTGTCCAATCCTTACATAGAATTTTAAAGCTTTAAACCTCAATTTTCCTCACAGCTAAGGATGTTGAACACTTTTTGAGAACTTTCTATTCAGTTCAAGAGCCCATTTTTGACTGGGTTGTTTGTTCACTTGCTGGTTTTATAAGGTCTCTCTGTCTCTGTCTCTCTGTCTCTGTCTTTCTCTGTCTCTGTCTCTGTCTCTCTCTCTCTCTGTGGATGTGTGTGTATGGATGTGTGTGGATTCTAGACATTAAGTCTCCATCAGATGGGTAGCTAGTAAAGATTTTCTTTCATTCCTGTGGACTGTCCCTTCACCCCATTGACAGTTTCCTTCTCTCTATAAGGAATACTTTCATGATGAGATCTGTTTGTCAGCTGTCGGTCTTAATTCTGTGAAAATCCTGTTCAGAAAGCCCACACCTATGCCTATAAGTTGAAGCACGCCCTATACTTTATTCTTTAGCGGTTTGAGAGCACTGGTTCTTACGTTAAGAGTTCACTTAGAGTTGAATTTTGTGCGAGGTGAGAGATAGGAGTCCAGTTTTTATGCACATTGAAATCCAGGATTTTAAATATATATTCTGGGCACTATTGTATAAAGTCAGGCATAACTGTATAAAACTTTTAAACAACAAAATATATTATTCAAAATTAAAGTAATAAATGCCCTATATAAAATATAGGATTGTCAGGTTGGAGCAAATCTAATTTCAAGTATTAAAAGCAAAAACTGTTGAGAATAAAAGGATAAGATAATGACACATCATTTAAACACCAATCAAAAGAAAATTTAAGAAGTTTTATTAATCTCAAATTAGATTTATCTTGTATTCAAAATTAGTTTGTGGTATTTAAGTAACTAATAAGTCAAGAGCGTAGAATCAAAAATATTTTCTCAGTAAATTTTCAAAATACATTCACTAAAAGGTTTTTTAAAAACACACAAAGAGGAAAAAGCTATAATTATTATTAGCACTTTCAGTACTATGTTGTCTCAAGAAGGCTTTAAATTACTGAAGACTTTTAAGACGTGTGCAGCACAGTGCAGTTGAAGTAACAGACATTCATAGAACACCTTGTCTAGTATAGCAAGAACACTTATCCTCAAGTGCCCAGACAACAACCAAAATAGTCCATATCTGGGAACTTCAGATTGCTCTCAAGTACTCTGAGTATACTTGTTATACAGATAGTATTCTTTGAACGCAATGAAATTCCATTAGTGAGGCATCTTTAATATCCAGCAACAGGAAAACAATACAAACATGCAAGCAAGCAAACATGTACTTTGAGATAAAGAATATTTCTTCATTATAGAATATCAAGAGACTGGTAGGAAGACAGACTGGAGTAGCAAGCAGAAGACAGAAATCTGAGCTTAAAACACCAGGAGCTAGAGAAGATCATCTTGGGTGCACATACAGTAGAAAAGTCCCAGTTGGTGGAGCTGTTACTTCCAGGAACTGGTTTGAGAAACTAAGATGATAAAATTCAACAGCCACAGCTGATCTGAAAGGTTAGCCAGTGTCCAAACGTCATATTACTTAACTTACCTGTAAGTAAAAAATTTGGTAAAATCCCAGCGAGCTATCTCTAGTACTCCTGTAACATCTTCACAGAGAGCAAGAGCAGTCTGAAGAAAACAATGGCAAGAGGAGGCTTAGAAGATGGCTTAAAATGAATCTGAAGTATTTTCAGCCAGATTTAATTGTCGGCCAGACTAAATCATAAGACCTGCACAGGACCTGCACAGGGCTGTGTGCGTGCGTACACACACACACACACACACACACACACACACGACATGAAGGTAAGAGGGATAATTATTGCTATACAGGGATCGCACAGAAAAAGGAGAGGAATAAGAGAAAGTAATAATGAATGAGATCACAATATATTCTATCTAACTATGTAATTATAAAATAAATGTTTGAAAAATTACGAACAAAGTGGAAATACTACATCATATGAAGTATAAAAATACTGAAATGTCCTAGAATAGCAAGCGCTTAGTACAAGGAAGCAACTCAAATGAACCCCTGGTTTGGGATAACGTGTCAAAGGTCATGACTTCTGGTAAAGAAAAAAAGATAAGCATTTTATCTTGAAGACTGGGTTGTAAAGAAAGTATCTGGTAAAAGAAAAAAAATTCAGGAATTAAAAGAGCAAAGCAAAGCAAAACAAAACAGAAAATGTAAAGCATAATAAGATCACTGTCCCAAATAAAATTTCAAAGACAAGTACAACTATGCTACTAAATAAACAGAAGAGGGCGCCCTTGATCTACAGACGCTATCAATGAGCTAAAGTCAGTTGGCTGGTGGGGCAAAAGCACAGCTATTGATTCTAGGAGGAAAGGAAAATTAAGCTCTTTTGTTGATGAAATTCTCGCCCCTGGGGAAAAAAAGCTATAACAGTCAAGAAACAAAACCACTCCTGTGTATGTTTGCTTTTGTTATGGTAACAAAGGACCACCAGCCAACTGGATTGAAACAACACAAAGTGATTTTGTATTTTCAAGACAGGGACTCACTCTGTAGCCCAAGCTAGTTTCAAGGTTATTAAGTAGCACAAACGGTGGACTTGAACTTCCAACAATACTCTTGCGTCTGCGTTTTGAGTTCCGGGGTGACAGACATGAGCTATCATTTCCCAGCAACACAAATGAGAGACAGAAAAGCATCACACAAATATATCCATGCATGTTGATCTTTAAGTAGGTACAAAGAGAATAACACAAATGGGTTATGATAGCGTTACAGAGGTGAACAGTCCAAAATGGGTAAAGTCAAAGAGATTATCACTTTTGGGGGAATTAATTAAAAATCTACTGCTTGCTTTTTTTTTTTTTATTGTAGCAGCTAAAAGTACCATGATCTCCTCTTCTAAATCTTGAAAGGGCAATCAAATGCAGAAAGGGTAAGCTACTGTACAGAACTGTGTTTGGCAGACTAGAATTAGAGGTATTGCTGTGAACAAGTAATAAGCATGATCACAGATAGACAGACTGAATGATAGACAGATAGATGTGGAAAGAGATTCAGGTGTGAGTGTGTGTGTGTGTGTGTGTGTGTGTGTGAGTGTGTGTGTGTGAGTGAGTGTGTGTGTGTGTGTGTTACAATGTACGCATTGCTGCACAAACATGTACTTCCAAGTCCCATTTGATGGTCCTCCAGAGCAACTGGAAGCATTTTCACTGCAGTCATGGTGAATACATTTAGCACTCAGCTCTTAGCTTGAAAAAGCCATTTTCCACAAAAAAGAATTAATTCTTCAGAGAAATGACTGGAAAAGTACATGATGAACTTTGAACATCGTGTTCTGTGGAAAATATGAACTGGGCCAGGAACAAGGTAAAGGACAGAAGGTGCAGTTGGGGTATGTACAATTGTCCAAATCAGGTACAATTTGAATATTAGTATAAATTATGGTAGTAACAAACTGTAACACATTCAAAAACAAGACTCCATTATGGTGAAATAAATTATTATAAAAGAGAAAACCCTGTCCCTTCCCATGGCTTATGAACAAAGGATGTAGAAGGAATAATGGAGTCACACAATGACTTTTGATAGGCATCATAGCAACAACCAAATTAAGCAAAAATAAAAACGAACCCTGGATGCTAGTAGTAAGAGTAACTCTCCAAAATTAGGCAATTAATTACACAGTTTCAGAGTTATCTACCATAGGATACCCTCTCTATATAAAACAGAAAACAGTAACTTTATACTAGAAACAACAAGGAGCCCAGTCATAACAAAAATAATCACAAAATTAATAGCAAAGATTGTCATGTTTTGTCCCTTGATACAATGCCCTGGGAACTAATCATTTCGGTGATATTCCTGTAAAAGAAAGCATAGCTGAAAATCACGAGGAAATGTCGAACAAACCCAAACTTTGGAACATTCTGCAAAATAGCTGCTATGCACTCAGAATTATCAGCATCATAAAAGAGCCAGCTTAATCCCAGTACTCATGAGCCAGCCTGGTCTACATATTGAGTTCAAGATCAGCCGATGCAAATCTGTTTTGTTTCTTTTTAAACCAACCAACCAACCAACCAACCAACCAACCAACCAACCAACCAAAGAAAATCATGAATGAAAGAAAAATCAACAAGCTATTCTGAATTAAAGGAGGTCAAATGAAAAGGGTATGAAAATACAGCCCAGATTCTCGAATTTTCAGTAAAGGACAGTGTTGAGATTAATTTTACTATTTGAATAAGTTCTGTATATAGTAAGCTATGCTGTGTTAATGCTATTTTCTTGGATTTTATAATTATGTTTTGATTATGATAGAGAATTAAGTTACCTTTTCAAAATAGAAACTAAAGTATTGTGTCTGCAACTTACTGTCAGTGAGTCAGTCTTTTTAAAAACGCTGTTATTATTATTTTGGAATTTAATATAATATATTTTAATCATATCCTTTCCCTTCCTCTAACTCTTCTCAGATCCTCCCTCACTTCTCTACCCACCCAACTAGTTGTTTTTTGTCTCTCTTTAAAAAAAAAACCAGAACCCCAAACAAAAAGAGGTGCACGCATGTTTGGACATACACTCCCATGTATACACACACACACACACACACACACACACACACACACACACACACACACACACATCCATGTGCACACATCAAGAACAACAAAACAGAACAACAAAGAAACAAACAAATTTTAAAAAGGAATCTACCTGACTTCCCTCTCCCTACAGCTACCAATTGCAAATAGCTGCTTGGCTAGGGGTAGGACTTCATGTCCACCCCTCCTCCCTCACGCTAGGATTTTGTCTGGCTTGAGCTTGTGTGGATCCTGTGCCTGCTGTTATAGTCTGTGAGTTCATGTGCTCATCAGCCCTACTGGGTCTGGGTCTGGAAAATGCTGTTTCCTTGAAGGCATTTGTGTGTGTGTGTGTGTGTAGGCTTGAATTTGGTTCAGAAAGGGCTTTTCAAGTTCATTTATTATGCTTAGTAAAGTGAAATTATTATACTTGGATAATTTGATTGAGATTTCGCTAAGAAATAAAATATAAAATATAAAAATATATATGCAGTCCCAACATGTCTCTTGATAAAATATTGATACATAGCACACAAAGGAAAAATTTTATCAGAGAGGAAGTAATGGTGGCTAACTGGGCCCATGCTACCTTAATCAAGTGTTCAGTATTGACATTGCTATCACTGAAGCAAAATTGAGCCGTGTACATCCTAATATTATGCAATGGGTAAAAGACAAAAATGTCCAAAGTGGGAAAAAAGACAACCAGATGCAATCATGAGATAAGAATATATGAACTCCGATGGAGAGACACCATCCTGGCAGTAACTGATAGCCATGAAAAATGAAGACTGAGGAAGTGTTTCAAATTAAACAAGATAAAAAAGAAAGACCTCCGAATTAAATGAAATGTGTGAGCACTGCGATTCCTCCAAAACGATATTTGGATACATTTAAAGCATGAATCTGCAAGCTTCCTGTCTTTCTCATGCTATGAAATTGTTTTTAGGTGCGTTGAAATAGTATTGTTGGGGGTTTGTGCAATATTCTTAGTTAGGTGTCATTTGCTTTCTTTTTACAAGTCGAGTCTTATCAAGCTGCCCAGAGTGGTATCAAATTCGAGGATATAAGAAATCCTCCTGCCTCAGCTATCCATACAGCTGGGTTTACAGTCAAGTTCCACCAAACCCAGCTTGGTGCCATTTCATGGAGTGATACCTTTATCTGAATTTTCAAAGTGTCCTTTTAATTGATCTACTAGCATTTCTGCCTCTACCTAGTGCACAGGGCAAGTTTAATTGGCTTAAAATTAATTTTAAATTTTCAAGCTTCTATGTATAGAGTTGTATAAAATAGTTTCCTGTTAGTCTTAATACAATACATATTTATTATTTTTTTCAAAGAATTCTTGACTGTCTCAGTGATTCTTCTAAGTTTGGACTGTGTCATACTTTATTGCCTGGCAGGCACTTCATCTTTCTTCCATGTGACCTCTCTCCATAGGTTATTTCAGTGTCACCACATGAAAATGGTTTCAAGATTTCAAACACAGCAAGAAAGGAAGTAAGCAGTGCAGAAACATTTGAACTGCGCTGTGTTTCTTCGGGCACTATTAATTTAAGCCAGTAACATGGCCAATGAAATAGAATCTGTGTTTATATTAGAGGTGCATCTATAGTTCTTATCCATACTAACCATGACTTTCTCCATGACTGGCAGTTTTGATTTCCTAACCAGTTCACCAAATTTCTAGCTAATATCCAGGAATTGATGGATCTTAGAGATAGCAGATATTTTATGTCTTTCCTCCATCAAATAGGAGATGGTTCCTGCCTTTTTGAGATAATCCTGCTAAGTAAGGATACTACACATTATTCTTCCACATCTGCCTAAACCAGCATATTGTAATATCTAAGTGTAAACCAATTCAATTCTCTGCTTACTTTACTAACTGGCCATATAGGAAACTCTTCTTGAGGAGCAAGGGGAAAGCAGTAGGATAAGTACTATTGTGGCTGAGAGTACTTAGACCCATAAATCTACTATTTCCTAAAAGAAAGAAAGAAAGAGAGAGAGAGAGAGAGAGAGAGAGAGAGAGAGAGAGAGAGAGAGAGAGAAAGAAAGAAAGAAAGAAAGAAAGAAAGAAAGAAAGAAAGACAAATTGGCAAAGGAAATGGATTTAATGTACAGTTTGATCAAACTTGGGAGAGAAAGACTCCTATTTTTCCCCTACATTTTCTGTGGCAGTGTCACAATGTTATAGAAAAGATGAAACAGGGCCTGAGACATGGCTCAGTGGTTAAGAACACTTGTTGCTCTTCCAGAAGACTTGGGTTCAGTTCCCAGCATACACATGGCAGTTCACAACTGTCTGTAACTCCTGTCCCAGGGAATCTGATACCCCCTTGTGGCCTCTGTGGGTACTGTGCACATGTGGTACACAGACATACTTGCAGGTCAAACACTCCTATACAGAAAATATAAAATAAAGAAGAAACAAAGACCAGAAAATATGGTTACGTTAATTTAAGTTATTGAAACTATTTGTACTGTCTTTCTGGAAGGGGAGTTTTTCTCTGTCTGACACCAGGACTTTAGCCTTTACCTTTTCTCAGCATGAGACTCCTGAAAAAAATCTAATTTTTTGATATCTATTGTTTCAATAGTCTGATAGCCAAAGGGAATGGAAGTGTCCCTTGTTAGAGTGTTCCTCTGTGACGAATCCTTTCTGTCACCTGACTCTTACACAGTGTCTTATATAATGTCTAAAGGGGGACACTTCCTAAATAGGTACAAGAGAGGGTAATGTGTGTGTTTTGTCAAAATGCATTATATACATGCATAAGAAGGTCATAAAACATATTGCTATATAAATATGATATATGCTAGTAAAAACTCAGAAGCAATTATAAGAATAATATTTGATGAAGGGTTTGCATAGTAGAAATTTGAGTCATCTTACATAATTTATTAATATCTTCTATACTTATCAAGTTTTGTTCCTGTATATAGTTTTCATTTTGTGATAAAATGCTGCTACATGGATCCAATTGGAGAACTTTCTGGATTAACAGCAACCATTTTCTGATGAGAAATTTGGGTTAGTTAGTAATTTAGTATTTCTTTTGTTTCCTGAGACAGGATCTCATTCATCCCAGACTGGCCTTGAACTTGCTATACAGCTGGAGATGGCTTTGAAATAATGATTCTTTTGTACGTGCCCAAGTGGTGGGATCACAGAGAAGTGCCACCATGCCCATCTCAGTATTTTACCTTTTTATATTCAGTCTTGAATAGGGCACAGGAGGTTTTTTTTTCTTCTAATGAACAGTTGTTCACAAACCCCTCTCACTACTCCTCCCAGATTCACTGGACCTCTTAATCCACCCAGTGTCTTGTCCTTTATTTTAAAGCTCATGGAGTCCAATTTGTGTTGGCCAAGTGTTCTTTGATGTGTGATCTCCAACTGAAGTATGGATGACCTACTAGGAGTCATATCCTTAACGAAAATCAACTCTTTCTTACAATCTATTGCCCATAGCTCCATGGTTAGGGGTAGGACTTCATGCCCCATCCACATGCTGAGATTTTGTCTGACTTGAGTTCATAAGTGCAACTGCCCTGTTGTGTCTGGAAAACACTGTTTTGTTGTAGCCATCTACTTCTTTTGGCTCTTATAGGGATCAGTCCCACCTTCCATGATGCTCCATGAACTTTGGTGAGAGGGTGTGATATAGATGCCCATTTATGGATGGGTATTCCATAGTCTCTTATAATGGGACACTGATAAATTGTGGTTCCCTATGTTAATTGCCATCTACTGCAAGAAGATCTACAGGGAATTACAGCTGGTCAGAGTCCAGAGAATGGGTAATTTAGGAATGTTCAGCCCTAAAATGAACATCTATATCACACCCCTCCACCCATGGCTCTGGGACCATGGAAGAAGGGGCAGAAAGATCCTAAGAGACAGAAGTTGTTGGGCAGTGTCTTCTGGTCATGTTGAGGCCGTTGCCCTCAGGAACTCACAGAAGCTCTGGCATACTTAAAATTGCAGTACAGATGGAGAGGAGCTCAGGAAGCCCCACCCCTCTCTGAGGAGCTTTGGCGGTTGAAGGATGCTGGGGTTGGTACAATCCGTTTTCTTATTGAAAGAGACTCCTGGTTGGTTGCCTATGTACTCTCAGGTGGAAGGTCTGAAATCTGTGCAAAGAAAACACCACCGATTGAGTTATGTAAAGTAAGGACCTAAACAATGGAGGGGAACTGAGAGGCATTAGAGGGCCGTACAGTAGGTATAACCAGAATTCATTACATCCATGTCTGACGCTCTCAAACAATGGACTAAAATTTAAACAAACAAAACACAGAAGAGAGGGCATGGAGAATGAATTCTCCCTTCATGTCCTCCACCACAAGCTCATATATGGCTCTGTACTACCTGACTGTAGAATGCGGCATCTTTCATGGAGGTAGGAGACTTGACAAGTGGGGAAGGGGGCAATGGCCATCAGTGTGGAGCAGCCATCACTGTGGACCAGCATTTGCATATGCCTGTCCTACTGCCTGAACTTACACAGATTCGGCCATGAAGGTAGGCTCTTCACACATCTTCAGAGCAGCTTGTCACCGTAAGTTTAGCCGTACCTTCCTACTCCCTGTATTCTAAAAGCCCCCTTTGCTTCCACCCAAGGCATGTAATGATCCAAGCCCTGGACTTGACTTGCTGAGAGACCTGGGCTTTCATTCCCACATATGGTTTTACAGACGCAACATTGTATCCAAAGTAACGAGATGGGTTAGAGTAGCTAGACCCCTCAACATAGCTTCTTCCCCTTTCCAAATACCAAGGACACTCTATTCTCTTTGCCTGGCCTGAGAAGTCTCACACAGCTGGAAGCTACTCATCACAGAATTAAAGATTTCAGAGGAAATATTGTCTGGAACTCCTCGCCTTCATCTTTTTTTTTTGTTTTTAAAATAGAATCTCTGCCTGGTTACACTCCTACCCCATCCCCACCCAAGCCCAGAGTCAAGTGGAATGAATGCAGAGAAGTTGTCCTGTTTTCTGCGCAGTGAAGAAATGGGAAATTCAATACGTGTTTACAATGACAGCAAAGTTAAAATAGCTCATCTCACGCTGCATTGCCAAATGAAGGATAACAGAGACGTAAACGTTGTCCGTAGAAAGATTCTTTTAGAGGAAAAGTATGAATCGAGTCATTTACTGAAGCACTGTTTGAACAGATGGTGTGATTAACAGCTACCATGTAAGCCATCTTGGGAGTTTATGGAAAAGTAAACAAGGGGAGCTAACAAGAAATCGCTGTATTCCCCCAAAGCTTCTTTCATTCATTTCAGCAGGAAAATTGGAAAGTGTGTGTTTTGCAGGACTGGGTTTCCTCAGGGGAAGTTCAGTGTGAGCTGAGCAGGAGGATCTCTTTACATCAAGTCCTCACAGACGCAGGACTGAGCCTCGAACTGACCACTCAAACTGGCCAGTTCTTAGAAGCCTGGTCCCTCTACACACATGACCCTTCTCCCTTAAGCACCTCAGCTTTTCTATCTTTAAAATGTAGCTGTAGTTAGAAACTCCCTTTCTAATGTATGCTCAGGGCAGTTCAAGTGACTCTCAAAAACAATGCAGATTGTCAATGTTGCCTCTCAGGGGTTGTGAGTAAATATCTATTGCTGAAGGCAGTGTGACCTTAGATCCTTAGGTCAGATGATTCTAGCTGGATCTGACCTGAAAGCTTCTTTCTTGTAGTTTAGTGTCCATGGTTCCAGAAAATACTATGAAAGATGACAAGGGAGAGAAGCAATTAAACAGTTTTATCCAGACGCAGCACATATGAACCACAACAATTACTAACGTAAGATATACATGGAGCTCATGTGTTGGTGGCATCCAACATCTGTCTAATTGTGCTTAAGGCTCATTCAACAGGAGGGAAATCATTCCAGCTGCTGGAAATGGAGCCAGCTTCCAAGGACCAGTAAGGTAGGTATAGCTACTACAACTTATCAAAGAAGGCTCTCTTTATAGTAACTGGAGTGTCATAGAAAACCACAACTAAACACAATATAGACACCAACACATGGTGGTGAGCCCAGCCTCGATGAATACACCTATATTATAGCTTCTGCATATATGATTCAGGAAACTCAAGGAAAAGGGGTCAGAAAGATTGTCAGAGGCAGAATACTGGGAAGTCTGCTGTTAAAAAGTGTCTGCTAAAAAATGGTTATATAAACAAGACTGGGACAATAGCAGCATCAGTGGACATGTTAACATGGAAGATGGAAATTTTTGCAAGGTTACATCCCCTAGACAAAGGAGTGCAGACAACTAATGACAGCTGGGAGAAGAAGAATTAGCCTTTCCCAAGGATGAGCCCCCTTATTGGTTGTTCAATGCAGAGTGGTCAGCCCTGAACATATACACTGAAGTGACAAAACAATACATATATGTACATATTTGCAACAATAATACATATAACATATGTGTATACAAATATACATATATGTAACAATAATAATCAAAGAAGAGGAGGCTATTAACTTGTGAATGGTAGGATGGGATATGAGAGGAATTTCAGGAAGGTTGGAAGGTTCTGAAGAGAGGAAAGGGAGGAGGGAAAATGATGTTAGTCTACTTCAATTAAAAGCATTTGATTTCATTCTTGGTTTCTTCTTTGACCCATACACCATTCAGTGATGAGTTGCTTACTGTCCAGGAATTTTTGTATTCCCTAGAGATTTATTTGCTGTCAATTTGAAGTTTTATTGCATTGAGGTCAGATAGGAAACAGAGTGATCTCAATCGTTTTGAATTTGTATTGATTTGTTTTGTGTCCCTAGAAGTGGTGTATTTTGGAAAAGCTTCCATGTGTTGCTGAGTAGAGTGTGAATTCTTTGGCGTTAGGATAGAATAGTCTGTAGTACCTGTTACATCCACTGGATATATTATGTTAATTAATTCTGATGTTTCTTTGTTTACCTTTTGTCCTGATGACTTGTCTATTGGAGAAAGTGGAGTGTTGAAATCACCTACTGTTGATGGATTGATGTTAATCTATGTCTCATAATTCACAAGTAGGGTTTTTTTTTATATGAAATTGGGTGCCTCCGAATTTGATGCATACGTTTTTAGGATAGCAATCTCTCCTTGGTTAACTGTTCTCTTGATTGAAATGAAGTGTCCCTCTTTATCAGATTAGTGTTAGTTTGAAGTCTATTTTGTCAGATATTAGAATATATCAAGGATGGATGTGGCAACATTGTAGGAGAAAAACTGTCCACAAAGCAGGCAAGTGTCAGAAACACTGCACTCCACACCCTCACTCTAGTTAGGAGTCCCACAAGAACACCTGACTACACAAATGTAAGGTATATGCAGAAAGAAGACTTAGCTCAGACCCACAGAAGGTCTGTGTTTGTCATTTTAGTTTCTCTGAGCCTCTATGAGCCCTGCTTAGTTGATTCTGCGGGCCATCTTCTCATGGAGTCCTCAATCCCTCTGACTCTTACAATCCTCCCCTCTCCTCCTCAGTGGGGTTCATTTCATTCTGCTTAATGTTCTGTTGTGGGTCTCTGCATCTGCATTGGTTGCCAGACGACACCTAGGCTAGGCGTTAAATAAAGGACAATCATATTATAATCCACAGACTCAGATGATAAATGGGCTAGGCACCAATCTATAACTATAGCAGGATATTATTAGGAATCCTTTTTGCCAGTCTTGTTTGGTTATATCCTGGGTCTCTGGGGCTGTCTTGCCTCTGGTTCCTGGTCATCCAGTGTCAGTCTCGATGATGACTTGCTCTTTTGGCATGGGTCACAACTTGGACCAGTCATGAGTTGGCCACTCCCACAGGTTCTGGGTCAAAATTGCTCCAGCAAATCTTGTAGATAGGACAGATTGTAGGTCCAAGATTTTGTGGCTGAGATGATGTCCAAGTCCCACAGCTAGGAGCTTTGTCCAGTTGCAGAAGATAGCCAGTGCGAGCTCTATATCCTCCATTACTATGAAATTCCACTAGGGTCACTCTCATAGATTCAAGGGAGTTTCTACTGCACTAGGTTTCTATTTCATCTCCCAAGTGCCCCTCAATTCCATTCATCTCATCAAGTACTCTCTCCCTCTGTCTCTTCAGCCCCTCCTCATTCCTCCTGATCCCATCCTGATCCACAAAATCTATTCTATTTCCCTTCCTATAGAGATCCATGAGTCCCAACTTGATTCCCTCCTTGTAATTTAGACTCTCTGGGTCTGTGGATTGTACATGATTATCCTTTATTTAGCAGCTAATATACACTTATAAGTGAATAGATACCATGCTTTTCTTTCTGTGTCTGGGTTACCTCACTCAGCACAATATTTTCTAGTTCTTTCCATTTGCCTGCAATTTTAATGATGTCATTGTTTTTAGCCAATGAGTAGTATTCCATTGTGTAGATGGACCATGTTTTCTTTATCCATTCTTCAGTTGAGGGACATCTAGATTGTTTCCAGTTTCTAGCTTATTACGAATAAAGCTGCAATGATCAATGTTGAACAAATATCCTTGTGGTAGGATGGACCATCCTTTGGGTACATGCCCAAGAATGGTATAGCTGGATCTTGAAGTAGATTTCCTGAAGAATTGCCATATTGATTTTCATAGTGGCTCTATCAGCTTGCATTCCCTTGCTCTATATTTTTACCTTCACGAGCTATCACTTGTGGTTTTGATCTTAGCCATTCTGACTGGTGTAAGATGGGATATAAAAGAAGTTTTAGTTTACATTTGCTTGATGGCTGACGATGTTGAACATCTCTTTAAGTGTTTCTCAGCCATTTTTGATTCCTCTGTTGAGAATTACCTTTTTAGATTTCTATCACATTTTTAAATTGGATTGTTTCACTTGTTGATGTCTAGTTTCTTGACTTGTTTATTTGTTTTGGATATTAGCCCTCTTTCAGATGTAGAGTTGGTGAAAATCTTTTCCCATTCCATAGCCTGGCATTTTGTTCCATTGACAGTGTCCTTTGCCTTATAGTTTCCCATGATGTCTCATTTGTTAACTGTCTATCTTAGTGTCTGTGCTATTGTTGCTCTGTTTGGGAAGTTGTGTCCTGTGCCAATATGTATAAGGTTATTCCACACTTTCTTTTCTATCCAGTTCAGTGTATCTGGTTTTATGTTGAGGTGTTTGATTCATTTGACCTTGAGTTTTGTGCTGGATGATAGATATGGATCTATTTGCGTTCTTCTACATGCCAATATACAGTCAATCCAGCACTATTTGATGAAGATGCTTTCTTTTTCCTTCATTGTATATTTCTGGATTCTTCAATAACCAGGTGTCTATAGATGTGTGGCTTTACATCATGGTCTTCAATCTGATTCCATTGATTTACCTGTCTCTTTTAATGCCATTACCATGCATTTTTATTACTCTAGTTCTGGAGTACAGATCAAAATCAGAGATAGTGATACTTCCAGATTTTTTTTTAATTGTACAGGATTGTTTGAGCTATCCTTGATTCTTTTCCGATGTGAACTTGCATATTATTGGCATAAAAACAGACAAGCTCATCAATGGCATAGAACTGAAGACCTAGACATAAATCTCCATACCTATGGACATCTTCGTGAGGTTGTGGAGCCAAGAACCTTTATATGCTGCTCTTGAGGATATCAACTAGTATATCTGCTGTGGGAATCAGCAGAGAACCTCCTCAAAAAGTGAAAAACAGGTTTGGAGAGATGGCCCAATGGTTCAGCGCACTTAGTACCTTGCAGAGAACTCAAGTTTGATTTCCAGTACCAACCACATACATGTTGCCCACAATTACCTATAATACAGTTCCAGGGTATCTGACTCCCTCTTCTGGCTTCTGTGGTCACCAGGTACATGTGGTCCACATATATACACACAGACAAAACATTTCTATATAAAAAATAAAATAAAAATAAATAAACCCTAAAACCCCCAGAATAAGACCACCACATTATTTAGTTATATAAAACATGAATTTATACTACCGATTGTTGGTATTGTCTGCTTGATAGGAATTAAAATAACCTGGATGTCTCTGATGGAAATTTTAGAGAGATTTAATTGAGATGTAAGGATTTGCACTCCCAAAACTACGAGCTAAAATGAACCCTTTCTCCCTTAAGTAGCTCTCTGTCCATTATTTTATCATACAATTAAGAAAAATAACTAGTATAATACTAAGAGTACTCTAAGCCAACATACCCAAAAATTGTGCATCCATTTTTAAGAAATTTTAATTTTTGCTATATGATTCACAATAGGCTGTAGCCTAGAGGATAAAGAAAATAGTGTGCTAAATATACAGTGTACCAGTTAGTTTAAATCAACTTAACACAAACTAGAGTCATTTGTAAACAGAGACTCTCAAATGAGAAAAAATGTCTCTATAATATTGGCCTATGGGGAAGACCATCAGAGTCAACCAACCTGGATGCTTGGGGCTCACAGAAACAGAACCACCAACCAAAGGACATACAGGGCTGGAATTAGACCTCTCTGCACATACATAGCAGATGCACAGCTTGGTCTTCATATGGGTCCCAAACAACTGGAGCAGGGGCTATTCCAACAGCTATTGCCTGTCTGTGGGATCTGTTTCTCTAGCTCGGCTGTATTGTCTGGACTCAGTGGGAGAGGATGGGCTTATCCTTGTAGAGACTTGAAGTGCCAGGGTGGAGAGATACCCAGGGGAGTCCCACCTGCTTCGAGAAGAAGGGGAGGAGGGGTGGGGGAAAAGTTGTGGGAGGAAGTGACCAGAAGGTGGGCAGTGAGTAGGATGTAAAGTGAATAAGTAAAAATAAATAAATTAATTAATTAAAAAAAGATTGGCCTGTGAGGCTGTCTCATCATTAGTGATTTATGGAAGAGGGCTTATCTTCTATAAGAAAGCTGGTTGAGCAAGCCACAAGGAGCAAGCAAGCAAGCAGCACTCCTCCATAAGCTCTGCATCAACTGCTGACTCTAGTTCGCTTCCTTGAGTTGTCTTTATTTCCCTGAATGATGGGCTATATACACTATGAGAGAAAATAAGTCCTATCTTCTTCTTATTACTTTTGGTCACAATGTTTTATCACAGCAATGAATGCCCAAACTAAGACATAAAAAAATGTAACTTTCAGCTACAATGAAAAAGTTATCACTTCCACAGTAAAGTTGACAAAACTGTAGGTTTTGCTGTAAGAAGTAAGCTATATTAAAAAAAATATGTTCAGAATCTGTCTCTTTGTTTCTCTGTCTCTCTGTCTTTCTCTATGTGTAGGATATGAAAGTGAAATAAGTACTATGAGATGGGAAGATGATATCTAAAAGGAGAGCGGCAGGGTCTACATGATAGTGACATACTTAATGACACAAAAGCAGACGGCACTATTTGGAGGGATGAAATAGTGATGGAGGATCAGGAAAACAGTGGTATAAATAAGAACAAAATATAGTGTGTATGAAAGCATAATGAAACTTCTGACTTTGTATCCCAACTAAAATTAAATTAAGTTAAAACAGACTAGTTGAACCATAACTAAATAAAGCTTTTGCTGATGAACCACACACATTTTGGTTACAGGACATGGAAAAAATAATCTAGAACAAGATTGGAGGCATCTTTTTAATAACCAGCATTCCTAGTGTCAAAAGGTTCTATGAAGGCAGCAGGAGAAGAAGATGATTTTTCTCGGCTGTAAGCTAAGGTTCTAAGAACCCTATGAACTATAATAACACACTTCCAGAAAGGTATGTCCTCTGATGCCATAGTGGCATAGTGCCATTGGAGTAGCTGGCAACTCTCTGAATTTGCTTAACTGAAGAAATACATGCCAGGTAATTTAAACCTGGTCAAATTATGGCTGGGAGGCCATAGTTGCCAGGGAGAAACCTGATATTATTTTGCTATATGGACATGATGTCAAATTGTCTCCAAAATACTTATGTTTGTACCCCTAGATTAGTACTTCTCTCAGCCATTGTCAGAGAAGTTTTCACTTGCTGTGGTGAGGGTTAATGCAAGGACTCAGATTAATGCAGAGAGAATCTCTTGTGCAGTATGTGGAAGCATCACCTGTCAATAAAAAAGCTATTGGCCTGTTAGAGTAGGCAAGAAATAGGAGGTGGGAATTCCAGCAGGAAGAAAGGATTCTGGGATACAGTCAGACAGGGGAGAAGATTCACCGAAATTCTGAGGAAGGTAGTAGCATGAACCTGAGGAGATGTAACTAACTATGTGGCAGGACTTAGAATAAATGAAGTAATTGAGTTACGAGCTAGCAATAATAAGTCAAATTGTTTGGCCTAGTAAATTATTCATAAACAATTCAGTCTCAGAGACATTTATTTTGGGAATTGGAGCATCGGTGGAAAAGCCCAGTTACAGGTCAAAGTGCTGAGAATAAGGGACTTTTGTGTGCTCATCCCTAAATGGAACATCTGTATCATACACTTCAAAGCTCATAGTGGCAGAAGGGATGGAAAAAATGTTAAGAGCCCAAAGATGTGGAAGAGTGCTGTGGGATGCTGTTTTCTGCACATGACAAGCACGATGAACCCATTAACTCACAGAAACATTGACTACCTGAACAAGGTCAGGCCTATCAACATTCCATCACTGACTGGGGAGGGGCTCATAAGTCCCCACATGTCTCTGAGGACCCATAAGGAGATTTTGGTTTTTGGGAGATGGAGGAGCCATATAACTCAGTGGTGTAGCCACTGGTAATTTTTCTTTGCTCTAGTAGACAAAAATTGCTATCCAGGCTCAGATAAGTAGCCCTAATTAGGCTTAGTTGGTAAATAAAATACACATCAAAGTTTAGGAGAAAATGAAGAAGAAGGAGGAGGAGGAGGAGGAGGAGAGGAAGAAGAGCAGGAACAGGAGGAGGAAGAGGAGGAGGAAGAAGAGGAGGAAGAGCAGGAGGGATTTATTGAGTGGTAAGAAACAGTGTTATGGATGATGTACTACTAAAGTATATTGTATAAATAAATATTTGTGAAATTATGAAAAAGTAAATTAAAAGGCAAGTAATTCAGAGACAAGTAAATGATTAATTGATCATAATGCTCAAACAGAAATTTGAAATACACAAAGAATCCTTGAAAACAAGAGGTAATTTATAAATAATAGTTAAAAAGAATATAGTATGTTATTATCACATAAACCAGAGAAATTAATGAAAGATAAATGACTCTGGAATTATGCTCATGTATTTATAGTGACCTCCAATTTTGACAAGATCAAATTCCATTCAATGGTCCAATGATACCTTTAGTGGCTAATTGTGCCAAAAAATTCATTGTCATATGCAGCAAAAAGAACTTCAGTTTACCTCTTGCCTTGTGTAAAATTAATTACTTGTAGATTAAAATTATTATCTACCATTTTTAATATTCTAGAAAACAATACTGGAAAAATCTTTGTGATTTAAGAAAAACATTTTTTAGATGTAACAAAAATAATTATCCATAAAAAAATAAACTGATTAACTGAACTTCATCTAAGCTATAAACTTCTGTTTGCAGGACATGCAACCAAGAGACCAGAAGAAAGATATTGTGATGTTACAACATTTATATCCTGACTATATAAGGCTTCATATATGGATATCCAGAATATATAAACTGGATTTAATTAATCTGATTTTTTTGAGTTGGGTGAGATATGTGCATAGACATTCCACCCATGAAGACATTGAACGGCAGGCAGTAAGCATATAAAAATATGCTCAGACTCATTCTTTATTGGGGAAATGAAAGTTACAAACATTGAATGTGTGTTCCATCACACACCCGTTCCATCTGCTAAAACTGACAAAACTATGTCAAAGGTTGGCAAGAACGTGGTCCAACTGGAATGCTCATGTACTGTCTGTGAAAATGTAAAATATCAAAGCTTTGGAACACCAGGAGTCTCTTAAAATTTAAATATCTGTTTGCCATATAATCCAGACATTTTATACCTGTTTTCATCCAAGAAAAGTAAAAGTATATATTCCTGCAGTGATTTGTACATAAATATTTGTATCAGCTTCCCCCTCCATCTTTCCTCCACTTCCAATCTCCTTTATTTTCTCCCCCACTTCATTACGTTTTCTCAGGCTGGGTTTGAGCTCTTGAACTCAAGTGAATCCATCTGCTTCAGTCTCTGGACCCGCTAGGCCCCAGAACCTGATTCTTTCTGTCTTCTGTTGTGTTATAAATACACTTGCCTGCCAATGCACAACAGAAGGCGCAGAGATGACCTTGTACACAGTCTACATATGCTTGGAAACTGAACACCTCACAGGGAGAGTGGTAAATCAAAGTGAGTGACCAACAGGAAAGGACAGACAGTATTCCGGAGCCTCTATCACTTGTTTGGTGAATGAGAACTTGAAATGGACCTTATTTAGAGCTAGTTGTCCCCCAAGTCCTCAGGTTTTCCTGGTATAAGGTCTTGGATTGTATTTGCCATGCATCTGGGCACAGCTCACACCATTTGGGGTCTTGCAGGCAAAGCTGGACAGCCAAAGATGGCTGGGATGTATTCCTGAGTTGTGTTGTAGTGGATTTACTGCATGGCTTCCATCTTTATCTGCAAGCTGCTGCAAAAACAACAAGAATTTGGTGCCTTGATCGTTGCTGCAGCAATGTAACTCTATCAGCTCCGGTTGATGCCACTGGCAAATCTCAACCCTTTTATGATGTTCAGATGCAGCCACTAGCACACATCCTAGCAGCAGAGAACTCCATCTGTCTTGAAGGCTAACTTCACATCCAGGTAATAGAACTCATTGTGGAGTCTCTCAGTGAAGTCTACGAAGTTAGAAAAGCCTGCAGCAAAGTTTCTTTGTTGTGATTTGTGAATTGATAAGTGTCTCCTGAAGGTAGGGTCAGCTTTAACTGGAGATGCTAATGGCTAAGCCTGATAGGAACACTTTTGGGAATTGTATGACATCTTACTAAATTATGCACTAGACTACACAGTGAGAAAGATTCTCATCACTTTGCACAGGAAACTCCTACCTCTGAACCTAAATCTCAACACCGTTAATGGGTTAAGGGAAGCTGTAAGAAAGGCAAGAATGATGCTATTGTTTCATATGGGAAAAATATCTTTCTGTACACAGGATGGCACTGTTCTGTACCAACTTATTGCCATTGGTCTTACTGAAGGAAACAAAGATATTCTAATACCACAGGCAATGAAGTGGAATAGGTGTTCCTCTTGCAGCAATAAGGCCTACCAGGGCCACAAGCTGCGTTAGCTCACAGACCCTGTTCTTACTGATGGCACTAGAGCCAGGGGTGGTGAGGCCTTTGGGCCCAGACTCTTCTATGGGTCATCAGATAAGGCAGAGAATGGGCAGTCTGTTGACCTCACAGATAGTACATAGTGGGATGAACTGCTTTTGCTACCTTAGAGCAACTTTCTTTCCAATAGCCCAAATCTTCAAACAATTCAAATGCTCATCATAATGTTAGCAGAGAAATGGTTTATTAAATACAGTGGAATATTATCCAAAAGGAATAAAATATCAATGTATGCTGAAACATAAATGAACCCTCAAATGATTATAGTAACTTTAAGAAGCCAGGAAGAAATAATACTCTACCATTCCATTTATGTAAGATCTGGGAAATGTGAAGTAATATACATACTAATAGAGGAAGACCAGAGGTTTCTTAAGTTGATGAAGGATGGGGGAAAGGATGGTGTATTGGTTAATTCTCTCATCTCTGAACTCTACTTTCCCCTTCCTCTGCAACTTGAAAGTACAGAACTGTATTTTGGGTCAGCTTTGAGAATATAGTGCCCATCATGGTGAGGAAGGAAGGCATGGCAGTGATTGGTTTCATAGCAGTTGTTCATTCAGAACTAACTGGGCCAGAAAGCTGAGAGAAAGAAGGCTCTAAACCTCAAGGCCCACTCCTTCCAGGGCCCACTTCCTGCAGGTAGACACCTCCACTTTAAAGGGGCTACAACACCACCCACCAGCTGAGTCTACATTGTCTAAACACAGGAGCTTGTGGCAGAGTTTTCACACTCTAATAATAATTAGAAGGAAAAAAATCCTAGAGGACCCACAGAAACTTTGGAGATATTAAAGATACATTATTTGTTTCAGGTGTGGAGATGATTTCATGATTATGCATATATGTATATTATCCATTTGTACATTTTAAATATATACAATTCTGTTTCAATAAATATGCTATTTAAAGGAAAAGTAATTTAGTAGATTGCATACCTACAGTAATTGCAGAATTTGTTGTTGCCCAAAAGGTATCCATTTATTTTAATTTTCCTCTTTCATGATCCATCTGATGTTCCTTTTGCAGTTTGCCAAAACCTTGCCTCATTGATTTCTACCTTTATGTTTCAGAAAGATCTCAATTTTAATTCTTCCTGGATCTCAGAACTTAGTGTTCACATCTTTACTGACCTGTCATAGTTTCTCAGCAAACATATATTCAAGAAATGGGAATAGTAAAAGGCATACTGGTAAATTCTGCAGGGGTGAGGCATAATAATTTTGGCCCTAATTGTTAGTGACTGTCTACCCTACTCCTTTCCTTGGTAGTTAGGTGAATCACCATGGCTACAGAGCAATGTCTCTTTCTCTCTTGTTGGTACAGTATGAGATAATTCTGACATCCATGAGCAGTCTCAGTTCCTAATTTATCCTAGTCAGGATCTTCATCCCTTATTGAAGCATAACTCTCTTGGGCACGAGGATCTCCAAATTCAGGAATACTGAGGTTTCTGTGTCAACAAGCAAACACAAAATTACATAAAGATGGATGGTGAGGTGTCTAAAATGGTTTCCATACATAAGGTTGCTGACCTGATTTCAATATCTGGTACCTACTGTGGAAGAAGAGAACCTATTCCTGAAGTTTGTCTTCTGACTTCCACATTCAATGCATGGCATGTGCACAACTACACTCATTCAGCTCATGCACACAGAAAATAATGATAATAAACACAAGAATTAAAAGTTTAAAAAACTTATACATATGTACATACACCTACAGCTAGACGCACTATTGAGGTAGCCACTGTGGGAAGACCTGACTTAAAGCATACACTGCCTCTTGCAGTTGAGCACTGATCCAACTGGCTGTTTTGGAACTAGAATTAACCCTTCTGAAGTTCATCCTCAACTCTGTCATTTGGATGATGAAGCAAAGAAGACCAATGATTTCTGTGTATTTATGTCCATTGTCACATCATCACTCTTCCCTTCCTATAAAATGAGCTCATTGGTTAGAATTTTATTAAATGCCACAAAATGAAGAAGGCCTTTTAAGTTGTCGTACTGTTTAAGTGAGAGTTCTTTCTCAGAGCTGACAGAATTTATATATAAAAAGGGGACATGTTCTATTGTCTTACATGATAGAGTCTGGGTAGTCTAACTGGCTGTCTGAACAGTAAAGACACGGCAGACTCAGTGGCTTCTCTGTCCATGAGGCTGCCATGTCAGCAGTTCCAATCTGGTCCTGAAGCTCTGGAGGATAACTAGAGAGCTGAAAGGTAGAAGAAGCTGTGTTCTGTTATCAGCCAAGGATGACAACAACAGTGGCAGCAATGACAGTGGCAGTAGTGCTGACAACATTAACAGGGATGAATTAACAAAGTAGACGAACTTAATCAGCAAGATGTGAAGACAAGCAAGCAAAAGCTTTCCCTTAGATCTTACACCTACCTACATTGCCACTGGAAGGAACATTCAAATGGGGGGAAGTGCAGCTCATTCCAGTTAACCTAACCATCTAAACCCCCTCACACATGTGTGCAGAGGCTTGCCCTTTAGTTGATTCCAGATCCAGTCAAGTTAGCAACTAAAATTAACATCACACACACACATATACAGTGACCGTTGTCAGCACAGATAAATCTTTATCCAGAGTATGTATCTGATTTTATGAGGAGACATCATCTCCATATGATGGAGTCAATTTTCTTCCAGATGACTGTTTGTTCCTAAAGAACGATAACATATTAAAGATGAGCATTTGGTTCCTTTCCTGTCAAGTGTATTAGTCACAAGATTAACCTTTTCAGAGGAATTCTTTGATTTCGACAAACAAAACTAAACTAAACCAAAAACCAAACATAGTCTCCTTCACCATTGTATTGACACTTCATATATGACCGATTGGGTAACCTTCAGAATGGCACTGGAAAACACACTCTCAGATCATGCTATCTTGCCTACCTTATCACTGGCATCCATATCTTGCCATGCATGCATGCCCTGTGGTTGGCGGTTAGTTAAATAAAACACTGTGTCCTCATTCAGAGAACTTCACTGGTTTGCCTTTCCATACAATTTCTTTTCTTTTCCTTACCAAAATGTTCATCTTATTCTTTCCCAGTTCTCCTCTAGTCATCCAACTGTTGGCTATCTTTCAGAAAGCAGCATGCATCTCTATCTCAAGATACTTGACTCTCCAAAGAATTTGAGTAAGCAGATATTCTGTAACCCCAACATCTCCAAACTTGTATTTACAACTGCTTTCACATCTAACACTGAGTCAGATTCTTATGCCTATCCACTTTGAGTTAATGCAAGCTTCCTTAAGAGACGACCCACTCCTGAACCAGTTCCATGACCATTTTTGTTTCTATAACTTCTTATAAGGCATTACTAGAGATGGTGTACATTTAAGGAAAGGAAGAGGTAGCCAAACAAACAGGCATCTGATGGCTTCATTATATCAGCTTCTTGTGCCTTCTAGATGTAGTCTGGATGGTTTTATGCACTCCATTTGCATTTTACTGGTGACTGATCCTGTGTGCATTCAACATCTTTGTTCTGAATATTTAATATCATAGAGCCCGAGGTGGGGAGTTCAGGTTACATAGTTATTTTCAGCCCATAGTTAGCTATTTAATTTGTAAGAAGCACAGTAACAAACCAGAAGCTGCTTTAGAGATGGAGAACACTTTGTAGAGAAACAAAAGTGTAGTTCAATTCCAAATTGGAGATGTCTCTGCCATGACTTGAGTGCTAGGACTTTATAAACTTCTCTTTGCCATAAATACTCCTCACACTATTTGTTTCACTGTATTATGGGCCCAACTGGCCAGGGATCAGTACATCAGCTTGAACTCTTGCAAAACTGCTTCTACTCTGGATTTCCCATAAAACTGGCATCCTACTGGCTATCCAGAAAGAGGGGCACAGCATCACAACCAAGTAAGGCACACTGTGCTTGTTAGTTTTTGTCCGCTATCACAACCTAGAGTCCCTTGAGAAGAGGTAACCTCACTTAAGAAATGTCCATCAGATTGACCTGTGGTAATGTCTTTGGGGCATTTTTTTTTCTGGTTTCTGATTGAGATGGGAGGGCTCAGCCCACTGTGGGCTGTGCCATACCTGGACAGTTGATCCTAGGTAGTATAAGGAAGGCAGCTGAGCAAGCTATGGAAAACAAGCCATTAAGTAGCTTGCTTCCATGCTCTCTGCCTCAGTTTCAGCCCGGCTCCCCTTGGTAATGGACTATAACCTTTAAGGTAAAATAAGTCCCTTCTACGCTGTATTGCTGTGTTTTATCATAGCAACCTAGAAGCAAAGTAAAGCAGACGGCTTTTCCAACATCAAGAAGGCCCATTAAGTGTTGTAAGAGTATGATGAGTATATTGCACAAGAGAGAATCCTTCCTCACGTTATTCAGTATAGATTTACACTCTCATATTGCCATCCTTGTAGAAACACCAGCAAAGCCCACATCTGCTGAACTACCTTTTTTTTTTTTAAAAAAAAAAATCTCCCACGATTTCATTTTGTTTTGGAAATTCATTTAAAAAAATCTTTTACTTTTCTGGTTTTAAAATTATATAACACGTATAACAAGGGCACATGCTCCACTATGTTCACAACAGCCTTATTTATAATAGCCAGAAGCTGGAAAGAACCCAGATGTCCTTCAACAGAAGAATGGATACAGAAAATGTGGTTCATTTATACAATGGATTACTACTCAGCTATTAAAAACAATGACTTCATGAAATTCTTAGGCAAATGGATGGAACTAGAAAATATCATCCTGAATGAGGTAACCCAATCACAAAAGAACACACATGGTATGTACCCACTGATAAGTGGATATTGGCCCCAAAGCTCAGAATACCCAAGATACAACTTACAGATCAAATGGAGCTCAAGAAGAAGGAAGACCAAAGTGTGGGTGCTTCAGTCCTTCTTACGAGTAACGAAATACCCAAGGGCACAAATACAGAGACAAAGTGTGGAACAGAGACTGGCAGAGGGGCCATCTGGAGACTGCCCTACATGGGGATCCATCTCATGTGCAGTCAACAAACTCAGACACTGTTGTGGATGCCAGGAAATGCATGCTGACAGGAGCCTGATATACCTGTCTCCTGAGAGGCTCTGCCAGAATCTAACATATACAGAGGCAGATGCTCACAGCTAACCACTGAACTGATCATGAGGTTCCCAGTGGAGGAGTTAGAAAGAAGACTGAATGAGCTGAAGGGGCTTGCAGCCCCATGGGGAGAATGACAATACCAACTAACCAGAGCTCCCAGAGTCAAAACTGCCAGCCTGGGAACATGCATGGAAGAACCCATGGCTCCAACTGTATATGTAGGGGAGGATGGTCTTGTCCGGGCATCAGTGGGAGAGGAGATCCTTGGTCCCATGAAGGCAGGATGCCACAGTGTGTGGGAATTCGAGGGCAGGGAGTGGGGAGTGGGTGGACGGGTGGTGGCACATCCTCATAGAAGCAGCAGGAGTGGGGACAGGATAGGGAGGTCATGAGGTGGGAGAATGGGGAAAGGGTATAACATCTGAAATGTAAATAAGTAGACTATCCAATAAAAAATAAAATTATATCACTTCTCCTTCTCTTTCTGTCCTACAAACCTTCCAATATACCCTGTCTCTCTCTATCAAATTCATGGCCTCTTTTTCTTTATTACATATATCAGATTGACATGTGGTCCTGTGTGTGTGTGAGTGTGTGTGTGTGTATGTGTGTTGTCTCTGTGTATATACTTCTAAACACAAAAATATAACCTTTTCAGTCTGTATGATATTATCTGTATATATGTCATCAGGGCTGATCAGTTGTTATTGCATAACTAATTGTTACATTTTTCCCTGAGGAAGACTATTTCTCCTGCTCTCAGCATTCCTTGGCTGCCTGTCGATCTTTGTTGAAGCTTTCTGGGCTTCCCCCATCCACATGAACATGCCTACTGATGCCATCCTGGCAGCAAATTCCGCACTGATATTGAGGGGCAATTGCATTAAGTATTATACTTTGGTCAGGGAGAGGATCTTCATGTTATCCTTTCTACTAAGGCTCCATAATCCATGGTCAATTTGATAGTTTCTAAGTATATCTGTTCTTATAAAACACAAGAGGGCTAGAGAACTAAATTCCTGAGTGTATTTGAGGTCCCAGTTGATTCACTATTAAATTAAGTTGAATTAACTTTCTAACCTCTGATCTCCAGAAATTCCCATTCTGACTGGCCAGCCATGATGATTTGAGGGGTCTCAAAGTTAATGACTTTTTGAGAAACAGACCATTTCTGTTTTTCCTGCACATACTGTCCCTGGGGAAAAGTGCATTTCTCTTAGGTTTATGTTTTGAAGAATAATAACAGTATATATTGCAGTTGCATTGAAAATTCCGCTTCGGAGACATGTTACCTCCTATACAATCAAAGATTTCTACCACTGTCAATCCACTTAAGTTAGAAACTAACCAAGAGTCTGTGATTTTCTATTATGACAACTTGAGTTGACTTCTGAAATGTTTCCCATCGTAGAGAGTAATAATATACTTTGGCCAGTTTCAAACGTATTAATTTCTAGAAATCTCATGTTTAATTAGCTATCACCACAGATCACCACAGGTCTGAAATTTTTATTCGTATTTTATCTGTGGTTTACTGTAGCAATTGGTCCAATTTGTGAGTGACAGCTAAGCATACTATCTGACTACTCTTCTCTGGAATCTAATTGTTAAAAACAAGGAATATAATTCCTTGTTATGTACCATAATGTTTTGAGCATATGGAACAATACTGTCAGGATGCTTCCCCCTATCTAGCATTAATTCAGTAGCGTATTACTGAAGAGACTGTTTTCTGATCTCAGGCATTGTATGTAAGACACCACTGAGCAGTTCCCAAGTAACAGGACCATGCCAACCTTCCTTTTTTCATGTTTTGTACATTTCTTGAAGTGATACTAAGAAAGTCTGCTAAGTTTGCTCAATTTTCTGCCTTTAAACAACCTAATCAAAAGATTATAAACCATACTCTGAGATGATTGAGTCAACATGGTCAATCTAGAGTTCTGGGAAAATATACCTCTATTAATACATTCCTCCAGATATAAATTTGTAGCCTTCCTTCTTGACATAATATTCTTTGAATACACATTCCTGTTCTTAAAAATCTTGCTGGTTCACATTGGTGAACATTACAAATCTTCTAACATATATACTGTCTTCTCCTTGAAGACATTAAGTATACATTTTCTTTGTGGTTTACAGAGATCTAATTTTGAATATGACTCTAGAATTAGTGAAGAGGGCTAAGAACATAGCCATTTCTTTGTGAGGCTATTTCTCCAAGTGAAGTTATTTTATGTCTGACAATAATCGCTTTGCACCAGGGGGTTGGAATATATTTGTCTGCTTCTTCCAGGCCTGTCTAGATGTCCTCATTTCAAGTCTTAAGATACATTGTCTACTTGATATTGCTCTTAGTTGATGTCATAGTTACTGTTCTATTGTTGTGCAGAAACACCATGACCAAGGCAGCTTATAGTAGAAAGGACTTACTGGAGGCTTGCTTATAGTTCCAGAGGGTTAGAGTCCATGGTCGTCATGGTGGAGAGCATAGCAGCAGGTAGGCAGGCATGGTGCTGGAACAGTAGCTGAGAGCTTACATCCTGAACTTCAAGTTGGAAGTAGAGGACAGGTAAAGGGAGAGGGACAGGGACAGGGACAGGGACAGGGACAGGGACAGGGACAGGGACAGGGGAGAGGAAAGAGAGAGGAGACTGGTTTTGAAATCTTCAAGCCTACCCCAGTGACACACTCCTTTAAGGCCAAGGCCACACCTTCTAATTGTTCCGAAGCAGTCAAACAGTCCACTAACTAAGGACCAAGCCTTCATACTCAGTATAATTTGGTAGGTTTTATGGGACTAAATGGGATTAAACTTAACAACTTATACAGTTAGACATTAGTCTTATAGCTTCTCAGTTGTGTCTGCCCGAATACAGGTAGGTTAATTAAGGTGGTCCTTTAAGGGGGTCAGGAAGCCCTGGTTTTGATTTTTGCTCATTTGAGAATGTAACTGACTGACTTTATCTTTTTATTTTGTATCTCTGAATACTAATCCATCTTATATTTAAAAGATGTATTTTCTGCAGTACAACACTTGCAGATTGAAGATAATACTCATAAATCAATATGGCCTTCTCCAAGGCCAAGTAAGGTGTAGGAAGACATATAAAAATAAAATAAAAATACCACAAACAAAAATAACAGTAACTAATCAGAGAATCATAAACTTAATCTGTAACACATCAATATACGCATCAAACATGTTCTTTAAATCCACCAATTAAAGATAAGATTGGGGATAGAAAGATGCCTTTGTGGTTAAGAGCACTGGGTGCTCTTCCAAAAGACCTGGGTTTGGTTTTCAGCACCCACACAGCTTCTCACAACCATGTAGGTCAGGCTTCACGGAAGCTGATACCCTTCTCTGGCCTCAGTATAACCACTCAAGGCCCCACTGCATGGATATGCACACAGACATACATCAAGCAAAACACCCATACACACAAGATAAAATTTAAATGTAAAAAGGTAATATTGGCAGAGTATATAGAAAAGAAACCAAAGTAAATAATTAAAATAAACTTTAAATATACAAACAAGTTGAAGATAAAGGAATAGTCACATATATACCATGAGCACACTAGACAAAATAAAAAAAAAGTAATGGCTGTATTAATGTCAGATTAAATGAATTTCAGAGAAAGAAACCACCGGTGAGAAGAAACATGAAACAGTTAGAGCCTTCAACAATCCCCTCTCAGCAATTGATCAAACACACACACACACACACACACACACACACACACACACACACACACA
>NW_021604605.1:2649235-2651532 GCF_004785775.1 Grammomys surdaster | reverse complement strand
ACACACACACACACACACACACACACACACACACACACACACACACACAGAGCTAACTCTGAAGAAATAAATCTAATAAAATTGATAGACCTGGGCTGGAGAGATAGCTCAGTGTTTAACTTCACTTGCTGCTCCAGTGGAGGACCCAGGCCGGATTCACAGTATCCACAGGGTGAATCACAACCATCTGAAACTTTAGTTCCAGAGGAGTTGATGCCTGTTTCTGGTCTCCTTGCATAGCACTCATGCATGTGGTGCCCATGCATAAATTCAGGCAAAACATACATATAAAATAATTTTTTATAAAAATTGGTAGAGTCACTCTATCAAATTCCAAGTGAATATACATTTTTTACAAGTGCTTGCAGAATCTATACCAAGATAGACCACATCCAAAGCTGTAGAATAAGCATATACAAGCCCTACAATTTGAAATAATATTCAGTAGTTCTCTGGCAAAAATGGAATCAAATTAGTATGCAATCATAGAGCTACAAGAGAAAAAAAATCACATATTCTTGAAATTAATCAAAATAGTGCTAAATAACCCTTGACACATAGAGAAATCTTAGAAGAAATTAAAAATAATTTTCTGAATAGCTATGCAAATATAGTAAGCGAAAATCTGTGAAAGAAATAAAAGCTCCACTGAGAGGGAAATAATAGAACTAAATTCATACCTTTGCATATGAACGGTATACAATCTGTTCTCTGTACTCTCCTAGCAAAGAAGTATAAAGAGACAAAAGCCAAATGAACCCCGTGGAAGCAGCAGGGAAACTAGACGCCAATGGATTTGGAATCTCAAAACAATAGAAAATCAATTTGATAAAAAGCAAGTTCTTTATAAGCATCAAAAATATTGACAGACTTTTACCATTGATGACAAACAGAAGGAGACATGATATATTGCTAATATCAAGAAGAAACAGTTGCTATCTCAATAAATCCTCAAATATCAATCTAAGTGATAAGGGCTAGGCTTGATAGCAACATCAAACCTCCAAATGAATGTGCATACACGTGTGCCCCCACACATGAAAGAACACACATAGATATAGTCTTTCACACATACACATGCAAAAAGGAACATAGGAAATATAATGAGTGGCTCTATAGCCATGCATTTAATAAGTTAGATAAAAATGCAAACTATCACAAGTCACTTAGTATTCAGTGGCAAATTTCAATAGCCCTCTAATGGTCGAATTTATTGTTTAGCCTTCCCAGATAAATATCCTAGGCCAGATGTCTTTGATGAAGAAATACGACAAGTACTTAAGGAAATATTTATACCACATCTTCAAGTTCTTCTCCAGAAAACAGAAGAGGAGGGAATACTTTCCATTTTTTAAAAAAGAAACTTTTATTACCAATGACATAAATCAAATAGATGAAGACCAAAATTAAATCTATATACTACTGTGTGTAAAAATCCTTAGCAAAATATTAACAAGCAGAATACAGTACAACACCAAAGGATTATATACTACAACCAAATGTAGTTTGTTTAGGAGGTGCAAAGCTGCTTTACATTTGAGAATCAATCACTGTAACCTAACACATTAAACAGATAAAGGAAGAAAGTGATACCATTGCATTAATATATGTAGAAAATATTTGACAAAATTAAACATCCATTTACTCTGAAAACTTTCAGAAAGTGGGAATAGAAGATAACTTCCTTAATTCAGTAAAGAATAGCTAACATGCTTCATACAGAAAGGTTAAGCACTTTTTCTAATATTGAGAAGAAGGCAACGATGCCCACCTCATTATTCTTATTCAACACAGTTTTGGAAATACTTTAGACAGTGTAATACAAGGCACAAAGATTAGACAGAATGAAAGGAAACTGTTCTTGAAGATAATTGAGTTAATTAGTTAGGCAATCACAAGGAATGAATAGAAATAATAGTGGACAGATGGCTCAGTGGTTAAGCACACTTGCTGCCTTTGCACAGGACCTGAGTTTGTTTTCAACTGCCCATATGGTGGCTTACAACTGTCTGTAACTTCAGTTCCAGGGGTTCTGATGCCCTTTTCTGTCCAGATGCTACACTTATATCCATGCAGGCACACTGCTCATACACAAAAATAAATACAATTAAAATAATAAACCAGCAATTTTTAGTACTAATAAATGAGTTCAACAATCCAAACATGATTGCTAAAAGAGAACACAGACTATTTCAGTTGCTCAAACAAACAAGCAACCCCCCTACTCTACTCTATTCTACTCTACTCTATTCTACTCTACTCTACTCCACTCCACTCCACTCCACTCCACTCCACTC
>NW_021604605.1:2648531-2648835 GCF_004785775.1 Grammomys surdaster | reverse complement strand
CACTCTACTCTACTCCACTCTACTCCACTCTACTCTACTCCACTCTACTCCATTCTACTCTACTCTACTCTACTCTACTCCACTCTACTCTACTCCACTCTACTCTACTCCACTCTAGTCTACTCTACTCCACTCTAGTCTACTCTACTCCACTCTACTCTACTCTATTCCACTCTACTCTACTCTACTCCACTCTACTCTACTCTACTCCACTCTACTCTACTCCACTCTACTCTACTCTACTCCATTCTACTCCACTCCACTCTACTCCACTCTACTCTACTCCACTCTACTCCACTCTACT
>NW_021604605.1:2636707-2648431 GCF_004785775.1 Grammomys surdaster | reverse complement strand
TACTCTACTCCACTCTACTCTACTCTACTCCACTCCACTCTACTCTACTCCACTCTACTCTACTCCACTCTACTCTACTCTACTCCACTCTACTCTACTCCACTCTAGTCTACTCTACTCCACTCTAGTCTACTCTACTCCACTCTAGTCTACTCTATTCCACTCTACTCTACTCTACTCCACTCTACTCTACTCTACTCCACTCTACTCTACTCCACTCCACTCTACTCTAGTCTACTCTACTCTAGTCTACTCTACTCCACTCCATTCCACTCCACTCTACTCTACTCTACTCTAATCCAGTGAGATGGCTTCACATGGGAATGGGCCTGTTGCCAAGCTTGATTACCTGAGTTTGATTACAAGATACATGAGGTAGAAGGATAAAACTGACACTTGCCTTCTAGTCTGAGCCTGAGTACTGAGCAGATCCCGGGAGACAGCTGTGCACCCAATCTCACAAAACCCAGAGGAAGCAGGCCTCCAAGGAGCTATAACCCAGGCAGTATCTTAGGTAAGGAGACAGCAACACCCGCCCTAAACAGGGAGTAACTGGGACCCACTGGGACCCAGGAATTCACTCCTGGCCCAGAGCACTGGTTCCTTCCTCTCCGCACCCGAGCACTGAGCAGAGTTTGGGCCCCAGCTCTAACCCCAGTAGTAACACCGACCCCATATAGTGCTGACACAACCAAGATAATAGGAAAGACGGGCTCCAGTAAGAGACAGGGCAGGTAGTACTAAGGAGATCCAGATGGCAAAAGGCAAGCACAAGAACATAAGCATCAGCAACCCAGGGTACTTGACATCATCAGAACCTAGTTCTCCCACACTAGAAAGTCCTGAATTCCCTATATCACCAGGAAAGCAAGATTCAGATTTAAAATTACTTCTCATGATGATGATAGAGGATTTTAAGAAAGACATAAATAAAACTCTAAAAGAATTTGAGAAGACAGTTAAACAGGTAGAAGCCCTTAAAGAGGAAACACAAAAATCGCTTAAAGAATTACGAGAGAACACAACCAAACAGGTGAGGGAATTGAACAAAACCATCCAGGACATAAAAATGGAAGTAGAAACAATAAAGAAATCACAAAGGGAGACTACCCTGGAGATAGAAAACCTAGGAAAAAAATCAGGAGTCATAGACACAAGCATCACCAACAGAATACAAGAGATAGAACAGAGAATCCCAGGTGCAGAAAATACCATAGAAAATATTGACACAACTGTCAAAGAAAACGCAAAATACAAAAAGTTTTTAGCACAAAACATCCAGGAAATCCAGGATGCAATAAGAAGACCAAACCTAAGAATAATAGGTATAGATGGGAGTGAAGATTCCCAACTTAAAGGGCCAATAAATATCTTCAACAAAATTATACAAGAAAACTTCCCTAACCTTAAGTACTAGAAGACCAAAAACATACAAGAAGCCTACAGAACACCAAATAGACTAGACCAGAAAAGAAATATCCCCTGTCACATAATAATCAAAACATCAAATATTCTTTCATAGAAAGAATATTAAAAGTACTAAGGGAAAAAGGCCAAGTATCGTATAAAGGAAGACCTATCAGAATTACACCAGACTTCTCACCAGAGACTATAAAAGCCAGAAGATCCTGGACTCATGTCACGGAGACCCTAAGAGGACATAAATGCCAGCCCAGACTACTATACCCAGCAAAACTCTCAATTACCATAGATAGGGAAACCAAGATATTCCATGACAAAACCAAATTTACACAATATCTTTCCACAAACCAAGCATTGCAAAGAATAATAGCAGGAAAGCTCCAATACCAGGAGGGAAACTATACCCTAGAAAGAGCAAGAAAGTAATCCTCTTCCAACAAATCCAAAAGAAGATGGCCACACAAAGATAATTCCACCTCTAATAACAAAAATAACAGGAAGCAACAATCACTGTTCCTTAATATCTCTTAACATCAATGGACCTAATTTCCCAATAAAAAGACATAGGCTAATGGACTGGATACACAAACAGGACCCAGCATTTTGCTGCATACAGGAAACTCACCTCAGCGACAAAGACAGACACTACCTTAGAGAAAAAGGCTGGAAAAAAATTTTTCAAGCAAATGGTCCTAAGAAACAAGCTGGAGTAGCCATTCTAAAACCTCCAGTCTGAGAACAAAAAGGAAGGGACTCATGGCTTCACCTGCATAGGTAGTTGAGGGTGGCCTCGTCAGGCGTGAGTAGAAGTGGAGGGCCTTGGTGCCTGAAAGTTTGGATTCCCTAGTGTTTGGGGATTCGAGAGCAGGGAGGCAGGAATGGGAGGATGGTGGGAGCACACCCTCAGAGAAACTCCCAGAATTATATGGATTAGACATTACAGAGGCAGGCCACCAGAAGACTAGATTCCAGAATTCAAACAAAAAATTATCTTGATACTAAAATTTGTTTTGAGAATTGTATATTGCAGAATACACAGCCTTGGTGTATCTACTCATCAAGCAAGCTGAGTAGACCTGCTTGAACCTCTGATGTCCTGGAATCTCAGCTGGATGCAGTAAAGACACAGACGTCAGAGGCTTATTAATTTACTCTCCCCCTCCCCCTCTTCTAATATCTCAATGCCCGTTATCAGCTTGAAGAAGTTAATGAAGAGTCGGTGCCCCTATTCCCTGGGCTTGGGGACTGAGGTGGTTAATATTGGGCTATCTTTTTAGGGAAAAGTAGTGGTTTTGTTGGAACAGGGAGGAATACCTAGGATTTATTGCATAGCCATAACCTACTGGTAGAAATCTGTATAATTGTTATTAAGCTGAAGTTATAATTTCTTAAATGGTACAAAATTTACTTTGATTTCAAATTCAAAGTTCTCATTGGTACGTGTTCGTTATTGATATAAAAGTGAGATTAATATTGTTACTCTCATAGGCATTGTGCCTATATAACACATTTAGGAATACAAGGCTTAGACCCAGTCCTTCTTTAACTTTTTTAACTGATTTGAGATGGTTAGCCTGTGAGTTAAGGGCCTATAGCAAATTCATGGCTCTGAGTTAATTGTTAGGGTGTTTTCTAGATTTTATTTAGAAATAGCTGAGAGGAGTTAACAGACAACAGTCCAGATTGCCTCACATGGTTAGTTGATTTTCAAAACGTTAGAAGTCCACAGAATTGATGTTACACACATTTCTGTATTAATGTTCATTTTGATTAGAGACATGTCTGCTCCTGACAGCTTCCTGTCTTGGACTCTAAGAAGAAATTGAGCATCTTTGGAGTTACTCCAGTTGTGATGAGACAGCCACTAGGCAAGAATTGCCTCTTTTCATCTACAGACAAATTACTGTCCTGAAAAGGACACACTTGTGGAATAGTCAACTGATTATATCTGCCAAGACAGAGTAATCAACCCTTAATAATTCTGCATCACTATGTCTGTCAGATGATCCTGAGCCAGAAGGCTAAAGATCAGATGCTCCAACGTTTTATAGTATAGGGACTGTCCAGGTGTTCAGCGGTCTCTATACATTGGCTAAGTTTTAGACGCTATGCTTTTGCTTCCCATAATTTCAGTTAATTTAGTCATTATGGATTTCTGATGGGATTGAAGATTTATAGTCTTATAGCCAATCCTGGCTATTTACTTTGAGAGAAAAGATTTGAGAGGATGATTTTCAGCTGACATTCATTTTAAAGCCAAGAAAAAAAAAGCCAGGTTCAGAACTAAGTCTTTTAGTTAGGAGAGATGACAGAGGTTCTGGTTAGTCAACAAAATGATGGACTGGGTATTAAATGTATCTTGTACCTTACTGATACAAATTGGTATATAGTTATGCTCTAATTGTATTTTGAGAGAAAAGCTTTTTTTAAAAAAAAAGCTATTTTAATAGGAAGGGTGATGTGTAGGAGGAGCTAAGGTGGGAGGAGTAAGGAGAAGAAGAGGAGGAGTAAGGAGAGGAGGAGAAGGAGAGGAAGAGAAGGAGAGGCAGAGCTAGGAGATGAGAGAGAGAGAGAGAGAGAGAGAGAGAGAGAGAGAGAGAGAGAGAGAGAAATATGGAGGCGGTTGTTTGCGTGTCTCTGCCAGTCAAAGATAGTTGGTATATCTAGGTTGGGTATTGGGTTACACTTCTGATTGTATGGGCATCTTGTTATTGAGAATTACCAAACTTATAAAGCCTTTGATTATCATTTTACAAAAAAAGTTACTAACAAAAAAAGAAACCTGACATTCATAATGTACAGTCCTTCAACTGAGTACAGCCTATAAATAAGTGTAAAAACACAAAACAAAATATATAGTTAGACATAAACTTAACAAAATATTGTAAGGACTTTGTAGAATGTTGCTGACATAATCCAAAGTAATAAATAAATGGCAAGATACACGCGTTCATAGACTGAAATGTTCAACATAGAAAATATGTCACACTTTCTGAAACTGATACACTGATTTAACAATTTTTATAAAAATTCCTGGTATGACATTTTTGTAGATGTAATAAAGAGTACTATAAAAAAATTGAAATACATACAAAGTTAGCTAGTGTAAACCATTTTAAAAGAAGGGGAAATGGAAGTTTGGCTGGTTCAAGACTTATAACTACAATAAGGAAGGCTGTTGGATAGAGGTTAAAGGAAGCACATATAGATCAGCAGAACCAAACCCAAACTGAACTGAACATAACAGAACAGGACAGTTCCAGAGAGGACAGAACCACACAATCCAGAAATAAGCTCATACAAACACACCCAATTGAACTGGGAGGAAGAAGAGAGGGAATCCTGAAGACTGGGCCCATTTGCATTCTTGCTAGCAGGGTTTCTGTAGATTTGCATTTATCTACATCTGTGTCAGCATGTGTTATTATTATTATTATTTGAATGATTACCATGCTGACTGGAGCAAGATGGGATTTCAACAGTTTTAAGTTACACTTCTCTGATGGCTGGTGAGCTGGAATGATCTTTTGTTCCATGTATTTAATGGATATTTGTAGTCACCGACACATTTCATTAGCTAATTTATTGACTGGTCCTTTGATTTCTTATTTAGCTTTTGAGCATTACACAGATACTATTCTTCTGTTGAGCTATCAAAGATTTTTTCCCAGTTCCTAGATTCCTTCTTCATTCAATGAATTCTTCCATTTTGATGTGCAGAAATTATTTCCTGTAATTTCACTGGTTAGCTGTTGGGGTTATTTCTTGAAAGACTGTGGAACTTTCCTGAAAGCCTGTGCTTCTGGCTATCTGTTGAAATATTTTCTCTAGTTTTTCCTCTAACACTTCCTAGAGTTACAGGTTTTACATTTAAGGTCTATGAGAGCCAAGATGACTTTGTTTTTCATGTTCCTTGTGGTTTTGCATTGAGATTCTTGCATTTTGGTTCATCCTTATTTCTTCAATGTGTATGTTTGCAATTTGAAAGAGGGACTGGGTTGTTATATTGCTGAGGTGTCATTTTTTTTTTGTCTGCTGGACTACAGTCTATCTCAGTAAACCACATGCTTGGGACAACATGCTCAATCTTGACCAATGACTTTAAGAGTTGAATACACAATCACTATCAATGTGTATGCTCACTATGAAAGTACAATAAACGTTAATGAAAAACAACTGACATTCAATTCCACCACACATACGAAGTAAAAAGAATAAAGAGCACTATGATATCTGTTACTGGAGAACATGTCAGGAAGAGAAAATAGCAGAGTAAGATATGATTACCATTTGGATGATAGAAAAAAAATGGAGAAGTGGCCAACAAGATAGCTGGGCAAAGAGTGGGTAAAAACAATTCCCCTGAAGCCTGAATGACCTTACTTTGATTCCTGGAACTCATGTAAAGGTGGAAGGAGAGAGCTTACTCCACCAAGCTGTCTTCTGACTTCTATATATGCACCATGTACATATACACACAGGCACATACTACACACACACACATTCACACAACAATAATAAAGCTCAAAATTAAGGAAAAGAAGACATAGAGGGAGGAAAACTAAACAGAAGAGGGGACTGTGGGAGTTTAGGGGGGAAACGAGGCAGTTCTTTCTAGAGGTAGAATAAAAGTAGTCAGATTGCAGGAATCAGTAGCATCTCCCAAGAGTTGAAGCAGGGACACCACAAAACCGTGCTAGTCTATGTTTCTTGAGAAAGCCTATCAGGAAGAAAATGAAAAGGCAGGAATAGGGAGAGCAAGAAATATGGAAATGAGAGAGGGGGAGATAACAGAGTAGGCCATGGGTGGCCTGCTAAATTGACCATGGCTAAGTAAAGGGGAGCACTCTGTGTGGGGATGCAGGGTGTGAACGCACACAGGGTTCCTTCTCAGTCTCAGGGCCAGCTTTATGCAGGTTGTGAGCAGATACTGTTCATACCTATGAGGTTGAGAATGCTGGCCATGTTTCTGGGAGGTTCTGTCCAAATTGGAATCACAGATGTTTGTCCTCTCAGTGGGAGATCCTTCACAGTTTGGGTTGCACATGCTGGTCATGTGCCTGAGCAGTCCCCTCTTGTGTCCAGCCTCCTTGGAATCCATGCCTGTGTTCCACTGCAGACTCTGGCTCTGACCCGCTTTCCACCTCACTGACTATTGCCTGATTCTGACTCAAAGTTTCTTCCCCACTGTCTAGACATACTCTGCTGGCCAGGTCTCAGTGTAACAGTCCTGTCAAGCTTGCTCACTTGCCCCACAGTTTGGTACAGGGAGGATCTAGGCTGGCCATGTGCCTTCTCAACAAAGGTCTTTTACAAAAACAGCTTCGTATCCCTACTCCAGACAAACATGAAAAAGAGTTTTCCTCACTACTACTTTCTCTATCCTTTTCTGCTCCTTAAAATGTCTGTTATTGAAAGTACTGTGAAAAGTCCCTGAGACACTTTTTAAACTGTGAGTCCTGTCTGAACATCTGCTGTTTCACTCCTCAAGCACGTCAATCCCCCCAGGATGGACTCTGGACTTTCTCTCCTGTTCTGCTTTGCAAAGTTCTCTCTTTTCCTTGTTATTCAGAGTAGAGATTTTGTGACATCATCCAGCTCTTCTGATAGCTGTTATCCATTTCCCCTAATTTTATCCCCTGAAGATTTTAACAGACTGTGTCTGCGAGTTGCCTGCCTTCTTTAAAAACAAAGTCCAGCATTTTACTTTTCTACATGTAATCAATGCTAAACTTGAGTCTCTACACATAGAACAGAAACAAAACAGATTTAGCATCCAATTCAAGTTGTAGAAAATTCTAGTAGTATAGACTCAAAACTAACTTCCAAATACAGATCCTAATGTGATTCATATTAAAAAGGGCAGAAAATCTTCTAGTGACCTCATGATCAGAGCACAGAAAACACATTGGTGGCCAATCAAGGACAACAGATTAAGTATCTCAAAGGTTTTAAAGCTCATGTGTGTCTTAGTCTATTTTCTGTTGACATAATGGGAAACCTGATTCTGAGTAAATTTCAAATAAAATAAATTTATGAATTATAGCTCTGGAGGCTGCAAAGTCCAAGATGTAGGAGCTGCATATGGTGGATGCCTGCTTACTCATGGAGATTTCTAAGAATCTCAAGGTAGCATAAGGTGTCAGATGACAAGGCACAGTAGATAGAAGATGCAGAGCTAAATTGGGTTTAATGATAGATGCACATTGAAGATAACTCATTAAGTCATTAATAGACTAATCCATTTGATTAGGACAGGACACTGATGACCTATCTAATCACCTCTTAAAAGTCTCACTTGGAACAGGAAAGGGGCTTATGGAAGATTCAAGAGGATAGGAGAGGACAATGATTGGAAAGGTTGTCATCAAAGTTATATATATATATATATATATATATATATATATATATATATATATATTCCCCACTTGTTCCTATCTCTTAATACTTGTTAATGATCATTCTATTTAACATGAGTTTGGTGGAAGCATGCAAAGTGTGGCAGCAAGGTTAAGTCCGCATATTAAAGCTGCCATCTAGACCTTTTGAAATACCTAATTTAGTGAACACTAGAAGACTTAACATCATCCAGAAGACAAGATAGACATTTCCACTGATAATTTCCTCAAAGAATCATCAAATAAAGATCTACATATGTGAACTCTTTCAAAAGAGCTAAGGAACTCAGGAGATAGATGGCCATACACGAGTAGAATACAAAATTAAGGGAAAGCTCATGAAAAGAAGAGAAAGAATATTCACATTGTGCTGTCTAGCTTTATGTGACTTTGACACAAACTAGAATCCTTCAAGAAGAGGGACTGTCACTGGACTGTGGGTAAATCTGTGGTGCATTTTATGATTGATGTAAGAGGGCCTTGCTCACTGGAGGTGGGGCCATCCTTGGCCAGGTGATCCTGGGTGTCATAAGAAAGCAGGCTGAAGAAACTATGAGGTGCAAGCCAGTAAGCAACACTCCTCCATGGCCTCTGCTTCAGTGTCTGCCTCCATGTTGAGTTTCTGCCTTGACTTTCTTTAGTTATTGACCTGAAAGTGGAAAATACATTAAACCCTTTCCTCTCTGAGTTGTTTCAGTAATGGTCTTTATCACAGGAATAGGACAGAAATTGGTACCAGGTTCATGGGATATTACTGTGGCAGACATGAACATGTGTTTAGGGGAGGATTGTGGAAGGTTCTTGGAATTGGGGCTAGAAAAGCCATTGAGTGCTCGAAGATAAATGAGCTGTTTTTCTGAGAACTTAGATGATGATGCTGGGATAAGTGCAGATGATGGAGGCCTGGCTTGTGAGGTCTCACAGGAAGTTTGAGCCCCTTAAAGACTCTATCAGGGTCATTCGATGTTTTGAATTAAGAACCATTAAGGTGAAACCTTTGGTTTTCTGAAACAGTTGATTCTGCTTAGCTTGACCTGAAAAATTAGTGGTGATTAAGAAAAGACCAGCATCATTGAGGTGAAATCTTCTGGGAGATGTTTCCTGGAGGTCATCATACAGAAACTGTGGTCCACAGGAGACCAAGTCTGTACCTCAAGATGGCAGAAGGACTTGCTAATGTGTAAGAGTTTTCTACATGGTATAGGGTTTGAAGGCACAAAGATGCCATGGAGAGCAGCTGAGACTTGGCACTGTCTGGCAGGACTCGAGTCCCTAAAGAGAGGCTGGCAGATGCTGTTGGTGAAGATTCAGAGTCAGTTGCAGTTGAAGCCCCAGGATTGAAAGGGTCATGTGTAGAATTTAAGGTATGGCACCATGTGTCAGAGTCAGAGTCCTCATACAGAGCTCAGGAAAGGCTAATGGGAAAAATGCAGCCCAGTTGCAGCAGAAGACACCAGCATTTTGTAAATACCAATATCATGGGACAATAGCCAAGGACAGCAGAAGCCATGGAGGCTATGCAAGAGGTGGTGTGTTTCAAAGTGTGGAGCTGAAGAAGTGATCCAGGCCCTTTGGAGGAGTCCAGAATATCATGAGTGAATCCTAGATATTAGGCCCTGACTTATTTATAGTTGTAGATGGATTTTTTCTTTGTTCAGATTGTGACTGTGTCCTGGCTCTTCCTTGTCGAAGAGCAAGTATTTAAGTATTTAGTTAAGTATTTAACTTACCTTTGATTTTGCAGGAACCCACAATTGAGAAACTTTGAACTGTGAAAGAGATGTCGGAAGGTTTTTCTTTAACTTTTTATTAATTCTTTGTGAGTTTTACATCATGTACCTCAGTCCTGCTGATTACCCTTTGTATTCATATCCCCCTTCATCCTTGAACACCCCCCAAATAAAACACAAGCACACAAGCAACAACATAAAGGGAAACAAAGTGTAGAAAACATCTCATCACAGAAGCTGTAGTATGTATGTCACAGTGTGTCCTGCAGTTTATCCCTCTGTCCATACATCTTCACTTGCAAATACTCACTGCAATGAGTCATTGGTCTGGTTTGAGATATTTCGCTTCTGTGACACCATCAATAATGGATCTTCAATGAGGCCCCCTCCCCATTATCCTGTTGTTATGGAGATCCTGCTGTGTCGGAACAGCACAATTACCCTTCTATGCATCCTAACCATTCCCAGGTGATATAGATTTTCGGGATGGGCCAATTCAGAGCCCTGTATCTGAGTTGGGGGGGGGTAGCTGAGCTGCTTGGCCAAGCAGTCCTCCTTTATCCAAGCCACTAGAGCAAGCTCTCCAGCACTGCTTTAGCTGGGCCACCCAATGCTGCCACCTGCAGGAGGCAGGGCCAGCTCTCATTCTTTCCTGCACTTAAGGAAGCTAACCTGCACCCACACCTACGGAGCAGGCTCCACCGGGCTGCCTAGTCAAGATTTGGGGTCCACTCTCCAAAGTACTGCCGCCTGTAAGGGGATGGGTCAGCTCTCCCACTTGCACACCCTCAGGGCTGGCTCACACATGTCTTTGCCATCAGGGCCAGCTCCACTGTGTTGCCCAGGTGAGATACATGCCCCCCTCTCCCTAGCACTACAGCCAGGGAGGGGGCAGGGATACCCCAGGGCCAGTTCTCCTGATTGCCACAAGTGATGGGTGTGGAGTGACATCACCCCCTACACCTCTGCCAACCCCACAACCCCCCACCTCATGGCAGATTAGTAGCAGGAGCAGTTCTCTTGTGCTCTGGACCTTAGAGCCAGCTTGCCTGCATCCCTTCCACTAGGGCCAGCTTTACTCTACTGCTCAGATGGTGCAGGGCTCAGCAAGGGACAAGGGCAGGGACAGCACACTTGCTCTCACGACCTCAGGCTCAGCTCTCCTGACTGTCTCAGGAGAGAAGGGGCACGAGCACGAAGGGCATCTCCGCTCCTCACAGGCCAACTCACAGCAGACGGGTGCCAGGGACAGCTCTCCCTTGGTCCTGCCCTCATGGATGGCTTGCCTGCTCCCCTTGACTAGTCTCCTGAGTGCTGCAGCTGGTGTAGGGCAGGGCCAGCTGACCCACTCTTATGACTCCAGGGTCAGTTCTCTCTCTATGGCCTCAGATGGTGAGGGGGGAGAAGTGGGGGAGGCATCACTCCTCTACCCAAGCCACCTCAAGGCAGACGAGTGGCAGGCCAGTTCTCCCACACTCATATCCTTGGGCCAGATTATCCACACCCCCTACTAGGGCCAGCTCCACTAAGCTGCCTGGGGAAGGTGCAGGGCCTACTCTCCTGAGGGCTGCCTCTGATGAAAAGTGGGTCCAGCTCTCCAGAATGTCACATCCAGTGAGGGGCAGGGACAGTAATGCTTATCCTCTGAACATCCACCTGTCCCCAATAGCTGTCCTGGTCAGCGACATTCCCATGTTCTCTAGTGGTACTAAGAATCATGGACATCAACATTGACCCCTGACTCTGTAGCCATTGACTCAGAGATGGCTCTCAGTGGAAGCTCAGGCTGGGACCTCACCATGGCTCCAGGTGGCAAGGCTGGCCATTCACGGCAGGCTCTTCTTCTCCACCCTTGAGTCTTCAGTTCCATCTCTTCACAATGCTCAAGCTGCTCCACTTCTCTTCCTCTGCCATCTGATTACCACATAATGGTGACTCTTGCTCCAAGCTGGCCACATGGCTTGGCGGGTCCCTGGGTGACAAGCGCAATCCATGTTGTATGATATGCAGACAAGCAGGTATCTATGGCCTGTTTGTGCTGTGTATAGCATGGCAATCCATAGGTCTTTGTCTTCCCCATCACATGTTCCACTGCCTGGATTTTATTTTGTTTTACTTTATTTTATTTTATTTTATTTTATTTTATTTTATTTTATTTTATTTTATTTTATTTT
>NW_021604605.1:2631327-2636697 GCF_004785775.1 Grammomys surdaster | reverse complement strand
TTATTTTATTTTATTTTATTTTATTTTATTTTATTTTATTTTATTTTTATGAGTCCTAGGCATAAGACAACTTTGGCCACCAAGCCAGGCACCAAGCTAGGATGAACAGAGGATTGCCATCTGCTCTGCTCCTGACTGGACTTTAGATGTTTCTAAGAAACTGAATTTTAAAGTGTTTGAATTTTTAAAGATCATAGGATTTCTAAAGTTTAGAATGTTTTATATTGTGATATTAATATGACATGTTGGGGATAACAAAAAGGAAATGTTGTGGTTGACCAGTGGTGTGTTTACATGTCCCGTTGACAAAGGATCAGTTATGCTGGCTAGTTTTACGTCAACCTGACACAAGCTAGAGTTACTTTAGAAGAAGGGACCTTAATAGAGAAAATTCCCCCACCACATTGGCCTGTGGGTAAGTCTTTGGTACATTGTCTTGATTGATGTTTGATTTGTGAGGGTCCAGCTCACTGGGTGGTGGTGCCACCCCTAGGCAGGGGATCCAGAGTTCTATACGAAACCAAGCTGAATAACCCATGAGGAGCAAGGCAGTAATCAGCCTTCATGGATCCTGGAATAGTTCCTGTTTCCAGGTTTTGTCCTAATTTCCTGTCTTGACCTCCCTGGATGACAGGTTACATCTGTTAGATAGAATACATCCTTTTTGCCTTAAGACACTCTTGGATATTATAAACACTTAACAATTCCTTGAGTATGGAGACTTCTACAGTGGTGTGGTTGTCCATGCTTCTGGAAGTAACTCCTCACTCATTCTTCTGTATGTAGTCTAAATTATTATCATTAGCTCACCAAGTAGGTGAAGTATTGTCTTTGATGTGTCATTGCCTTCTCTTTCTGGAGTGAATAGAAGTAGAATTCTCATGAACAGTCATGGCACATAAAAAGTGCAATCACTGTTGAAAAAGTAAGACAAATAAATGGGAATATTCCATGTTCATGGACTGCAGTTAGAGTATTTAAATGCCCATATTGCCCACAGTGATATACAGATTCAATGCAAACCCTATCAAAATTCCAACTACAGTTTTTATAGAAATGTAAAAGGAATCTCTAAAATTTGAAAGAAACTGTAAAAGGTCTTGAATAGCCAAACCACTTCTGAGCCAAAAGAACAAAGCTGAAGTCACCATATACCCGAATCCACACATACTTTAACATTATAGGAGACATGGTAGTATGGTACATACACAAATATAGAAACATAGAATAAAAGAACAGAAAAAAAGAATCTAGAAACCAATCACACATTTAGTCAGTTAATTTTTCACAAAGGTACCAAGAACACACAATCAAAAGACAGTCTCTTAAATATAAATGGTGTCGGAAAAATGAATTTAAACTCACAGTAGGAGAGGCCTGCCCACCACTATATTCCACTGGCACCCAGAGGCCTGCCTACCATGTGACCCGCCCACAGGGGGACCCTCTATGATGAGCAAATATGTGATGGAGGGATGGAAGAGAAAGAGAAACTGAATTGTTTGACCACTATAAAAAGAAGTGGAACTGGAGACATGAGGGTAGATAAGAATAGCCTGGTGTGAGTAGCCTGCCCTGGCACCTGAGGCCATGGTGACCCATGCTGCCATTGAAGGCCATGTCTGGGTCCTTGGGCATGCTGCAGCAGGGGTCAGTGTCAATATCCATGGCTTATGTTACCACCAAAGGCCACCCCTGGTCTGGGCTGGTGCCTGGGACCATGTTGATGTCCAAGGGTTGTGCAGAGCTGTCCCCACCCCTCTGGTTGTAGCATTCAGGAGTGACGCTCTGCACCAAGAGCCTGTGTAGCACTGTAGAGCAGGCCCTAGTGGCAGGTGTGGGGGGGATGGTATGTGAGCTGGCTCCGAGGGCATGAAAGTGAGAGAGCTGGCTTCATCACTCTTCAGGGACGTACAGGAGAGCTGGCCTTGGTGGTGTGGGTGCAGAAGAGTTGGATAGCTGACCAATGCAGCTACTACCCAGGCCTAGATCTAGAGCTTTGAGTTAGCCCATGCCAACATCTATCCCATCTGTGAACTGCTGGAGTGTGTGAAGGGGATGGTCTTGCAGACTGAAACCTGCAGGATCTCCATGACACAGGACAACAACAGGATATCTAAGACGAGTTCCAGTGAGGATTCAGTATTGATTGTGTGGCAGAGGCCAGAGACCTTGAACCACGACAACGACTTATTGCAATGAATGCTTGCAAGTAAAGATGTGTGGACAAAAGTGTATACTGTGGTGGGATACACTGTCACATGCTACAGCTTCCACAAGGACATTTTTGTTTGTTTGTTTTTCATTATTCTTTTTTTCAACAAGAGCAAAAGAGTCTATTTGAAAAAATTATTATGTATTGAAAATGTAGATTAGAAATGGTCATAAAAATACACAGCCTTGCTTCCTCTACCACAAAAGTAGAAATACTTGCTTGTTATGTAGTTCTATAGGGAGAAGGCTCCGGACTGCCATGAGTGACTGTTGAGCCAAGAATCAAAGAAGAGCAAGATGCAAGCGTTTGAGGAGTCAGAGCAGGAGCAGAGCTCGACACAGTTTTTATTATTCTTTTATATTTTCTTTTCTTTTGTTGGGGATGTTGTGAGGGCAGAGGGTAGATAAGAAGGGATGGGGAGATGAGTAGATTGGGATGCATGATATAAAATTCACAAAGAATCAATAAAACATTAAAACCCCACACAGCAGAATGAAATTGATAGATGTATTAATTATATACTTAACTTTTAACTGTGATACTATTTATACTTCAAAACATACCACAGCATTATTATTACTACTGTTATTATTATTTTATTATTATTATCATTATTATTTTTGCTGGTGGAAACTCTGAACGTACAAAAAAAAAAACCAACTCAAGAGATTGAAGAGGTGGATCAGTGGTTACGAACACCTGGCACTTTTGTAGAGGGTACAGGTTCGATTCTCAGCACCTATATGTTAGCTCAAAATCTTCCAAAACTTCAGTTGCAAGGTCTCTGACATCTTCTTCCGGACTCCCTTGATACCAGACCCACACATGCTGGACATCATATATGTAGACAAATCACTCACATACATATAAAAATAAATCTTTAAAGATATATATATAACAAAAACTCTAATTGGATTAAAGATACAAACATAATATCTGAAATTGAAAAAAAAAACAGTAGAGGTTAATGTATGCAAACATTCAATGGCATTGGTACTGGCAATGAACGTGTGTGTGTGTACATTCCACACACAATATGTGTATGTGTGTGTATTTTGTATGTGTGTGTTCAAATTTGTGAGTCTAGGCATTTGTGCCACAGTGTGTATGTGAACTGGGGCTCCTTGCCTTCCAATTTGTCTGAGATGGTGTCTCTGTGTTATTCAAGCTGCGTGTATATCAGGTTAGATGACCTGTGAGATTTTAGGGGGAATTCTCCTGTTTCCATCCACGATTTTGCCCTAGGAGAACCCTGGATTACTAACTTTAGCTACTGTTCTTGGCTTTTCAAGGAAAATATAATATAAAAAGAAAGAAAATATCTGCAAATTATACACGTAATGAGAATATAATAGCAAAATATATAATCAACATAATTCACCAGCAAAAAAACCCACAATTGGTTTTATTTCAAAAATTGACATACAACTTGCACAGATATTTCACAGAAGTCTCACAAAGTGCTAAACAGTATATGAAAAAATAGTCAACATCACAAATTAACAGGAAGTGTGAATCAAAGCCACAATGAAATAATACCCCACTACAGTATTAATGGCAACTACAGAAAGGGTAAAATCTGACAAGTGCTTATATACGAGTGTAGAGAAAAGAGAATCCTTGTGCTTTCTTGGTAGGGATATAAGTTAGAATGACCATTATGGAAAATAGTATAGAATCTGTACAAAAAATTAAAAGTACAACTTCTGCATAATCCAGCAATGTCACTTCTGTGTATGTATCCAAGTTGAAGACAATCAGTATACTAAAAAGATAGCTACACTCAATATTCATTCAACAATATTCACAGTATTCAAGATATGAAATTAGTGGGCTGGAGAGATGACCCAGTGTTTAAGAGCATTGTTGTTCTATGAGAGGACCTGCGTTGCTTCCCAGTACTCACATGGAGGCTCACAACCATCCAGTTGAGGTGATTCCCATGCTCTCTTCTGACCTCTGCTGGTACCAGGCATGTAATTAAGTACACATACATTCAGGCAAAACCCATACATAAACAATTTAAGCCGGGCGGTGGTGGCACACGCCTTTGATCCCAGCACTCAGGAGGCAGATTTCTGAGTTTGAGGCCAGCCTGGTCTACAGAGTGAGTTCCAGGACAGCCAGGGCTACACAGAGAAACTCTGTCTAGAAAAACCAAATATATATATATAACCTAAAGTGTCCATAAGACCATAAACTTGTTCTGAAAAACTGTGCATATGCATTTCCACAGTAGAATACATCACTTAGCCTTTAGGAAGAACAAAAGCCTGTTACATGTGATAATATGGATGACCCTGGGGGAGCATTATACTGACTGAACTTACTCGTGACATGCACTGTATGTTTTCATTTATATACAAAATCTACAGATGCTGGATTCATAGCAGTGGGTAGAATTGTAATGTGTAAGGAAGGACTGGAGGATAAAGAAAATGAGGAGATCAATCAAAGTGTACAGCTTTAGTTTTGTAGGATAAGTCTGGAAGGTCTGATGTATAGCATGGTAATTAAGACTAATATTACCGTATTGATGCTAGGCAAGGTTATTCACACCTATAGGTTTAGCACTTGGAAGGTGGAGATTGGAAGATCAAGACTTTAAGGTGGGGGCTGGAGAGATGGCTCAGTGGTTAAGAGCACTGACTATTCTTCCAGAGGTCCTGAGTTCAATTCCCAGCAACCACATGGTGGCTCACAGCCATCTGCAATGGGGTCTGATGCACTCTTCTGGTTTGTCTGAAGAGAGCAATGGTGAATACATAAAATAAATCTTGGAGAAAAAAAAGAATTAAAAAAAAAGACTTTAAGGTCATAACAGGTTCGAGGCCAGCTTGGGTGATGAAAGATTCTTTCTTAAAAGAAAATACTGGATTCTAATTTGAAGTATGTCAAGATGAGTTATCTTAAATAGTATCACCAGTGAAAAGGTAAGTATATGATGCAATGAATTATCAATTAACATTACTATTGTAATTATTTCAGAATGTACATAAAACCACTGGTCCATAGCACTTCAGATACATTTTTAAGACATCAGATATACCCAAAATAATGGTACATTATATATATATATATATATATGTATATGTATATGTATATGTATATGTATATGTATATGTATATGTATATGTATATGTATATGTATATGT
>NW_021604605.1:2630574-2631317 GCF_004785775.1 Grammomys surdaster | reverse complement strand
TATGTATATGTATATGTATATGTATATGTATATGTATATGTATATGTGTGTATATGTGTGTATATGTGTGTATATATGTGTATATATGTGTATATATGTATATATATGTGTATATATATGTATATATATGTGTGTTATAATTATATATAATATATCTAACAAAACCAGTATGTACACATATATATGTATGTATACATATATACATATATGTATATATATGTGTGTGTGTGTATAGTTTTGATATATATAATGGTTTTGTTAGACATAGTGTCTCACCACATAGTCCTGGATAACCTGAAACCTACTGTGTAGATCACATTAGCCTTGACCTCACAGACATTTATCTGCTTCTGTCTCCCAAGTTCTGGGATCAAGTCTCTGTTATCATGTCAGGCTCAAGCACATTTTTCATCATAATTTTTATTGTTTACTTTTGAATTTCATATCACATACCTCTATCACACTCAGTTTCTAGTCCTCTCAAATCTGCCTCTCCGACTCTTGTGACTTCTCCTCTAAAAAGGAGAGAAAAAAAGGTGGAGGAAGAAGAGGAAGAAGAAGAACAAGAAGAAGAGAAGGAGAAGGAGGATGAGGAGGAAGAGGAGAAGGAGGAGGAGAAGGAGGAGAAGGAGGAGGAGGAGGAGGAGGAGGAGGAGGAGGAGGAGGAGGAGGAGGAGAAGAAGAAGAAGAAGAAGAAGAAGAAGAAGAAGAAGAAGAAGAAGAAGAAGAAGAAGAAGAAGAAG
>NW_021604605.1:2628086-2630564 GCF_004785775.1 Grammomys surdaster | reverse complement strand
AGAAGAAGAAGAAGAAGAAGAAGAAGAAGAAGAAGAAGAAGAAGAAGTGGAGAATAAGTCCAATTTGTACTGCCCATATACTCATGAGAACATGGTCAAAACTGCCAGTGGCCAGCCCAAGGGAAACTGATGGACACATTTCTTAATTTAATTTTTCATGGTACTATTGAAAGATTTAGTTTTGTACTCATCAAGAATAGATGAATTAAAAACTTTCCAGGAGCAAACCGTTTGTCCTAGATCAGATCTAAACTGTCCAGCCATGATTAATGTAAGAATTCCTGGAAATTTTCACTGAGCACACAAATGAGGGCAAACATTCGTTTTGTTAGCTAAATATAGTAACTCTCTCCTCTTCTCTTACCATGGTGTTCTTCCCTTTTCTTCCTTGACACTCTTGCCCCAATTCAAATCTCTTTTTGTATTAAGCAACTCAATTGCAGAACAGGGTCATATTCTTTTGTATATGAAAGTAGAGACACAACTTGAGACTAAGGTTATGAATTTTTAAATCACCACAAGATTTTCCATCACTGGGCTTGAGCTGTGGATTCTTTTGAACCTAATTATATACGTGAGGTCTATCTATAAACTGTACATTTTGGACAAATATCATTTTTTAAAAATTTCTACATACAATCAAAAAGTCCTTTTCTTAATTTAGTTTTCTGTGGCTAGGATGAAGGCAATAATATCTTAAGCACTTCAAGTAGAAATATTATTTTAATATTTGTGCAGAAAAGGGCGAACTACATACCATGAATTGGCATCTGTGTGATTATTATGGATGCTAAAAAATGAGTTGTCATCAGTGGCTTCCTGACACTAGAGTTTAATGGCAGCTTTATTACAAACCAGCTCTGTATAAATAAAGGAAAATATATTCAAATACATAGAAATAAATGTGCATGATTCACTAGCACAGTTAACTCGAGATTTTCCAGCTTCATAACCACAACTGAGAGGACGATTTATCGCCACAGCTGCCTGCGTTCAACTTCTTTTCCTTGTAGTTGAAGGAATCAAATTTCTTTCTGGAGATTAGTCATTTGTGGGGGTGTTGCCAACTGCAAAATGCTTCTGTTATGAATGAGGTGTATTCCTCTGCTCCTGTCCTACAGCTCTAATTTTTCATCTTTTTCTCTGTCTTTCCCACTTAGAGACAAGTTTTAATGACTTTCACAGCAAAAGTTTTCTGTAGTTGTTATTCAAAGGTAAAGCTCAGGAAGCTTTCCTTGATGCTAATGTGGTAATCTCCCAAGGAGGGATGGGATGGAATGACACTTTGACCCTTGCTCACAAGGATGAAATGTGAGCAGAAGAGAAATTCAACATGAGATGTGGAAAGGAACAAGTATTTCTAGAGTTGCTGTGCATGTTGCAAGCACATCACTAGGGTCTTCATTGAGATCACCATATTCTTGGAACAAGATGCAAGAGGCTACGTGATATTCTTATTTCACATGTGAGGAAATCAACTTTCTAAGACTGCATCATTTATTAGTAGCTAAGCAGACACAAGTACCCAGATACAAAGGATTCTGTAGCTCTAAGATCTTTTTCTCCATTTCACTATATACTCCCCAGAATCCTAGAACACAGCGAGGCAACACACCGCCAAAGCTAGGCAAAACGTAGAGAGTGTTTAAATCACAGCTTCACAGAGAAGCAATTTATATCCTATACAACTCATCCTTTACATTTGTACTATTTCAATAGGATTAATTAATTAATTAATTAATTTTTCATTTTCAGAGCTCTGTAACTTCTACAATTAGTTTGGGCACATTATCATCATCTCAAAAATAAACCCTGCACAATTTAATAAACACTGATATATACTTTTGTTACTCCTCAGCTACAAATCAGCATTAATCTTATTTCTGTGTCTGCATTTGCTTATTCTGTGCATGCTTCACATTGTGTAAATGGAATCACATAAAATGTGACCTTTTGCATCTGGCATCTATACTTGCCATAAGGTTTGTAAATTTATTGTTGCTAGAGTACTTAGCAGTAATTTTATTATTTTTACAACTAAACATTAATAATACATTAAAAGTATGCAACATTTATTTATTACAATTTATAGAATTTTTTCTATACCTAAATATAATTCTCAAGCAGTCCATAAGATGTTTAATTTATTCTGTACCAGTTTTACTACTTCTATTTTCATTGAATTGACTAGCTATTTTGGAAATATAGACTTAATTTACTGTAGTAGATTGTTTCTTAAATGACAGGTCTGAAGAAATGTTTTCAGTCGTTTAGAATACTTAACTATTCTTGCAGAGGGCCAAAGTTTTAATTTGGTTCCTAGTATCCACATAAGTCAACTCAAACCACCTATAATTCCACCTATAATTCCTCTGAAACCCTCTTCTAGCCTCAACAGGCACACACACACACACACACACTCACACAAACACGAGAGAGAGAGAGAGAGAGAGAGAGAGAGAGAGAGAGAGAGAGAGA
>NW_021604605.1:2627915-2628076 GCF_004785775.1 Grammomys surdaster | reverse complement strand
GGAGACGGAGACGGAGACGGAGACGGAGACGGAGACGGAGACGGAGACGGAGACGACGGAGACGGAGACGACGGAGAGACGACGGAGACGGAGGAGACGGAGACGGAGGAGACGGAGACGGAGAGACGGAGAGACGGAGAGACGGAGAGACGGAGAGACGG
>NW_021604605.1:2618542-2627905 GCF_004785775.1 Grammomys surdaster | reverse complement strand
GAAGGAGAAGGAGAAGGAGAAGGAGAAGGAGAAGGAGAAGGAGAAGGGTATATTACCACCATATAAAGTGCACTTGAATAAGGTATTCATGAGATAAATGGCATATTTCTTTTTGTGTGAATTAAGGCTTTTTGATTCTTGTCACATGTGAAGAATGGAACTGGTACATAAGAGCATTTATGTGAGCACAATCTAGGAATTTCTCCTTAGATCTTATTTTACCAATATCTGACCCTGTATGAACCAGTGCACAAATAGATCCTCAAATCCTATGTTAATTCTATCTCATGATAAATTTTTTGCATGCAAAATACTTCAGTTAGAAGTACTATTGTATGAATTATTTTTCTTTATTCTTAGAATTTCTTGTTTTAAAGTATGTTACATATTAATAAATGTTTCTTCAACATTGTTTCTACAAATATATTTCTCTTACACATCAAGTTTCATAAGAAGAGATAATGGGAATAATTGCTCTTTCCCTCTGTGTCCTTGCTTTTTCCTTCTTTTCCATGCTGTACTTCAGCAACCTTTCTGGCTAGCGTGGCTCCTGCTCATCATCCACATTCATGAGCTTAGCATTTACGTTCTTGCAGAGAGCCATGGCCAGGAGTGTAACTGTTTCTGGATGCTCCCGTATACATTATGTAACCTCCTTTTCATTATTGTCTTGGCTAAGTAGCCGCTAAAGCCTTCAGAGAGTGTATTCCTAGACAACCTGAAATTGAGTCTTCCTTCCTTCTCTGTCCTAACCCCTTCCTCTTCTTCTCTCCTCCCCCTTCTCTCTTTTCCATCTCTTCCTCTTTTCCCCACTAATTAGCCTATGGTGGGTGCCCAGGGTCCTCCCAGTCTTCACCTATCCAATGTTGGGGTTCCATGTGAACTCCTCTGTGCCTAGCTTTAAAACAAACCTTGTTGGTTCTAGTGATGGAACTCTGGCGCTCAAGCTTGTATAGTAAACACTGTCTAGTCTATCGAATCCAGTAGATTATCTAAAGCAGTTCTCAACCTTCCTATTGTTGTGACTCTTTTAATACAGCTCCTCATATTGTGGTGACCCCCAACTATAAAATGATTTCCATTGCTATTTCTTAACTGTAATTTTACTACTGTTATGAACTATAATCTAAATATCTGATATTTAGGGTATCTGACCAAAGGGGTCACAATACACATGTTGAGAACCACTACCTTCTTTCGTAAATGGATGTTGTCTATCTTGATCAACTCTTCTCAGTCCCTCCTTTTATTCACCTTTACCAATTGTTGTGCCTTTTCTAACTCTAATGTAGAAAGAAAAAAAGCTCTGCTTCAATGGGATTGGGAATTATGGGATGGATTTGATGAAAATCTGTTGTTGTGCTAAAATGGCCTGAGCAAAGCAACTTAAGAGACGAGGGATTTATTTTAGCTCACAATTCCAGCTTACAGGGGAGTCCAGGTGACAGAAGCTTGAAGCAGATAGTGACATCAACCCACAGTCAAGAGAGGTAAGGAGTACACACATGCTTATGCTGAGCTTGTTATCACCCTTTTGATACAGTCTGTGACCCACACCCAAGGAATGTTGCTGTTGTCTTTTAGGTGGGTCTTTTCCTATCAAATGAAGACAACCTACCACATGCCAATGTTACCTAGACAATCCCTTACTGACCCGTTCTTGCCGGTTGAATTTAGATTATGTCAAATTGGCAATTAAAAGTAAACTGTTACACGGGTGCATGAAAAAAATTCTTCCACATGTTAAGGCTTAAACTGAGGCAAGGGATACATATTGCAGTGTTTTCTGATTGAGCCAACATGTTTATCTGTGATCCAATAGTTCAGATTGCTAAAGGATGTTCACCAATCAAAAGGCTTTTGGTATTTCTCTTGAGAAGCTTCCAGTAGCCTTGGTGTAGGAAATCAGAACAGGCAGCTAGTCTGGTTATTGGGACTACGTTGACCTGCAAAGTTGATGGATGGGCAAGCACACTGAGTGAAATCCCAATCAATCCCAAGCAGATGAAACAAAATGATATTGTGAGAAATGCTCACTGAAACTCAGCTGCCTTTCTCTGTCTATGTAATGCTCTCGCCAGTCCTCTTCTTGATTGGCTTCATGGCAGTGGAGCCTATCTCTACTTCAGATTCACTAAAGTCATAACAAGCAGGACCTCTACTGTCACTTCAGGCACAAGACTCTCCAAATGTTGCCAAATAATCACTAAGTTTCAAGTCATCCCACTCACATAAACATTCTCATATTATACAGGCTTGGAGGCTCATGCCTCTAATGCCAGTACTCAGGAAGCCTAGGCAGGAGGATTTAGAGCTCTAAGATAGTGTAGGCTATACAGCGAGACACTGTTTCAACAAACACCCAAACAAACAAAAATCAGGGTTTGTATTAAATCAAGTGATGTACTATTGTTTTCTAAATTCTCCCAAATTCTTACCTAGTCCTATTTAATGTTGTCTAAGTTCATTTGCTCGTGTCCATTATATACATAGTTTATCTTGTGCCCCTACATGTAGGAATCATGCCTAATTTCCACTTGCCTTGTGTACAAATACTGAAGTAATATGATAGAGAGGACTGTTCTCTTCTAGTCTCAGTACTGAGGCACCTGTCTCTAATATATTTCTGCCAGTGGAAAAGACTACTTCAAGCCATGCTATTGTCAATCCCACAATAAGCAGAGATTGCTCGTCAGATCATATGTGTAACCATTGCCAAGTTATGTTCACAAATGTGCTTCATGTCATATGCCGATACATCATGTTTTTGTAGACAGAGAATGGGTTATATGTGCCAGAGGCAGCAGTTGCACGCCACATAACGTATTTCATCTGCACCACACAAGGTAATCCCTGTAGTTTTCAATTTTAAAACAGGTGCTACTGGGCTGCGTACAAACCATGAATTAAGCACAAATGGACAGCTACTATCTACATATAAAAAAAAGAGGAATCTAAATTTTTCATTTTGTTTATTCATTTACTGTGTGAGTGTGTGCCTGCACGTTTACACATACATTTATATTTCACATTGCTCAGGTATTGATCAGATGACAACTTCTGAAATTCCATTCTCTTATTTGCTACATGCATTTGGGGGATTGAACTCAGAACATCAAGCTTGGAGGCAAGTGGATTTGCCCACTGGACCATCTTTTGAGCCCAAAAGATGACTCTATTCTCAAATTATACCAATTCTATGTACGCCTCACGTATTCTCAAATTATACCAATCCTATGTACGCCTCACGTGTTAGTAGCAATATCTCACAAGTCCCTCTGTTAAAGTAACTAGCCCATAAACAAAACCTTAGCACTAAAGCCCCATTCAAAGTTGACTGTTGGCAGAATGGATACACTGTATTTCTAGTTGTGTGATGCTGAATTGATAATCTTTAAAGAACTATATACATATCTAAGGGACTGTTTCAAGAACGTTCATTTATTAATATGGAAGAAGTCCAGGATATCATGGGAAATTTTTAAGGCTCATAGAGAACAAAGAGGCGTTCAGCTAATGTCCAAACAGCACACGTATTGACTTGTGTTGTGCACACTATGCACTTTACAGGCAGCTGTCACTGAGATCACATCTGTTACTTAACTGACTGCAGTGACTGCCCTCCAAATAACCCTAGGTAGATGGCTAAGCCTCTAGTTATACACTGTAATCCCAAATCCCAGATATCAGCTAAGTACAGTCTCTCCTCAGGTTACTGCGTTTTCAGATGCAGTGGAAGATGTTTGCAGCCTTGTTCTGAGCAGCCCCTGCAAGTCTACTTTAAAGGAGACAGTTTGTGATTGAGGTCATCTCTTCAGGAATTTGTTATGGACTTGTGAAGGAGGATCAGTTTCCCTGGGCTAAAGTGAACTTTGCCTTTGTAACCCGAGTTGGAGCAAACAGGACAGCTGGTGGTCTACCAAAAGGAAAGGAAAGCACCCTGAACAGAATAAAACCAGCTGTGGGGTTCCCAAGCATGGAGACTATCACATCTGGCATTGGCTAGACTTACAAGTTATCTGGAACTTTTCCAGGATGCTGTCTTCTAATTTTATGGTCCCTAGTGATGAGGTCCCTGGACCTGGTTCCTCCAGTCTTCAGAACCAACAATTCTCTGACACCCAGGGTAACCAGGTGGTTGATTATAGCTGGAAAGAGCTTAAGGATATACACACAGGCTAATGTCTCCAGAGATCCTCTTACAGAAAGATTGCTACAAGTTCTGCAGCAAAGACATCTGTTTCTACAGAGAAGAAAGGTCCTGGTGAGTCAGGTTAGAGGAGAAAGAAAGCAGTCTCCAGTTGTTGGAAAACCTTGGCCTTGGGAGAAATTGTTTCATTATCTGGGAAATGTGATCAACGAAAAGTCAGTTTAGATAAATTAAACAGATTTGTGAATGCCTGGGGCTTAAAAGATGGCTCAGAGGTTAAGAGCATTGACTGCTCTTCAAGAGGGCCTGGGTTCAATTTCCACTACCCATATCTTAGCTTACAACCATCTTTAACTCTGGTCCCAGGAGACCTAACATCCAATATTGGTCTCCATCAGCACCACTCACATATACACTACACTTACATACATGCAAATGAAACACTCATATTTGCAAAATAAATAGTAAATATTTAAAAATATATGAATGCTCTTGATGTTGGCAGTGATTTAGAGGGTGGCAAATACATTAAAACATGGAAATGTAAACTTCATTTGAATAATTACATGACGCTTTGTCATCTCTTTATGTATATGTGTACATGTGTGGGTGTATGTGTGTGCTGAGTCCAGAGGTCAGGTGTCTTTCACTCTCTACCTTATTTTTTGAAACATTATCTGTCACTGAACCTGGAGCTTGCTTGTTTAAATAAACTAGCTGGCAGGCAAGCTAAAGGATTCTCCTGTATCTACTCCCTAGCACAGAGATTACAAGCAGATACCACCATGCCTGGCTTTTATGTGAGTGCCAGTGCTTCAACTCTGCTCCCCAGGCTTATCAGGTACTGTACTGAAACCAGTCTGTCCAGTTTAGTACTATGTGGCTTTATACACGCATGGTTGTCCAGCTCATTTTCCAGAATCCTAGTGACAACAAAGATTCACCCAGAATCCTCTTAATGAATAATGGAGAGGAAATTAGGAATGATTTAGAGAAGTGTATTCTGTAATACATTAGCCATTAGCCACAGGTGATTAGATCCAAATTAAGAAAAAGATTAAATTTAAATTTCAGCTTGTCAGTTATATTATACACAATACGATTATGTAACAGTTATATTACACACAATACGATTATCTACCATTTGTGTGAACAATATTGGGCAACATAGATATTAAATGGTTTCACTTCCTGAAAAAGAGTTTCAGTCTATCTGACTGACTATCTATCTATCTATCTATCTATCTATCTATCTATCTATCAATCAACCTATTTATCTTCTATCATCTACTTATCACTGACTATTCTTTCTTCCTAGATTACTCAATTGTGTACTTGCAGAGATAATCCATTTACCATCTTGAGTCCCACATGACCAGTATAACTTCCTATGAGTCAGTATTCTAGAGAATCTCTGTGACTATGTCTATATAATACTGTTATTATAAAGCTAGTCCTTGATGAACAAAGACAGTAGCAGCATCTGATGATCATCTTCACCTGATAAAGGAGGAAAATATGTAATGATGTTAGCATGCTTTTCTTTCAGTGTGTTCATAACTTTATGAAACCCTTAATCCATGCAAGAAAGGGTACTGCTTAAGTGGTGATTATTAAGCATTTTTAAGCATTTCCAGTGTCATCACGTTGAAAACTTAAATTTACCTCTTTTGGGCTTCTTCTCATTCCTCTACATCCATGCTACATGACAAATCTTTTTAGAACAACAAATAGTACTACTCAGCATGGCTTAAGTAGTAGTGTTGGAGGCCTCCAATGTCTTGGTAGTAACAGTTGTCCAAATTCCAGGGGGAAGCCCGGGGTGGGGGAGGGGAGCCTCAGGGCCACACAGAGAGCTAGTTACATACAATTACAGAATGCTAAAAGCAGGAGAAAGAGTTTTCCCTAGGGAAGAGCACACCAGTTGGTCATCAAACACTAATGGTCAGCCCTGAAATTATACATATGGGCAACATTATTCAGTAGGTTATATTTAGTAATCTATATGTATATACATATATACATTCAACAAAAATTGATGAAAAATAGGTCATGAATTTGAAAGAGAACAAGAGATGGATGGCTGGAGAGATGGCTCAGTGGTTAAGAGCACTGACTGCTCTTCCAGAGGTCCTGAGTTCAATTCCCAGCAACCAAATGGTGGCTCACAGCCATCTGTAATGAGATCTGATGCCCTCTTCTGGTGTGTCTGAAGAGAGCAATGGAGTACTCATATACATAAAATAAAAATAAAGAGATTTTTAAAAAATTAAAAAAGAAGAAAGAGAGCAAGGAGTGCGTATATGGGAGGGTCTGATGGGAGGAGAGGGAAGAGAAATTAAAGTTGTAATTAAGTTTAAGAAAAAAAATTAAAAACTGTTCAAGTTTGTGTCTAAACTTGTACTGTTTGAATGTTTCATTGTTGTTTGATTTGCTTTGACTCATGTCTCCAATCCGCTGCTTTGAGTTCCTGTCTTGGCTTCCCTCAGTGGACTGTGACTCAAGATATGGAAGCCAAAGAAACCTTTTTGTCAGGCTGTTGTTTTGCTGTATCATAGCATAAGGAACCTAATCTAAGACCAAACATTGTGAAATTCCTTCTTTTTAGCCAACTTGAATCCTATCCTTCCCTCATCCCTGACTCTTATTCAAGACTATTCCAGTCTGGTTCTCTGTGTCACTTTTACTTCATCTTAGTTTTTTAGCCTTCTGGGTATTGGTTCATCATTTCTCTATAATCTAACAGTGTTTTTCTTCCCTTTCCTCCTACTCTTCCTCTTCCTACTACTCCATTTATAGTCATAAGAATTTAACTCTGGGTCTTGTATATGTAAGTGAAATGCTGTATCACTGAGCTGTGTTTCTTACCCTTGATTTCTTAAGACATGGTCTTAGCATATTGTTCAAGTGACCTTGAACTTGCTACACAACCTAGACTGTCCTCAAGCTGGCTATTATCCTGCCTCAGTCACCTGGTTTCTCTGCTTAGAGAAGTGTGCCACCATGTTTACCTATATTTTCTTTTCTTCTTCTTTTTTTTCCTGACAGTGCTTCAAGTATTCCAGACTGACCTGGAACCCACTATGTAGTTGATGATGATCTTGAACTTTTTAGTCTTCGTCTTATACCACCCATGTGCTAAGGTGAAGGTACATGCCGGCATGACTGGCTTTGTGAGGTGGAATATATTGAACCCATGGCTTCATGCATGGTAGTCAAGCATTTTACCAACTGAACTACAGTACCATATTTTTTTTCCTTATTGGGAATTAAACATATTTCCTCATACATGTTAGGCAATACTCTACCCCTAAGCCATAGTCCTAGCTTCAAGTTCTTTTTTCTTTTCTTTATTTTTGTCAAACTTTGTATTCATTTGTTTATTTGGGGGGGGAATGCATATTATATATTATACAAAAGGAAGTCAGAGGCCAACTTATGGAAGTTGGTTTTCTCTTTCCACCCATCTTGATTTCGCAATCAAACTCAGGTTGTCAGGCTTGGTGGCAAGTGTCCTTACAGACTGAACCATCTGATCAACCCATTATGTTTTTGTTTGTGTTTGTTTATTTTTGTTTTTGTTTTAAATCTGGCAGTGTTTTATTTTCCTTTACAATTTAATAAATACTTCTTGATGACTGTACATGGGGTAAGGCTGCTTGGTAGATCAGAAAGGTCACAGCGATGGTGTTTTCTTGACAGCGTGTAGTCTTCAGTAGTGAGTGGAATGACTTGTATGATGTCACTGTCAAACCAGCAAGACTGCATTTATGCACCCATCATTTTCAGAATTGTTGGTAACTTGGGCAGACTTTCCCCAAATAACCTTGCCTCCTTGTGTCACAAGGCCCAGCTCGCTCACATTCACTTCAATAACTGTACCTTTGGTGACCACACCCAGGGCTGTATATAATGGGGATGATGGATTCTTTTTCACACCGAGTATAGGCAGGCAAAAAGTAGCCTTCAGCTCAGGGTGTGTGACATGGGCTTTTTTTTTGAAACATAGACCCATTGGCCTAATGAACCTTTCATATTTAAGTGTTTTCTTGTAAAGCCATCACCAACAAAACAGACTTTAGTAGCCATTCTCTTCCATGCCTTCTTTTTTCTTTTTCCTGTTCGAATAACTTTCAACACTTATGTTTCTCCTCAGGCAGGAGCTTTGAGTAAAGGGACCTCCCATTTTCCCACCTTTTCTTTTCGCTTCTGCTTAATCATGTTGGAAAGTACTTTTGCTATCAACTGCTCCTCTCTGTCCAGCAGGTAGACAGGGACTACTCCCTGAGGAGTCTTCTCATCATCCTTCTGCTTGGTGTTTCTCTTCGCTCAGTCCAGAACGGAAAGGATACTGCACTGTGTTCTTTAATCTTCCCTCAGTCACATTTTTTGATGGATCACTAGCAAATAAAAATGAATTAATTAAAATGTTCTGTTTGTGATACTTTATTATCATTAGTCCATACATGTACCTTTTCTTTCATCTACTTCTTATCAATCTACATATCTACATTAAACTTTAATAAACTCAAAGTCCAAACAAGTAGAAGAATAAGCAATATTTGCCTGTGTTCTTTTGTTCAATTGCTCAGTCAGCTTTACAAAAGGGATTCACTTGAGGTCATTTTTTGCCCAAACAGTAGACATTTTATGTAAATTTTAAGGGGATGCTCATTTGTTAAGTACACATTTTATTTTGCATATTATTAAATTACAAATACATAATCATTCAAGACAAATTATGTTAATAACTTCTTATGAATTGTTTAATGCAATAAAAATAAATTATTTGAATTTTAAATTACACCTATTAGAAAACAAGTTCTCCATGCTATAAGAACAATCCATACATTTGTTTTCATCAAACTGAGTACCATATAAATATTGGAAAGTTCTTTTGCTCTAACACTTGGTTTTAATCGAAATGGTCATCATATTATATGATATTTCGTATATCATTAGATTCCTTGGTCTGTAATAACATTTCCTCCTTCCTTCCTTGCTACCTTCCTTCCTCCTTCCCTCTCTTTCTCCCTTCTTTGCTTTATTCCTTCCTTCCTGCTTATCCTCTCCCTACTCCTCTCCCTCCCTCCCTTCCTTCCTTATTCCTTTCTTCATTCCTTCCTTGTTTATTGCTTCCTTCCTCTCTCCCTCTCTCCCTCCTTCCCTTCCTTTCTCCCTCTCTCCCTCCCTCCCTCCCTCCCTCCCTCCCT
>NW_021604605.1:2585042-2618442 GCF_004785775.1 Grammomys surdaster | reverse complement strand
TCCCTCCCTCCCTCCCTCCCTCCCTCCCTTCCTTCCTTCCTTCCTCCTTCCTTCCTTCTTCCTTCCTTGCTCCTCTCCCCATTTTTTTTTGCATGGTATCACTTATCTATTTTTGCAGCTCCTTGAAAAAAGTCAGGTTTTATTATTTTAAAATACTTTAAAATTTAAATATAGTTTGATCTTATTCTCTCCTCCTTCATGTCCTTACATATTTTTAATAAATTTTAAATTTGAGGTGTCACATATGTCACTAACAAATAATGTTGTGAAGTTAAATATATTTAGACAATCATTGAAATGCTTCAAATATTTAGGGCAATCATACTAAATTGTAGAAAACAATGCCAGAGAGTTAGTCCCTTATATGAGAATCATCTAGCAATGTAGCACTCCTCACTGTTTAGAAATAATGTTTGCAGCATTTCATTAGTTCAGTTTCATTACTGTCAGATCAAATAGTAATTTAAAATGCCATGAGTCATGATATTAGTCCACTCTTACATCTTTTAACTTTGAAGCTGATACTTTTATCCAATCTAGAAAAAGAGAAATTTATTTAGCACATTTGTTTTTGAATTATAAGTGCACTGGCTGTAGCATATTTGTAAATACGACACTTCCTTTTAATGGACATTTTTTTTTCTATTGGAGAAGGGAAGCTATTCCTTGCTTGGCAGCCATAATGTGATTTTATGAACATATTCCTTCATTTTGTTCAAATAATTTCTCCTTTTGGTGCTTTCAAGGAAGTTAAACGCATACAACATTATTGATTTTTATCATCTTTAATATTATATTAATTTCACTTAATATACATTTTCACATTATTAATAAGGAAATGATGTGAATGTATAGCATTTGAAATAATATATATATATATAACTTATATTCAAGAGTTCTGCCTCACATTATGATTTTGTACTTTAGAGACAAAAATATTTAGAATTTATTAAAAGTTAACACTGCCCTAGTCGTCTGGGACTATGACTCTGGGCAACAGAAGCTCGCGTGGGATTTTTTTTTCTATGAAAACTATTTTTTTATTGGAATTTTATTTACATTTCAGATGTTATCCCCTTACCCCATCACTGACTCCCCCACCCCCGCACTGGCCCAGGAACCCCCTATCCCATCCCCTCTCCTCCTGCTTTTATGAGGATATGCCCCAACTACCCTCCCACTCCCACCTTCTCACCCTCGAATTCCCGCACACTCGGCATCCAGCCTTCATGGGACCAAGGATCTCCTCTCTCACCTATGCCCAACAAGGCCATCCTCCCCTACATATACAGCTGGAGCCATGGGTCCCTCCCTAAGTGCTCCCGGGCTGGTGGTTTAGACCCTGGGAGCTGTGGTTGACTGGTATTGTTGCTCTCCTCATGGGGCCACAAACCCTTTCAGCTACTTCAGTCTTCTCTCTAACTCCTCCATTGGGAACCATGTGATCAGCTCAATGGTTGCTGTGAGCATCCGCCTCTGAGTATGTTAGAGTCTAGCAGAACTCTAAGGAGACAGCTATGTCAGACTCTTGTCAGCATGCACTTCGTGACATCCATTTCAGTGTCGATCTTTGGTGACTGAACAAGGGATGGATATCCAGGTAGAGCAATCTCTGGACGGCCCCTCTTTCAGATTCTATCTCATGCTTTGTCTCCATATTTGTTTCCTTGAGTATTTTGTTACTCCTCCTAAGAAGGACCGAAACACCCCCACTTGGTCTTTCTTCTTCATGAGCTTCATGTGGTCTGTGAGTTGAATCTTAGGTATTTCAAGCTTCTGGGCTTGAATAATCAGTAAGTGAATACGATGTGTGTTCTTTTGTGATTGGGTTACCTCACTCAGGATATTTTCTAGTTCCATCCATTTATCCAAGAATTTCTCGAATTCATTGTTTTTAATCTTAGATTGAGTTTAATTTGATCTTAGAGCATAAGCCATTGGTATTCTGTTCAGGAACTTTTCCCCCGTGCCCAAGTATTCGAGGCTCTTCCCTACCTTCTCTTCTATTACTTTCTGTGTATCTGGTTTTATGTGAAGGTCCATTAACCACTTCCAGATTTTCCAGTTGTGTTGAGTATAGGCGTTTGTAGTAGGATCTGATGAGTTTTTTAATTTCCTCAGTTTCTGTTGTTATGTCTCCCTTTTCAGTTCTGATTTTATTAATTTGGATACTGTCTCTGTGCCCTCTGGTTAATCTGGCTAAGGGTTTGTCTATCTTATTGATTTTCTCAAATAACCAGCTCCTGGTTTTGTTGATATTTTGTATAGTTCATCTTTCTGTTTCTCTTTAGTTGATTTCAGTCCTGAGTTTGATTATTTCCTGCCATCTATTCCTCTTGGGTGTATCTGCTTCTTTTTGTTCTAGAGCTTTCAGGTGGGCTGTCAAGATGTTAATGTATGCTCTCTCCAGTTACTTTTTGTAGGCACTTAGAGGTATGAGTTTTCCTCTTAGCACTGCTTTCATGGAGTCCCACAAGTTTTGGTATGGTGTGTCCTCATTTTCATTAAATTCTAAAAAGTCTTTTATTTCTTTCTTTATTTCTTTTTTTGACCAAGTCATCATCGAGTAGAGCGTTGTTCAGTTTCCATATGCATGTGGGTTTTCCATTGTTTTTGTCAATATTAAAGACTAGCCTTAGTCCGTGGTGATATAAGATGCAAGGGATTATTTCAATCTTTTTGTATCTGTTGAGCCCTGTTTTGCGACCAATTTATATGGTTTATTTTGGAGAAGGTAACATGACATGCTGAAAAAAAGGTATATTCTTTTGTTTTCAGATGAAATGTTCAATAGATATCTGTTTAATCAATTTGTTTCATAACTTCTGTTAATTTCACCGTGTCTCTGTTTAGTTTCTGTTTCCATGATCTGTCAATTGCTGAGAGTGGGGTGTTGAGATCCCCTACTATTTTGTGTGAGGTGGAATGTGTGTTTTGAGCTTCAGTAAAGTTTCTTTTATGTATGTAGGTGCCCTTGCCTTTAGAGCATAGACGCTCCGAATTGAGAGTTCATCTTGGTAGATTTTTCCTTTGATGAGTATGAAGTGTCCTTCCTTACCTTTTTTGATTACTTTTGGTTGAAAGTCGATTTTATTTGATATTAGAATGGCTACTCCAGCTTGTTTCTTGGGACCATTTGCTTGAAAAATTGTTTTCCATCCTTTTACTCTGAGGTAGTGTCTGTCTTTTTCACTGAGGTGGGTTTCCTGTATGCAGCAAAATTCTGGGTCTTGTTTGTGTATCCAGTCTGATAGTCTGCATCTTTTCATTGGAGAATTGAGTCCCATGATGTTAAGAGATATTAAGGAAAAATGATTGTGGCTTCCTGTTATTTTTGTTATTAGAGGTGGAATTATGTTTGTGTAGCTATCTTCTTTTGGGGTTGTTGGAAGATTACTTCCTTGCTTTTTCTAGGTTGTAGTTCCCTTCCTTGTATTGGCGTTTTCCATCAATTATCCTTTGAAGTGCTGAGATTGTGGGAAGATATTGTGCAAATTTGGTTTTGTCATGGAATATCTTGGTTTCACCATCTATAGTGATTGAGAGTTTTGCTGGGTATAGTAGTCTGGGCTGACATTTGTGTTCTCTTAGGGTCTGTATGATATCAATCCGGGAGGTATTTCTTTCCTGGTCTAGTCTATTTGGTGTTCTGTAGGCTTCTTGTATGTTTATGGGCATCTAGTACTTTAGGTTAGGGAAGTTTACCTCTATAATTTTGTTGAAGATATTTACTGGCCCTATAAGTTGGGAATCTCCTCTCTCATCTATACCTATTATCCTTAGGTTTGGTCTCCTCATTGTGTTCTGGATTTTCTGGATGTTTTGGGTTAGGAACTTTTTGCATTTTGCATTTTCTTTGACAGTTGTGTCAATGTTACCTGTGCTCACTGTGTCTGACTGGAGTCTGTCTTCCCAGTTATCTTGCTTGTGTCAGAACTCCTCAGAGTCCAGATGTCTCTGTGATCCTGTAATCAAATGCTCCTGGGTGGAAGAACTCCTGGGACTCAGGCTTTCTCTGGGATCGTGAAATCCTGCTGCTCTGAGTTCAGTGGTTCCTCTAGGATGGTTCAGAATATGATGTCTTCACAGGCGCAGACCATCTAGGTGTTTACTGGTCTGAGTGGAGTGACTCCTCTAGAATGGCTCAGGGTACAGTGTCCACCACTCTCTTTGCAGTAGCTCCTTGATGATGGCTTGGCATATGGTGTCTCCACAGGAGCAGACCAGCTAGGTGTCTGTCCAGCCAAAAGAACCAGGTGTGGGGTGGAAGGGAAGTAGCATTTCTGAGTGGGGGGTTTGGGTGGCTGATGGTTCCTGAACACCCCTGGCTCCCAGTTGTAACTCTGGGGTGTCAGGTAGTGGGAGAGGGTTTTTACCCACTTCTCTGAGTGCAGTGGCTCCTCTAGGATGTCTCAGGATACGGTTTCTCAGGATATGGTGTCTCCACAGGAGTAGACCAGCTAGGTGTCTACCCCAGCCAAAAGGACCAGACCCAGGGTGCACTGGATTTTTGACTGAGTTCCCTCCACAGGGCACCGGGTGGACACTGCAGGGCTCATGCCTGAGCATGAGAAAATCTTAGTCTGAAGCTCCATGGAGGTGTAGGGCTCTTGAGTTGGGGATCCCCGGACAGGAAGGGTTGCAGGGATCAACTGATCTCAAGCTCTCTGGTGCTGCTGGAAGCCGCAGAAGAGTTGAGACTGGGGACATATGGGCTAGGCTGGCCCACATGTTAGAGGGGCAAGACGGAGAGTTCTGGCAGCACCCTGTGGGGTGAGACTCTTGGCTTGTGACTCGCTTTGCAGGCTCAGCTATCTTGGTTGAATCAGTGGTTCCAGTGGCTGGATCGCAGAGAAGTCCTCCAGGCAGGGGATTAAGCAGCTGCAGCTGCAGCGGTGGCTATGGCAGCTTGGCATTAAAGACCTTCTCTGTGTTTTCCCACCCCAGGCCCCAAAGACATGAGGAAGTCCATGGTTTTTACAGGGTTTTATGTCATGGTGGATGGTAGATGGATCTGGCAGCACCCCCACTTAGGTCAGGGTTGGCCTGACTTAAATAGGGAGGGAGGAGGATCTGAGGAAGGATGCTAAATTGGCTACACCCTCTGGTCTTCAGGTATCTCATTAGTATGTAAATCTCTTGAGGCTGAGGCCTATAGTCATGCCCTCTACCTGTCCTGGGTAAAGGAAACCTCTCTTAGGGAGGGGCTATATTGCTCTACATGACTGAAAATTGTGGGTCAATGGCATGTTCAGAGCCTGGGGCCTGGGGGCATGGCCGAACACCTGCTGTTGTCTCACTAGAGTCTGGGGTTCCAGGCCTGTGCCCAGCCAGGATCCAAGCTATCCTTTCAAGGCCCCACACCTGACTTTTGCTTGTGGCAGTATAAAAGAACAATATATATATATTTAGTAGAACTGAAAAAGGCCTTTCGTTTCCAGTTGTAGAAAAAAAATACTCTAATAGCTACTATTTTTTTGGGATATGAACATTTTAAGACTTAGTAGCATAAGATGAAGGTTCTTCAAAGGCCTTTTGTTATTGTTGCTCTGATATATAAATGGTATATGGTTTTGCTCCAAAGCCCCAGAGGTTTGTATTATTATTACTCTCTTATTGAGACTAAATTAACTCAGTTTCTCTTTCAATGTGAAATGATCTGTCATTTATTTGAGCAAACATCTTCGATGGTTCCAGACTTTCCTCTAACCAATATGGTAAGGCTGTGGGTATTTACGGGATTCATCTTTATTCATTTAACCTTGAAATCATCTTACTCTGATTTCTAATAATATTCACACAGGCAGCAGGACTTCTCAGAGAAGTCCAGTGGGATGAGCACAGGACTGTAGAATGGGTAACCAAATCTATTATTTAAACATAGGAAATTGTCAAAGAATCAAATACGTGAAAATGAATGACTTCTCAGGAACTTGGGGGATATTCAAGCTTCTTATGAAGCAGATTATGTCAAATAGCGCAAGCCAACTGAGGACCCAGGCAAGAGTATTTATGAGCCAGTGTTTACTGTGCACACATTAATTGCTTCCAAATCTTTTTACTCACATGCATAAAGTTCATGGCATTCTTCCAAACACAAAGTGACATGCTACATCAGATGCTGCCACTCTAAAAAAAAAAAAAGAAAGAAAGAAAATGAAAGCAGTATGAGGGTTACTAGTCAAAGCATAGCTTCTTAGACTTTGGGCCCTGGATCCATATGTGATGATGTAACTGAATGTGGGGTTTCCCCTTCTCAAACAATTAACAGTCTGTGCATGCACATCACCAGCTTAAAATTAATCAACATCAAATGCAAAATGCATCCGAGGTGTTTCAGGCAATTCTTGCTCTTGTTGCATTGTACAATTTAAGACAGCCTTTGTTCTGAACAGACAGCCTTCACACTTTGAACTACTCCTGTTATCATGCAGTGCCAGTGAATGCCACCTGAAACACTGTGACTCAGACCCAGTATGACCATATGATTTAAACTGCAGTGTTTTCACTGAACAGTGAATCTTTTTGCACTTATAGAAACATAATGGTTCAGTTACTAAAAACAAAAAAAATATTTTACTACCATTGTTTGTCAGCATGTAGTATCAAAAAATTGGGTTTTGATATGTGGTAGGGTGCTTGATTTTCAAATTTACTCTTATAGTTGTCGCTTTTAAAATTTTAACTATGGTTTTAAATGAAATAGACTCACATCAACTGCTCTCTCCAAAACTCCTGATGATAACCTGTTTTCCTTTTCTTTGATCTTTACAGACATATAGAAAGATGTGCATACTTATGCATATATAAATATGTTGCCACCTGCTAAGTTCATTTTTGTTGGTAGTGTGTATATGGTTTCAAGACTGACCACTCTTCGTTAAATAATTGATAAAAGAGTTGATCCCTGGGGAAGACAAATTCTCCTTCTCTTAGCTACCATCATTAGGTGCCTGTAGTTCTTTTTCTAGCAGTGAGACCCTACAAAATTCTCCCCTCTTCCAGGTTAGCATGTTCACTGATACTGCTATTCCTCTAGCCTTGTTTCTGCAGACTTTTGTAAGAAACACTGTACCACAGCAGAATTCTTGGTATTTCTGGCTCTTACAATCATTCTGGGCCCTTTTCCACGATCTTCTCTGGGTTATATATGCAGGTGCTGTAATGTAGATGTATCTATTTGGACCAGGCTACCCGAATCCATTGATCTCTGTATTGTGTCCAGTTGTGGTTTTCTATCATGGTCTCCATTTTCTATAAAGAGAGGCTTCTTTGACAAGGGATGGTAGATAAGTGTATCTGTGGTTATAAAGACAATGTTTAGAATGCAGTAAGGAATTATGCTGGTCAAGCACAATGATGTTAGTAGCTACTTTGTTTTTTTTTGTTGTTTGTTTGTTTTTTGTTTTTTTTGAGACAGGGTTTCTCTGTGTAGTTCTATCTGGCTGTCCTGGAACTCACTCTGTAGACCAGGCTGGCCTACGAACTCAGAAATCCGCCTGCCTCTGCCTCCCAAGTGCTGGGATTAAAGGCGTGCGCCACCACCACCCAGCTGTAGCTACTTTTCTAATGCCTATGTCGCCACTAACCTCAGAAACTGGCAATGTTTCCATCACCATGCAGGTATGATTTCTATACTTTAATCCCAATTAGACAGCTATTGGTTACCACCCACATGTGAATGCCCTACTGCATCTTTATGCATATCTTGCTATGTTGGTACTTGTTGTTTATCATAGTTGTTGCCACTGACTAGGACTGTTTAATTGCTTCCCTCCCTTGGCAGCTTGCATAGTATTTTCTATAACCATGGAAGCTAGACTACAGGAAAGAGGCTCTCATATTAGATCCAGCTCAAACTATCTAAGTCTTCTGTTCTGAGCGAGCAGTCTCTTCAGTAACAAGGGGTCACCCTCAACTTCTGAGAGGGAACCGATGATAGCATCAATAATGTATATTGTTTTGGCAATCATTTGGATCACCCTTAACAAATCATGTGAAAGATTTGTCATGTCTGTTAGTGGAGGTTTTGTTAATCTATAGTTTTTGTGGGGAATATCATTGTGTGTGTGTGTGTGTGTGTGTGTATATATATATATATATATATATATATATATATATATTGTTATGTATTCAGAATATAACACACACATATATCACATACAAATATATGTGAGTGTGTATTTATATGTGTTGTATATAAATATAGAATGATTTCTTGAGGCTGTATCAAACAACCTTGATGTTCATTGTCCCTCCTTCCTCCTTATCCTTCTGTATTCACTTCCTTTCTTATCTCCATTTCATGACCCCTCCTCATTTTTCCGTTTTCTTCTTCATATCACTCTACCCTTCTATTTCCACCTCTTGCCTCCCCCCATGGTCTCTTTATATTTTCTTGATGCAGTTATTCTATGCTATATACTTTCATGTAAATATTTGAAGCCAGGAACCACGAATGAGAGGGAACATTCAACATTTGTCTTTTACAGTGTAGGTTACTTCATTCCATTTAATATTTTCTAGGTCCATTCATTTATTTGCAAATTATATGATTTTATTTTTTATGGCTAAATAGTATTCCCTTGTGTATAGGTACTATATTTTAGTTTTTATTCATCTGCTGATGGACATTAAGATTGTTTCTATTTGTTAGCTATAACAAAAACATAAAAAAATGGCAAAAAATTGTAAATAGAGTGGCAATGAATGTTGCTAAGCAAGTGTTTGTGGAGTAAGATGTCAAATCCTTTGGGAAATGCCAATGAGTGGCTGGTGGCATAGACAGACCATATGGTAGAGTTATTGTAAGTTTTTTTAAAGATTATTTACAGTGATTTCCAGTGTGGATGCACTAATTTAGATATCCACATTAGTGAAAGAGAATTCCTATTCCCTTACAAGCTTGTCAGTAGTTTTGTTAAGCTTAGCCATAATGACTTGATGAGATGAAATTTCAAAGTTGTTTTAATTTACATTTTCATAATTGTTAAAGATGAGGGCCACTTCTTGAAGTCTTTCTTTGCCATTTTTTATTTCTTATATTGAGAACTTCCTGTCACAAAAACAGAACTGTAGACCAATGGATAGATGGAAGACCTAAACACGTGATTATAAAAGCAGCTACCTGATAGTTGACAACGAGATAGGAAACACACTGGAGAAGAGATGCCATCTTCAGCCAATAAAGCTGAAAACTGGAAGTCCACGTGAAGAAGAAAAGTAGACCCATATCTATCAACCTGCACCAAAATTAAATTCAAGTGGCTTGAAGATCTCAATTTGAAACCTGAAAGTTTTAAAATTGTTAGGATAAAACCCATAGGCAGTACCTTCCAAGATATAGGGATAGAAAAGAATTTCCGAACAAGACTTCATTAGCCAAGGAATTAAGGCCAACAACTGACAACTCAAACCTCTGCCTCATAAATCTAAAAAGCTTCTGCACATTCAATCAATGCAGTGAAGTAGAAATCCACAGAATGGCAACTAATCATTGCCAGCTATATATCTGAGAAGGGATAACTATCCAGAATGTATAAAAACTCAAAAAACAGAAGATTCAATGGAATAAATGACCCAATTAGTTGTCATTTTTGAGTTATATAAAAGTAATTAAGTGAAATTTTGTCTTGCATCTGGACACAATTCCATAATTTTATGAAATAGTCTTGCCTAGACAAGTTTCTGTCACTTTGTACTTTGTATTTATGTGGCATGGTATTCTCAATATTGATAATTATAAAATCATAATGCTGATAAACTCTAAAAATGTTATAAAGATGCTCTACATCCTGTACTATCAAATATTCAATCAAGATTGCCTTCTTTATGTAAACATAAGCAACTACAGCTGTCTCAGTAGCATGCAAGTTTGTTTTCATCTTTTATAAGAGGTAAATTTTTATGCAACCATGATATTGCTTTAGATTAATTTTTTAATGATTTATTATCTGTAAATGTTTGAGTTGTACATTGTTTTCTATACCTATATACCTAGCATTATATAAAGATTTCTCAGGCAAAAATGGGCCATGAGGGTCAATGGAATGACTCAGTCAGTAAAGGAGCTTGCCATCAAGCCTGATGACCAGAGTTTGGGCCTCTGGAACTTTATGGTAGAAAGCTATAACTGACTCCACACATCCATAATGGCATATAAATGTACACACACACATCACACACATACATACATACATACACACACACACACACACACACACACACACACAATTTAAAGTTTCACGAATGGAAAGAAGTTTATAAACCTAAGTTGTAAAATAAAATTTTAATTCAGAAGGAAAAATTCCACTAAGTTTCAATGCACAGGAGAATCTGCTATGGGTATGTTCTCTGTTCTTTGGGGTCTCTTGGACAATGGCCTTAGTCTTTATGGCCTTGGATTCCATCATTTGAGTCATAATGTTTCTAATTTTTGTTCCATCTCTGATTCTTAGCCTAACTACTTCATAGGATTGCAGTGAAAGTTAAATGATACTGTGTATGTAAGTGTATATAGTGCCTACCACACAGACATCAGTCAATAAACAGTAATTATTGTTATTAAACTAAAGTTTCTTTCTAGTTACCTACAGTATGAGTAAGATGACATAGCCATAGTTTGCACTTCCATAGCCACAGCATATTTTCATATCACTACATACTGTTCAGTTCCCTCTGCAAGGCGAATTGCCCTTTAATGAGTATAGAGATGGATTCTTTTAACATAATTCAATGAGCCATCTGTTTGTGCACACAAATCACTAAGCAAAATACTTGTGCATACACACTTATTGCAGAAACTCCATGTGCTTTAAAGAGATGACTGCTCATACATTTAAGGTAGCATTAAAATTCTGGCAGTGACATCTTACACCGTGACTTGCTTTGGGGCTGCTTCTTTCTCAGAAACACTTTGTTCACTTATCCTTCTGGCTTTTAGAAACTAGTGCTAACACAGATAATATACTTCTTGCCTTCATCTCCAAAATGAAATCCATAGTCACCTCTCTCAACTTAAATCTGGTTTTGTGCTCCATTAAATGGGGCTGACACTATAAACACACAAAAAGGTTTTCATCATATGGAGGGATGGGAAGGTTAGATGAATCAGTGTGGTGGTTTGAATATGCTTGGCCCAGGGAGTTGCATTATTAGGATGTGTGGACTTCTTCGAGTAGGTGTGACATAAGTGGAGGAATTGTGTCACTGTGGGGGTGGGCTTTGAGACCCTCTTCCTAGCCACATGGGAGCCAGTTGGCTTCTATCTGCTTTTGGATCAAGATGTAGAACTTGTGGCTCCTCCAGTTCCACACCTGCCTTGATGCTCAGTTCCACATCTGCCTTGATGCTATCGTGCTCTCTTGATAATAATTGACTGAGCTTTCGTAAGCCAGCTCCAATTCAATGTTGTTCTTTACAAAAGTTCCTTGGTCCATCGTGTCTCTTCACAGCAATGGAAAAATTAACTAAGACAAAGGCTGGTACCAGGGACTGGGGTATTGCTGTGATAGGCCAGAACATGGTTTTGTTTGGAGGGATGTAGATTTGGGGACTTTGGAAAACAAAGAGAATGCTTAAGTGGGTCTTAATGGGACACCCTAGTAGGAAGATGGAAGACATTGATGCTGAGGTGATTTGAACTGTGCAGACCTGGTCCAAGATGTTTTAGTGAAGAATTTCAGTATGTGGTCTAGAGACTGTTTTTGTAGTATTTTGGTTGAAGAATGTGGCTAGTTTCTGCCCTTGTCTGAAGAGTCTACCTGAGGCAAATGTAAAGAGATTTCAAGTAATTGCACTGACAAAGGAAGTCACAAAAAATCCAGCAGAGACTTTGTTCTTTGATTTAGTCTCATGAAGAGTGTTGTGATCAAGCGTAGTCAACTTGGAAAGAAAAAGCACAAAATGTATGGTTTAAAGAATAATGGGGACCCAACCCCAGAAAACCGAGAGAAACAGGGACTCCCAGGAGCTTGAACTCACGCAACATCCCAGGTAAGGAAATAGCAGCACTTACCCCAAACAGGGAGCAACCAGGACCCACTGGGACCTAGGAATTCACTCCTGGCCCGGAGCGGGCTCCATCTGGTCTGGGCCCGAGCACTCGCAGATCCCGGGAGGCAGCTCTGCACCCAATCTCGCAGAATCCAGAGGAAGCGGGGCTCGCAGGACCTCTGTGCCAAGCAGGGTCTTGGGCTAGGAGGTGGCAGTGCTTGCCCCCAAACAGGGAGCGGCTGGGACCCACTGAGACCCAGGAGTTCACTCCAGGCCCGGAGCGTGGGTTCCTTCTGGTCTGTTCCCGAGCAGATCCCGGGAGTCAGCTCTGCACCCAATCTCACAGAACCTAGAGGAAGCAGGGCTCTCGGTGGCTCTAGCTAGCTCAAGCAGTTTCTTAGGCTAGGAGGTGGCAGTGCTTGCCCCCAATCAGGGAGCAACTGGGACCCACTGGGACCCACTGGGACTCACTGGGACCCAGGAATCCGCTCCTGACCCGGAGCCCCGGCCCCTTCTGGTTTCCACCTGAGCACCTAGCACATCTTGGGCCTTAGCTCTAACCTAAGCAGCAAATCCCAGCCCAAACAGTTCTGACACAACCTAGATAATAGGAAAGACAGACCCCAGTCAGAGACAGCACAGATAGCTCAAAGGTGATCCAGATGGCAAAAGGCAAGCGCAAGAACACAAGCACCAGCAACCCAAGGTACTTGCCATCATCAGAACCTAGTTCTCCCACAGTGAAAAGTCCTGAACTCCCCTTATCACCAGGAAAACAAGAACCAGATCTAAAATCATTTCTAATGATGATGCTAGAGGACTATAAGAAGGAAATAAATAACACTATCAAAAAACTTGAGGAGAACACAGGTGAACAGGATGAAGTCCTTAAAGAAACACAAAAATCCTTTAAAGAATTACAAGAAAACACAAACAAACAGATGAAGGAATTGAACAAAACCATCCAGGACATAAAAATGGAAGTGGAAACAATAAAGAAATCACAAAGGGAGACTATCCTGGAGATAGAAAACCTAAAAAAGAAATCAGGAGTCATAGACACAAGCATCACCAACAGAATACAAGAGATAGAAGAAAGAATCTCAGGTGCAGAAGATACCTTAGAAAATATTGACACAACTATCAAAGAAAATGCAAAATGCAAAAAGCTGTTAACACAAAATATCCAGGAAATCCAGGACGCAATGAGAAGACCAAACCTAAGGATAATAGGTATAGATGAGAGTGAAGATTCCCAACTTAAAGGGCCAGTAAATATCTTCAACAAAATTATTGAGGAAAACTTCCCTAACCTAAGGAATGAGATGCCCATAATCACACAAGAAGCCTACAGAACGCCAAACAGACTAGATCAAAAAAGAAATACCTCCCGTCACATAATAATCAAGACACAAAATGCACAAAACAAAGAAAGAATTTGAAAAGCAGTAAGGGAAAAAGGCCAAGTAACATATATAGGCAAACCTATCAGAATTACACCTGACTTCTCACCAGATACTAAAAAAGCCAGATGATCCTGGACAAATATCATACAAATCCTAAGAGAACATAAATGCCAGCACAAGCTACTTTACCCAGCAAAACTCTCAATTACCATAGACAGAGAAACTAAGATATTCCATGACAAAACTGAATTTACACAGTATCTTCCCACAAATCCAGCTCTACAAAGGATAATAGCAGGAAAGCTCCAATACAAGGAGGGCAATCATACCCTAGAAAGAGCAAGAAAATAATCCTTTTACATCAAACCCAAAAGAAGATAACCACACAAACGATGTCTCCACTATTAGTAAAAATGACAGGAAGCAACAACACCCTCTCCTTAATATCTCTTAACATCAATGGACTCAATTCCCTAACAAAAAGGCATAGGCTAACGGACTGGATATGCAAACAGGACCCAGCTTTTTGCTGCTTACAGGAAACCCACCTCAGTGACAAAGACAGACACTACCTTAGAGTAAAAGGTTGGAAAACAATTTTTCAAGCAAATGGTCCTAAGAAACAAGCGGGAGTAGCCATTCTAAAATCGAATAAAATTGACTTTCAACTTAAAACTATGAAAAAGGATAAGGAAGGGCATTTCATACTTGTCAAAGGAAAAGTCAACCAACATGAACTCTCAATTCTGAATATCTATGCGCCAAATACAAGAGCATGGACTTTCATAAAGGAAACCTTACTAAAGCTCAAAACACACATTGCACCTCACATAATAATAGTGGAAGACTTCAACACCCAACTCTCAGCAATGGATAAATCATGGAAACAGAAACTAAATAGAGATGCAGTAAAACTAACAGGAGTTATGAACCAAATGGACTTAACAGATATCTATAGAACACTTCACCCTAAAGCAAAAGAATATACCTTTTTCTCAGCACCTCATGGTACCTTCTCCAAAATAGACCATATAATTGGGCACAAGACAGGCCTCAACAGATAAAAAAAATTGAAATAATTCCCTGCATCCTATCAGATCACCATGGTCTAAGGCTGGTCTTCAAAAATGACAAAGAGAATGGAAAGCCTACATTCACATGGAAACTGAACAACACCCTACTCCTTGATAATCAGGTAAGGGAAGAAATAAAGAAAGAAATTAAAAACTTTTTAGAATTTAATGAAAATGATGACACATCATACCAAAATCTATGGGATACAATGAAAGCAGTGCTAAGAGGAAAATTCATAGCTTAGTGCCTACAAAAACAAACTGGAGGGAGCATACACTAGCAGCTTTACAGAGCACCTGAGAGACCTAGAACAAAAAGAAGCTAATACACCCAAGAGGAGTAGACTGCAGGAAATAATCAAACTCAGGGCTGAAATCAACCAAATAGAAACAAAAAGAACTATCCAAAGAATCAATAAAACCAGGAGCTGGTTCTTTGAGAAAATCAATAAGATAGTAAACCCTTAGCTAGACTAATCAGAGGGCAGAGAGACAGTATCCAAATTAATAAAATCAGAACTGAAAAGGGTGACATAAAAACAGAAACTGAGGAAATTTAAAAAATCATCAGATCCTACTACAAAAGCCTATATTCAACAAAATTGGAAAATTTGGATGAAATGGACAATTTTCTAGACAAATACCAGTTACCAATGTTAAATCAGGACCAGATAAACCATCTAAACAGTCCCATAACCCCAAAAGAAATAGAAGCAGTCATTAAAAGTCTCCCTACAAAGAAAAGCCCAGGACCAGACAGTTTTAGTGCAGAATTCTATCAGACTTTCAAGGAAGACCTAATTCCAATTCTTTTCAAACTATTCCACAAAATAGAAACAGAAGGTACACTATCCAACTCATTCTTTGAAGCCACAATTACACTCATACCTAAGCCACACAAAGACCCAACAAAGAAAGAGAACTTCAGGCCAATCTCCCTTATGAACATTGATGCAAAATTACTCAATAAAATTCTAGCGAACCGAATCCGAGAACACATCAAAACAATTATCCATCACGATCTAGTTGGCTTCATCCCAGGAATGCAGGGTTGGTTCAATATTCGGAAATCCATCAATGTAATCCATTATATAAACAAACTCAAAGAAAAAAACCACATGGTCATATCATTAGATGCTGAGAAAGCATTTGACAAAATTCAACACCCCTTCATGATAAAAGTCTTGGAAAGGTTAGGAATTCAAGACCCATACCTAAACATAGTAAAAGCAATATACAGCAAACCAGTAGCCAGCATCAAACTAAATGGAGAGAAACTTGAAGCAGTCCCACTAAAATCAGGGACTAGGCAAGGCTGCCCACTCTCCCCCTACTTATTTAATATAGTATTGGAAGTCCTAGCCAGAGCAATTAGGCAACACCAGGAGGTCAAAGGGATACAAATTGGAAAGGAAGAAGTCAAAATCTCACTATTTGCGGATGATATGATAGTATACTTAAGTGACGCCAAAACTTCCACCAGAGAACTCCTAAACCTGATAAACAACTTTAGCAAAGTGACTGGCTATAAAATTAACTCAAGCAAATCAGTAGCCTTCCTCTACTCAAAAGTTAAACTGGCTGAGAAAGAAGTTATGGAAATGAAACCCGCCACAATAGTCACAGATAATATAAAATACCTGGGTGTGAACCTAACCAAGCAAGTAAAAGACCTGTATGACAAGAACTTCATGCCCCTGAAGAAAGAAATTGAAGCAGATCTCAGAAGATGGAAAGATCTCCAATGCTCATGGATTGGAAGGATTAATATAGTAAAAATGGCTATTTTGCCAAAAGCCATCTACAGATTTAATGCAATCCCCATCAAAATTCCCACTGAATTCTTCACAGAGATAGAAAGAGCAATCTTAAAATTTATTTGGAATAACAAAAAACCCAGGATTGTGAAAACTACTCTCAGCAATAAAAGAACTTCTGGAGGAATCACCATCCCCAAATTCAAGCTGTACTACAAAGCAATAGTGATAAAAACTGCATGGTATTGGAACAGAGACAGGCAGGAAGATCAATGGAATAGAATAGAAGACCCAGAAATGAACCCCCATACCTATGGTCACTTGATCTTTGACAAAGGGGCTAAAACCATCGAATGGAAAAAAGATAGCTTTTTCAACAAATGGTGCTGGTCCAACTGGTGGTCAGCATGTAGAAAAATGCAAATTGATCCATACTTATCTCCTTGTACAAAGCTCAATTCCAAGTGGATTAAGGACCTCCACTTAAAACCAGCCACACTGAAACTAATAGAAGAGAAACTGGGAAAAAGCCTGGAACACATAGGCACAGGGAAAAAGTCCCTGAACAGAACACCAATGGCCTGTGCTCTAAGACCAAGAATTGACAAATGGGACCTCATAAAACTACAAAGCTTCTGTAAAGCAAAGGACACAGTCAATAGGACAGAGCGGCAACCAACAGATTGGGAAAAGATCTTCACCAACCCTACATCTGATAAAGGGCTAATATCCAAGGTATACAAAGAACTGAAGAAATTAGACTCTAGACAATCAAAGAACCCTATTAAAAATGGAGCATAGAGCTGAACAAAGAATTCTCAACTGAGGAAACTCGAATGGTTGAGAAGCACCTAAAGAAATGTTCAGCATCACTAGTCATCAGGGAAATGCAAATGAAAACAACACTGAGATTCCACCTCACACCAGTCAGAATGGCTAAGATCAAAAACACAGGTGATAGCACATGTTGGCGAGGATGTGGAGAAAGAGGAACACTCCTCCACTGTTGGTGGGATTGTAAACTAGTACAACCACTATGAAAGGCAGTCTGGCGGTATCTCAGAAAATTGAACATAGTGTTACCTGGGGACCCAGCTATACCACTCCTGGGCATATACCCAAAAGAAGTTTCACCATACAACAGGGACACATGCTCCACCATGTTCATAGCAGCCCTATTTATAATAGCTAGAAGTTGGAAAGAACCCAGATGCCCTTCGACAGAAGAATGGATGCAGAAAATGTGGTACATTTATACAATGGAGTACTACTCAGCTATTAAAAACAATGAGTTCACGAAATTCCTAGGCAAATGGATGGAGCTGGAAAATATCATCTTAAGTGAGATGACCCAATCTCAAAAGAACATACATGGTATGCACTCACTGATAAGTGGATATTAGCCCAAAAGCTCACAATTTCAAATAAACTACATATAGACCACATGAAACTCACATAGAAGAAGGAAGACCAAAGTATGAATGTGTTGGTCCTTTCTAGAAGGAGTATCAAAAGTTTCCAGTCCCAGTTTTGGGATCAGAGCTCCCAAAGTCTAAACCGCCAGCCAGAGAGCCCAAAGGGAGGGACTCATGCACCTGTATAGGGAACTGAGGGTGACCTTGTTAGACTTCAGTGAAAGTGGAGGGCCATGGTCCTCGAAAGTTTGGATCCCCTTCTGTGTGGGAATTTGAGAGCAGGGAAATGGGACTGGGAGGATGTTTGGAGCACACCCGCACAAAAATTAGGAGGAGGAGGTATGGGGTAAGGGGTTTTGGGGGAGAATGAGAAAGGAGATAACATTGAAAGGGAAATACATATAATATCCAATGAAAAACCCACACAGATAAAGGGTCTAAAAAAGAGAGAGAGAGAGAGATATGGAGAGAGCTTACTTATTTTAAATTAATTTCAAAAGTTTCTAGGAGTTGCTAATTGGCTAAGATATTATTTTAAGCTCTCCACAAAAGAATTTAAATCTCTGTTCAATATTCTCAAGAGAGAGGTAAACCCTAATTTCCTCAACAGTTAATTGACAAAAGAGAGGTAATCTCACAAAAAGTAGAAAAAGCTATTTCTAATTGACATATTATATAGTCTGATTGTCAGTGGTGCTATAAAAGTCCTTTGACAAAAGATTATTAATATAGATTTATATATCCTTAAATAAGGTCTTCATGACTCTCTGAGTGTGGAAGGAGCGACTGTTGGCGCTTCTGCCCTGATTTTACAAGAACTCTGAAAAATTGGCTTTAAAAACAAAAGAAGGGGAACTGTACCCCCTCAGAAGGAGTCCCCCTGAAATACTCTCCATCATGCCTTGTTCACTTTTCTCTCTCTAAAGCTGAAAGCTCATGGCAAATCTCTTGCTGACCATGTTGGTGACCTCTGGCACCACCAAGACCAACAAAACCTTGCCACAGATATGGGGAAGGACCCTCTTACCCATAAAGGGAATGACCCAGACCCAGTTCCCTTATGGAGCCGAGGACTGATATGCCTGTCCAATACCACAGAAGGCACAGCTAACCAGCTACCAAAAAGATTAATGAAAAAAATAGATACCCCCACAAAGCCAGGCCCAACCATAAATACGATGAATAACAATTTACATTCAGGGAAGAGAAATCTCCCTGAGAATCCCCTTCTTTTTTCTTTCCAGGTAAAAATGAATCACCCGTGATGCCGGCTGTTATAAGTTCTAATCCAGATGTGCCAGAAGCCAAGACCCTCGTCCTTACCCTCACCCCCTACCTTTCCCCACCTGCACAATGTGCTCTGAAGCTTGGCAACTGCAAGATCCTGCTTGGCAACTGCAGATAGACTCAAAGCAGTGTACCATATCTTCTGAAGAATAGCAGGGAGACCATAACTCAAGCAGTGTACCATATCTTCTGAAGAACTGCAGATAGATCATAATTCAAGGGAGTGTACCGTATAGACCATGACATGTTTCAAGGCAGAGGCCAAGAAGATTCTGTACTTTTCCACCACCTGGACCCTCTTACCCCCTCCCCTTGTAAAACATGCTATAAAAAAGCATTTCATGTTAAAAAAAATTAAATAAATAAAATAAAATAAGCCAAACTCAAAAAAAAGAAAAGAATAATGGGACACCAAGAAGTAGAATGTCACTGTATCTTATATACAAGGAGATAAACTGATTGGGAGTGATGACTTTGGGGCAGGATCCCACCTAGCTAAGAATATTGTTTATTCTTTTGCTGTTGAACAAGGGGCTTAGTTACTATTTTCATTTGGACTTTTAATCTGAAATGAACTACAGTCAAAAAATGGAGAGCACAACTGTGATTCAGATCTTGAGGCTGGAAGACACAGGCTTTTGATCAGGGCCTTGAGAAATACTGGGCATGATAAGCTTAGGCCCAGGCAAAGTGGTATATATCTTTAATCTAAGGAGACAGAGGCAAGCAGATCTCTGAGTTCAAGGCCAGCCTGGTACAGAGCAAGTTCGAAGTAGAGACAAGCCTAGGTTCGGGCATGGTGGTACACATCTTTAATCCCAGAACTCAGGAGACTCAGAAGAACTGCAGATCTCTAAGTTCAAGGTCAGTGTATGGAGAAAGATCCAGGATAGCCAAGCTTAGGCAGTTAAGGAGTTGGAAAACAGGAAGCTGGTGATAACGTAATAGAACAAGTGGACCATGATTCAGCTACAGTAAGCAACAGAACTTGGCAGCTTCAGCCATGTGGCTCTGGGTTTAGAGTAAAGATTAGAAAGGAGTACTGGGACGATTGATGTTGGTTAGCTGAAGCTAAGAAGTTAGCAATGAGCAAGAAAGACCAGAGCTACTGGGGTGAACTCTTGTGGAAAGTGTTTTCTGAGAGCACAAGGAAACTGTGTTCCTGAGATAGCCAAGGTTGTACTTTGTGATGCACTCGACTTGGTAATATGTAAGATTCCTCCAGATGGTATTGGTTTTGAAGGCATGAAAGGGTCATGGAGAGCAGCTGAGGCTTGGCACTGCTAGAAGCCAGGGAATTCCATTCATGAAGGTGCTGCCTCATTTTCAGTTGATGGCCTATGGCTGAAGGGGTCATGCAAAGAATTTGAGGCATGACACCACGAAGGGAACCTCTAAGAGGTTATTGGTGATGCTTCATTGTAGTGGAAGACTCCAGTGAATCAGAAATACCAGTACCATGGTATGATCACCAAGAACAGCATCAAAGGAGTGGACTAAACCAGAGCCTAGAGTGCTGGGAAAAGAGACCTGAGTCCTGTGAAAGATCCCAGATGATCATGTGTGGATCCTAGACATTGTACCAAGGTTTCATGCTGAAGTTGCCTTGGAGATCCTAAGATGTTAAGACCAGAACTGTGGGACACCTGCTGAGGAAAACTGCTATCAGTGAGTGGAACCATCCCAAGAGAAAGAATTGTGTTGCAGTTAGCAAAGATCAAAGGATTTGGAGATCTGAAGACATGGAGATGCTGAGATTGGAGTTTGCCTAGATGGCCTTTGGTTTTGCTTTAATCCATTATTTCCCCACGATGACATTTTGGAATGGTAATGCATATCTTGAGATGTTGGTGGTGTGTGAGCTGCTTTTTATTTTGATTTCTTACGAGACTACATTTAAGAGATTGCATGAATCTCAGAAAAGACCTTGAATTTTGGACTAGTAACATTGTTGAGACTGCTATAGACTACTGGGACTTTCGAAGTTGAACTAAATGTATTTTACATTATGCTATGTTTAGGTATGGCCTCCATAGACTTGTGTGTTTGCACAGGCCTATGGGGAGCCAAGGAGTGGAATGTGGTGGTGCTAATATGCTTGGTTCAGGGAGTGGCACTATAGGAGGAGTGGCCTTCTTGGAGTAGGTGTAGCCTTGTTAGAGGAAGTTTCTTATTGTAAGGGTGAGTTTGAGACTCTCTTCCTAGCCACATAGGAGTCAGCCTGATCCTGTCTGCCTTTTGATCAGATGTAGAACTTTTCACTCCTCTAGCCCCATGTCTACCTGGATGTTTCCATGCTCCCCTTTTTAATGGACTGAACCTCTGAACCTGTAAGCCAGTCCCAATTAAATGTTGTCCTTTGTAAAAGTTGCCTTGGTCATGGTCTCTCTTCACAGCAATGGAAACTCTAACTAAGATAGCCAGTAAATGTGCCTTTCTGGCAAACCTAATGACCTGATGACCTTATAAATTTGACCCCTAAAACCTACATAAAGGTAAAGAAGAGAACAGAAGCTGTCTTCTGGCTTGTATATAAGAGCATACCCACATTCATACACACACATTTCTGCTAATAATACATTAAGCAATTAGCTTTTTTTTTAAAAGGACTGTCCTTGAACAATTTCCCCACCATAACTCATGATTGGGAGGAAGAGTAATCTTCCTGACCCTCAGGGTTTACTGTTTTGTCAGTAGAAATCCAACTTAGGCCTGTGTCTTTTCATCTTAACTGCAAAGCCTAAGTTTGTTTAAGATTCCCATTCTTATGGTAAGATTTTTCCTACTTTGGTCTTAAAATTAATGATACATAACATATAGGCACTGAGAGAGCTGTCTGAAGCAGAGCTTAAAGAGATGTCTGCTTCTGCTGATGGCAAGAAAGAAATGAAATGTGTATACGGAATTCAAAGTAAATCTTACTGACTAAATTCAGAGGGCCTTTCATTATCCCAGTAGCCTAAATTTGCTAAACAAAATCAATGATAAAATAGTCAAGCATTCCATAGCAGACAACTACTAACCTTATGTTTGATTCACACTGTACTCACCATGATTCAGAGATGTTTTACAAGGCATGTGTGTGTGCACATGTGTATGTATACACACGTGAGTGAGTGCCTTCATGTGTGTGTACATGTGTATATACACACGTGTGTTTGTGTGTGTGCATGTTCATGCATGTGTGTACATGTGTGTATGTGTGTATATATGTGTGTAGTATGTATTCCATAATACATGCCTTATATTACCATAAAGCATCATAAAAGAAGGGTAACTAGAAACTATCTGGAACAGAATTACATACAATTAATGTAATGAAAAGAGCACTGGATTTTGACCCGTGTAAGGGTAAAACTGGGGGTGAGTATGAACAAAGTACAGTGTATGACAAAATCAAACCATATAGTTAAACTTTTTAAAACATTACGTCTTGCCTCTGCTCCGTAAGAGCTGCATGATACTAATCAATCTGTTTAACCTCAGTGAATCTTCCCACATTGCCATATGTGCCAGCTCACTGAGTTCTCACAAGCTTTCAATGACTTGGAGTATTGAAAAGTTATCAGCCTATAATAGACATTCGACAAAGGCTAATTTCCTTTCTAATCATTGCTTCTGTGCAAGCTAGAGCTGGAGGAAATCCCAACCTATAATCCTGTAACACCAATGTAGACAGAGGCCCCTTCTCTTTCATCTCAGTTCCAAGTCCATTTGCCCCAATCTAGTGAAGTAAAATACCCCATACACTGCATAAGTCTTACTTGGAGGGGCTAGATGACCTATACATATATTTTGACTTCAAGTAAAAATAAATGCTAGAAAAACAATTTAAAGTGTATTTGTAAATAAACATGACTAGAAGATATAGTGTGGACTCCAGGTATCATACAGTCAAGTCTTCAGCTCTGTTTCTCTGTATTTCTCTCATCTCAGCATCCTTGAATATATATGCACAGTGGTATTAGGTTAGCTCACATCATGGAAGGTGTGTGTCCAAAACCACTGAGAAGACAATTCTTCCTTGTTCATATTCAATAATAGGAACATCTTCTTCATAATCATAAAGTCAAAACCACTTTCTCTTTAATCTTATTAGGTCAAAGTCCCATGCCCAGCATAGTATAACTAATGGTTACTAGGTTTAAGTCAAGTATTCACTAGTCTAATTATCACTCTTCAGCCAGTCACTGGCATGAATTTGATTGCTTTGATTGACTGGGATAGTCAAGGTCCAGTCATAGTGCTAAGAACAAGTTTACTTTACCTGATCACTTAGGTTTGTGTGTCTAGGAAGTAGGTGATGGATAGCTGAATAAAGACTCTGTTATAAAACAAGAAGTGGGGTTGTCTTAGTTACTTTTCTATAAAATACTATGACCAAGGCAATTTATACAAAGAAAGGCTCTCCAGGAGTGGTGGTGCATATCTTTAATCCCAGCACTCTGGAGGTAGATGTAGGTATTTCTGTGAGGTCAAGGCCAGTAAGGGCCACATTCTATCTCAGCCCTTCCCACCAAAGAAAAGAAATAGAAGGAAGGGCTAATTTGGGCTTCTGGTTCAATAGAGATAAGAATTCATCACTGTCTGGGTGGGAAGCATGGCAGTAGGCGAATGGGGCAGCAAACTGAAAGCTCACAGCTTAAGCTACTAGCAGGAAGAAGAGTGAACTCAGAATGGCATGAGCCTTTGAAACCTCAAAGCTCACTCCTAGTCACATTCTTCCTCCAGCAAGGCCACACCTCCTAAAATGACCAAACAGTGTCACCAACTGCGGACCAAGCATTCAAATGTCAAAGACAATGGGGGAACATCTTACTCAAACCACCACAGGGATCATGGTTGTTACGTAGCCATTCGTGTATGTGAGTTACATTAATATTTAAGATGTACAGGAGTTTCATTTATCCTCAGTTCCCATCTACCACTAACTCTTCAAGATCACCTACTAGATAAATCAGTGCCCAATTTTCCAATGAAAAATTTGAATATAGGATGAGAAAAAAATCATTACGCAAATTCCAATATAGCTGACCATCTATAGTAAAAAGCAATACACCTGATATACTTGAAAGAAATAAAGAAATTTCATATATATATATATATATATATATATATATATATATATATATATATATATATTTGCTTTGTAGGTATATCCATTGTGACTCGACTCCACAACTCTAGCAAACATTGCCACACTTAAGGAGGATCAGGAAACATTGCAGACAAGGGGGTAAAAAGATGGTAAGAACCAGAGGATCAGGGAGTTTGCTGTGAGAATGTGTCTTCTAATAATATCAGAAGCTATTCTTCTAAAGTTTCATCATCCTAATTGCCCAAACATGAGCTAAACAAGGAGAACACTAACAAACAAGTGAATCTGCATGGGGAAAATAAAGAGAATAAATAAACTGTGACAGAGTTGACTTCTTTCTAAGTTCGTGAGTTCCCTGTTACCAGGCATATCTAAGGACCTACTGTGAGGGTTACCTGTAATGGTCAACTCAACACACTTAGAATTATCAAGAAAGATAGTCTCAATAAAAGATTAAGAAATTGTCTGCATTGGATTGGCTTTAAGACTCTCTCTCTCTCTCTTTTTCTCTCTCTCCGTCCCTCCCTCTCTCTCTCCCTCTCTGTGAATATCTTAAAAAATTTAAATTGATGAGGGAGATACAGCAACCATTTAAAGCCCCATACCCTAGGCAAGGAGTCCTGAATTGTATAAGTATGGGGAAATCATGCTGAGACAAACAGCCAAGAATTTCTCTCTGTTTTTGACTATGATATTATATGTCTAGACATTTGAAGTTCATGCCTTGATTTCCCCACAATGGTTACCCAGAATGTAAATTGACTAAAGTAAACTTCTTTCTCTCCTAAGTTGACTTTTAAGAGTGTTTGAGAACAATGGAGTTGTATTTGTTAACACTCTACCACTGACAAAATAAAGAGTCAACAAAAGAGTTGGCTTTGACTCATGATTTCTAAAGGTTTAGTCCATTGATATGTGCCTATAGTGAAACAGAACATTGTGATGGCTGGAATACGTGATGAAGAAAGCCAGTCACTTCAGTCAGAGCAGTCATGAAGCACAAAAAAAAAAAAAGGACAGAAAGGAGATCATGGACAAGAGCATGATCTAAATGACCTACTTTTCACAACTAGGCCCTGCCTAGAAAATTTCCCATCACCTCTCAAAATTCCCAACTCATTATAAACCCACTAAATGTGCTAATTTATTTGTGATGTCAGAATTCTCATGGTTCATCTGTTTCCTCAGATCCTCAGCTATTAAATGTAATTAGGAACCAAGCTTTTTAAATGGTTTTTCATTATTTAGGTTATTTATTTTATATCCTGATTGTAGCTTCCCCACCCTCCTTTCCTTTCCTCTCCTCTCCTCTCCTCTCCTCCCAGTGCCTTCTTCCCCAACATCAACCCTTCCAGTCCTTCTCCTCAGAAAAGAGGAGGGGCCAAGGATATCAACCAATCTTGGCACCTCAAGTTGCAGTAAGACTAAGAACATTTTCTATGAAAGCTAGACTAGGCAGCCCACTTAGCGGAAAGGGATCCAAAGGAAGGAAGTGTAGTAAGAGATACTCCCTGTTCCTGCTCTTAGGGAACCAACAACTCTTACCTAAAAGGGACCAAACTTTTAATACATAGCCTTCTAGGGGCACTTCACCTCAAAACCTTAACAAATGTTGCTGAGGAAATTTCACTATGAAGTAGGTTAGTGGAGAAGACTACAAAGGTCACTTTTAACTTATAGTTACAATTCTATAAAAGAATCTGTAATTCAGCTCAAAATAAATTGACAAACATCTCTCAGCAAACTAATCAGGCATAGTCTGTCAATGAGATAGATTAGATTCAGATCTGATGGACAACCAATCAATGAAATAGATACACCTTCACAATGGAGAAGGACGGCGAAGGCATGAATGACGAATCCTAGCCCCGCTGAGTGCAGTGAATTAGACAGTTTGTCTTTGTTGAAGGGGAATTGAGAAGATGCTTCCTGAACTCTTCCTGTTTGTCCTTGTGTTTGTTTTAAAAATAGAAAGCACATGAATATGCCAATCATAACATTCTCTTGGAACCTGAGATGCTATGAATCTTAGATCTTCACCTGAAGGGTTAAATCTCTATTTGTAAATAAATTGGTGATAAGTCACTGACTTCATTTAGCAAGTTAGAGGTTGTTAGAGGTTGTACCATTCCTTTTTAAAGTTGATGTGGCTTTTAAAAGGTTACCTCTCATCCTTCATTTCAGATTGGACATTAGCCATGAGCATCCTTGTTTTCAAGTCTGTCTGAGACAAAGAACAAGTGAGGGTACTTGTCAGGAACTTCTTGTAAGGAGGAGATGTATCTCAATGGGCTTAAATATATGATTAAATATATGTTTCATATTTGCACATATTGTTTTGTTCTTTTCCTAACATCTGCCTATTTAGTCTTTTTAATTTTTGGTATTTAATTTAATAATTATCCTAGTGGAGTGTCCTGAATGTATGCTCTACAGGCCTCTCACTGTTCATGAGACCCTGTAAGGAGCTTCATGAGGTTCAAATTACGTCCACAATAAGATTTTTAAAACATCATTTTCATTTTGCATTGAAATGTGTACTGATGGTGCAAGTAGATTAAAACTGTTGATACTCAAGGAAGGATCAAGGTGGGTACAGCAAACTCTAGTAGCTTGTCATGATATTCTTTATCAAATGCCATTAAAGTGCAAGAGAGAGTCAGTTTCACTTAATCTCCTTTCCCCTGCCTGGACTGCCTGGCTGAGCCTCAGTGGGAAAGGATATGCCTAGTGTTGTTGGGACTAGATGACCCAGAGTGGGGTAACACCCAAGGGGGACTTCCCCTTCTCTGAGAAGAAGGGGAGGGGCAGTGGGGGGGAAGGATTTGTAAGGGTTGGACTGGGAGGAGAGGAGGGAGGTGGCAGTGATTGGAATGTAAAGTGAATGAAGAAATAAATTATTGAAAAAAGAATATCCCTTTAAAACAATATTTTATTAATGTTTTGATAACTTTGTACAACATACCTTGATAATATTTACCAGCCCTTCACTTCTTTTCTTTTTTTTTTTTTCAGATTTTGTTCACTGTATTATGGAGGCTGTTTTCTGAGATTTAGGCAAAGAGAATTAGCTTTGTGCTGTGGGTTTCCTAAGAGCCCCACCTTTAACATTTCTTTTTATTTAGTCATCAAAATAATTTATGACAGTTAAACGTCTCTTTTTTTCCCAGAGATGCAAGAGTAGTTTAATATTGACCAAAAATACAGAACACCACATTTATAGAATACCACAACCACATGGTCCTCTCTCTCTCTCTCTCTCTCTCTCTCTCTCTCTCTCTCTCTCTCTCCTTCTCTCTCTTGCCCATTTTTGCTTTTATACCATTTTGATTACATGCAAGTGTTAAAGTCAGTTCTAGATTGAGGAACTAGCAATACAATAGATGCACATTGTCAAGGAATAAGTAAGACAATAACACAAATAGTCAAAGAACAAGCAAGTCAATAAACAAAGTCCCATGTTCACTCCCATGATCACTGTTTCTAAGGGTTTATCAGGATGACCAAAATATCTGAACCTACTTCCCTGTCCTAGCCCAAAGACATTTTCATGCCTGAAGCCTACTTCTTTGTTCTAGCCTAAGATTTATATTTCTGACTGAAATTACTTTATGTGCTAGTCTAAGATTTAGATTCCTACCAGAAGTCCATTTCCTTGTCCTTGATCAATGTCAGATTCTTGCCACGCAGCCCCAAAACCTCTTCACATCACCCCCTTTTTTATTTCATAAACAAGACTGAGCATGTCTTAGGTAGTTCTGCAAAGAAGGTCTTCCTTACTCATCGTGGAATATGCCTTACAAAAAGCAATGCACTTCTGTCTTCGGTTCGTAAGGCTCTGTGAAGAATCTTACCCATCCTTAGCTTGCCAGCCTGTAAAATTAATAACTCTGTCTGGTGGTCCACTTTCAGTTTCAAGTCATGTACTTTGGCTGCTAACATGTTGATGTTGTTAAAAACAAACTTTAACACAATGGGTAGGAATAAAAGTATTCCCAGGACAAAAAGGGTTACATACATATACCATTCTTGAAGCTTGAACAAAATGGAAATACTGACCTCAAGCCGTGGATAAAGTTATCACCATTATCTGCAGCATCAAAGCTCAGCAGAGCAGCATTCTTTAAATTCATAATCTCACTATGCAAACTTAAAACTTCCAGAGAGGTGTTAGAATTATGCCAAATACACTGCAAATGTCTTTAAACTTTTTCCTAATTATAATGACTATCATTGTAAATTTTAGAAGTAACACAACTCCACTGGTATTTGGCATGACACTTGAGGTAGCTTCGCATTCTTTTTTTTTTAAGGTGATAGATTTTTAATAGTGAATGAGAAGGAATGCTGGATCTTGCTTAATGACTAAGCAAGATAAATGAAGAGAGAGTGAAAAACCTCTGCTTTCCACAAACCAGATACTCACAGAGCGATCATTGTTTTCCCCTCTTTAGTCCTCTTCTCTGTTTGCAGCTAGTGTGTTGGGCCATTTCTTTTTCTCTCTCTCTCTTTTTTTAAAAATCAAGTTGTAATTTTTACTTATTCACACAGGAGTTATAAACAAAAAGGCAGGATGTGGGGAAGGGGATGACACACTGAAGTGTGGGTGTTCAGGGGGAGTACAGATATCTTTCAGAACAGGGTATCAGCTGGGTGAAGGTTCAGGGGACAGATCACTATGACTCTGCCTATGACTCACTTGTCCTTATCTAAGTTGGTATTATCCGCCAAGGCTACCTATTTACAAGGTCTATGACTACTCAGGCTGGGAAATTTCCACAAAAGCTGCCTGTTTATAGCTTATAGCCCTCTGTTACAGTGGTTAAACACCTCTTAAATATACATGATATCTTCTAAAGCTAAAAGTAATATGCACTCAACAATTTTAAAAATCTATTTGGAACATTAAACATGATAGAAGTAGAAAAAAATCTCTTACGGAGTCCTCTATGAAAGGAAATTGTGACAAGTTCCTGATTAGACAGAAACCATTCCATCTCCAAGGGAGAATACACACCTTAACTGTGGCTTCACAGAATGAATTAGGTAGTGTTCCTTCTGTTTCTGTTTTGTGGAATAGTTTGAAGAGAATTGGTATTATGCCTTCTTTGAAGGTCTGATAGAATTCTGTACTAAAACCATCTGGTCTTGGGCTTTATTTATTTATTTTTTTTGGTTGGGAGACTCTTAATGACTGCTTCTACTTCTTTAGAGGTTATAGAACTGTTTAGATGATTTATCTGCTCCTGATTTAACTTTGGTACCTGGTATCTGTCTAGAAAATTGTTCATTTCATCCAGATTTTCCAGTTTTGTTGATTATAGGCTTTTGTAGTAGGGTCTGATGATTTTTTTAATTTACTCAGTTTCTATTGTTATATCTCCCTTTTCATTTCTTATTTTGTTAATTTGGATAACTGTTTCTGTGCCCTCTGGTTAATCTGGCTAAGGGTTTGTCTATCTTGTTGATTTTCTCAAAGAACCAGCTTCTGGTTTTGTTGATTCTTTGTATGGTTCTTTTTATTTCTATTTGTTAATCTCAGCCCAAAGTTTGATTATTTCTTGTCATATATTCCTCTTGGGTGTATTTGGTTCTTTTTGTTCTAGAGTTTTCAGGTGTGCCATTAAGCTGGTAGTGTATGGTCTCTCTAGTTTCTTTTTGTAGGCACTCAGAGTTATGAGTTTTCCTCTTAGTACTGCTTTCATTGTGTCCCATAAGTTTGGGTATGTTGTGCCTTCATTTTCATTAACTTCTAAAAAGTCTTTAATTTCATTCTTTATGACCAAGTTATTATTGCGTAGGTCTTTGTTCAGCTTCCATGTGTATGTGGGTTTTCTGTTGTTTTTGTTGCTATGGAAGACCAGCCTTAGTCCATGGTGATCTGATAGGATGCATGGGATTATTTCAGTCTTCTTGTATCTGTTGAGGCCTGTTTTGTGTCCAATTATATGGTCTATTTTGGAGAAGATACCATGAGGTGCTGAGAAGAAGGTATATTCTTTTGTTTTAGGATGAAATGTTCTATAGATGTCTGTTAAGTCCATTTGGTTCATAACTTCTGTTAATGTCAAAGTGTCTCGGTTTAGTTTCTGTTTCCATGATCTGTCCATTGCTGAGAGTGGGATGTTGAAATCCCCCACTATTATTGTATGAGGTGTAATGTGTGTTTTGAGCTTTAGTAAAGTTTCTTTTATGTATGTGGGTGCCCTTGCATTTGCAGCATAGATGTTCAGAATTGAGAGTTTTTCTTGGTAGATTTTTCCTTTGTTGAGTATAAAGTGTCCTTCCTTACTCTTTTTGATAACTTTTGGTTGAAAGTCGATTTTATTCGATATTAGAATGGTTACTCCAGCTTGTTTTTTGGGACCATCTGCTTGGAAAATTGTTTTCCATCCCTTTACTCTGAGGTAGTGTCTGTCTGTGACACTGAGGTACATTTCCTGTACAAAACTCAAAGTTCTGGGTCTTGTTTATGTATCCAGTCTTTTAGTCTATGTCTTTTTATTGGGGGAATTGAGTCCATTGATGCTAGGAGATATTAAAGAATAGTGATTGTTGCTTCCTGTTATTTTTGATGTTATTTTTATGTTTGTGTAGCTATTTTCTTTTGGGTTTGTTGAAAGAAGATTACTTTCTTACTTTTTCTGGGATGTAATTTCCCTCCTTGTGTTGGCATTTTTGATCTATTATCCTTTGTAGGGCTGGATTTATGGAAAGATATTGTGTAAATTTGGTTTTGTCATGGAATATGGTGGTTTCTCCATTTATGGTAACTGAGAGTTTTGCTGGGTATAGTAGCCTGGGCTGATATTTGTGCTCTTTTAGGATCTGTATAACATCTGCCCAGGATCTTCTAGCTTTCATAGTCTCTGGTGAGAAGTCTTACGTAATTCTGACTGGTCTGATGCCAAGTAGCCTTGGTTTCTGTTGCTTAGGTTCTTGTGCTTGCCTCTTGCTATCTGGTTATCTCTGGTGTTAGCTGATCTTGCTGTCTCTGACTGTGGCTTGTCCCTCCTGTAAGTCTGTGTGTCAGTACTCCTGGGAGACCAGTTATCTCCAGGAGGAATTTGGGTAAGGAGAGCTGTGGCACAGGGTCAGCTCAGGGGTACAGATGGAAACTGGAAGGATCCTGTCCCCGGCTGTTCCTTGGTTCCTGTGCCCTGATGGCTCTGGGTAGGTCCCTCTTGGGCCAGGAATTTGAGCAGAAGTGGTGGTCTTACATGTGCTCACAGGTGTGTCAGCACTCCAGGGAGACCATCTCTCTCCCGGTGGTATTTGGGTATGGATTGCTGTGACACAGGATCTATTCTGGGCCCTGCGGCATAGAATTGGCTCCTGGCACAGACAGAAACCAGAAGGCCCTTCATTTCTTTAATAGAAGGACTTGGGAGCCCACAGTAGGAATATTTCTATGAGTTTGAAGCCAATGTGAGCAAAACAGTGAGTTCAAGGCCATCCCAGCCTACAGAATGACAGTCTGGCTCAAATAATGAATGAATGAATGAATGAATGAATGAATGATCAGTGTACAAATTCCACATTCGTTTTTAGAGATCAATAATGAAACATTTGAGCTAGAATGTATTGAAAGCAACTGCATTTAAAATAGCTACAAAAAGAGAAAACATAGGAGCAAATTTTCTAAAAGATATGAATGATCTCAACTATTAAAACTACAAAATGTAGATGAAAGTAGTTTCAGAAGGCACAAAAGATGAAAAGGTCTACCGTGCTCATCCAGTTGTTAAATTATCCATTTTGCCTCCAAAAAATTTACAGATTCAGTATCATTGATTTAAAAATACTATGCAATAACCAGGACATCTAAATCTTAGGCCTCAAATGACATGTCCTCAAGCGATCTCTGAAAAACCATCACTCCATCAATTTAGATGCTGCTGCATTTCTTTAGACTGATTAGAAGAGTGCAGGAAAGATTTTCTTTGGCTTTTGAATAACCCTAGTCTCATCCCAAGGAGTGTGTAGCCCTGAAAATCTGGGTTATGTATGTAAATATTCAAGGTAGTTTTTGCCATATTCTGTTCTAAGAAACAGCCATCATCTTGACATTACTTCCCTAAGAAGATAGAAGACAAAGGCTCCCTGAAGTTACTTATGCTTATTCCCTGAGAACAGCCCTGGCTACCCATTTTCTTGGAAGAGTCTCTAACGCTGATCTTCTTTCTTTTTTTAAAAAAAATCATTATGTACATTTTGAGGTACAATCTCAAGTCTCAGACTTAAACAGATGGTGGCTTTCTTATTGCTCTATTTTTAACACATAAGAGATAATTAATCAAGATCTAATGGCCTCGTGTGTGGTATGATTAACTACCAGATAAATCTGCTCTGCATCATTTAAGCTTCAAGCCACATTAAAATGTTCTTCTCAAAGGCACAGGGAAAGGAAAGTGCTATCTCCATGTGCCACCTGTATTGGCTATTTCTCTTCTCAATGCCTACTAATACATTGCTACCTTCCTCTGATATTCACAGCCCAATTTCCTTCTAACGATTTCAGAATGCTAACTTTTAGTCCATGTGCTTCCAGTTTCACAATTTCCCCATGTCCTCAGGAAAGGGCTGTCCTGGGGAGTTCATGATACACATTTTCTATAATATTTCAAACATAATATTACTGCCAAGTGATCTGTATCCTATAGAAAAAAAAAGCTTATTATTCTCCAAGTGGAGTAAGACTTAAATTTAGGACCTAGAGACTAGTTGACCTTGAACTGAGAATATAGTCAAGAAAGTGGACAGATGGCAGAAAAAAAAATGTTCCAATCCCATTGCTAACCAAAATCCTGCATTAGCTGGGAACACAGGACTGCCAAGTTTTTCTAATTTTAAGCCAACACATTTCCTGTTTTTTCCCTAAGTCCATTTCTGTTCTATTTCCTATTACTTACATTTGCAAGAATGTTAATCTATAACCTCCTGACTTCTTCAGCAGCAATGTGTATGCATCTACAGACCAAACTAGATCCACAGTCTTCTAACGTTCTTGAACCATCATCTTAAAAACATGTGGAGATCCATTCAACAATTAATCCTTTCCATACTTTTCAACATACAGTAAAATTGATGTTTTATTTTCATTTTGTCTTCATAGATTTAGTCCTGAGATTTTAGAGAGTAATTTTTTTCTGAGAATCTTTGTTAGTTCTACTTCCTGTTGGGGAATCATGAGGGAAAAGTCAGAGAAGTGAATCTTTGACTCTATCTTTATCTGTGCATCCCCAACCCCCATTGAAATAATCCCCTCACAACTATTATTTATATACATTCAATAAATAAATAAATAAATAAATAGTAAAAATAGAAAGAAGGAAAGAAAGAAGAAAGAAAGAAAGAAAGAAAGAAAGAA
>NW_021604605.1:2565437-2584942 GCF_004785775.1 Grammomys surdaster | reverse complement strand
AAGGAAGGAAGGAAGGAAGGAAGGAAGGAAGGAAGGAAGGAAGGAAGGGGAAAAGACCATGGGAGCCAGAAATAAAGGGCTTAAAGTTTTTAAAGTGTTTAGAGTATAAAGAACTGCCAATTCATAATTTACACTCAATTAAATCCAAAAAGTGATTTCCCTGTGATAAACCATTCCTCTGTTTTCAAAGCGGGTTTAACTTTGAAGGGTGATCATTGTACAGAGTATTCTCTTTTCAGGATAGGAGCAGACATAGAGCCTGGTGTTTTGAACAGCAATGTAAGAGAGAAAATCCTCACCACAATTCTACCACAACCTAGTCCCCTGCCAAACTTTGCAAACACTTCCACTGAGAAAACAAAGGTGACAGGTAATCTAAGTAACGTTTCACCCAATGATCTAATTCCTAATGTGTAAGTCGCAACACCCAAAGAAAAGTGACATGAAAAATCAAGACAACACAACTCTTCTAAACACTATCAATCCCAGAGTGATAACTTTTAGGGAGAATGACTTAAAAGGAATTCCAGATTAAAAATGGAAAACTTAGAAAAGTTTATAAATATGCTCACGGAGAACACATATGAACTGGATTGATTTCAAGAGCATCCAAACATTTGAATGAGATAGGAAAGTCAATATGGGATATGAAAAATAGGATTCAAGGAAGAATTAGAAATTCTGAAGAAAAAAATCTGAAATAGTGGGAATGAAAATTTCAGTGTGCTAAATTTAACGTTCAGTAGAAAGTGGTACCAACTGGTAAAAATAAAATAGCATGGTTGCGGAAAAGGTAGAAAAATGGGTTCATTCAGTCAGCTTTTAAGAAAAACACATGATGTTTCCATTTGAACAAAAATATGGGAAGCAACACATAATTTTAGAAATCTAGTGACTTTTAGACTCATGAAGATCATGATTTTGACATGTTCTCAGTCAAGCCTGTGGTAGCTTTAGCAATACAGTATTTCTGTTAAGTTAAAGAGGGCAAGCAAAGCAATAAGAATAGTTTTTAATGTTTGGGGCTCTATGGGACGATACTGGCCAACAACTCCATAAGTTGTATTCCATTATTGGCACTGCACTTTTTATTTATGAGCCTCTGCTCTTTAGTAGCAGCACTGTTCCCCTGTTGTAGGGTAATTTCATTTTAACTCTTGTGCTACATATATATCATATATATGCATGCATGTGTGTGTGTGTGTGTGTGTGAATATGTATGTGAGTATATAAAGGTATATGCATGTGAATATAGAATATATAGAGTTTCTACAGTAGTATGTTTCTCTGTCTTTTTCAAAATGTCTTTAGTCTTATTTACCCCTCCTCATAAGTCCTCCTCTACTCTAACCCCCATTTCCCACCCCAGTTTAACCCTCTCTGTTCTGTTATTTCCTTTTAACCCTTTATACTGGTACATTTCATTTTCTCCCTTGAATGTCCTTCCTTGTGGCCCCTTGGTAATTTCCTGACCTTGTGGATTATTACAAATAAATAAGTCTCTAAATTATAGGCATTGAAGAAGAATTCCATACCAAAGCCATAGAAATGATTTTCAATATAATCATAGCAAAAATTACCCAAATTTAGAAAAAGAGGTGCATCTTATTGTACAAGAGGCATATCAAACATAAATAGGGAGGACAAGAAAAGAAATTCTCTACGCAATATTATAATCAATACAGTAACTATATAGAACAAATTAAACTTGTTGAAATCTGAAAAAACTCCAAGTCATATATGAATGTGGGATTATTAGTATAACAGTTGATTTATTTACAAAAGTTTTCAAAGCAGTCAGCCATGGTAGCACACACTTTTTTATAAAATATTTTATTTATTTACATTCCAACCCTTGCCACCCTTCCTGGTCCCCCCTCTGGCAGTTCCTCATCCCATTCCTCCTCCCCCTTGCCTCCAAGAGGGTGTTCCCCACCATCACCAGGCCTTCCCCTTCTCTGAGGCCTCAAATCTCTCCAGGATTAGGCACATCTTCTCCTACTGAGACCAGACAAGGCAGTCTTGTGCTGTATATGTGTTGAGGGCCTTATATCAGCTACAATATGCTGCCTGGTTGGTAGCCCAGTGTCTGAATATCTGGGAACTCCCTGGGGTCTGGGTTAGTTGAGACTGCTGGGCTTCCTGTGAGGTCACCCTCCCCTTCAGCTTCTTTAATCCTTCTTCCCCTAGTTTAACCATAGGGGTCCCTGACTTCAGTTCAATGGTTGGGTGTAAGTATCTACATCTGTCCCAGTCAGCTGCTGGTATGGCCTCTCAGAGGACAGTCATGCTAGGCTCCTGTCTGTAAGCACATCATAGCATCAGCAATAGTGTCAGGCTTTGGGGCCCCCTTCCCACTCATGAGATAGATCCCAAGTTGGATCAGTCATTGGATTGCCTTTCCCTCAGGCTCTTCTTCATTTTTGTCCCTGCAGTTCTTTTAGATAGGAACAATTCTGGGTCAGAAATATTGACTGTGTGTTGGTAACCCAGTCCCTCCACTTGAGGCTCTATCTTTCTACTAGAGGTAGCCTCTTCGAGTTCCCTCTCTCCAGTGTTGGGCATTTTGGCTAAAGTCACCCCCATTGAGTCCTGAGGGTCTATCAGCTCCCAGGTCTCTAGTACTTTCTAGATGTTCCTCCCCACCTCCCACTCTCCAAAGGCTGCTTATTTCCATTCATTCTCTGGGCTCTCTGGACTCTCTGGGCTTCTTTCCTGTCCCACCCTCCATACCTGAGCCTGTTCCCTTTTTCTTTACTCCTCTCCCACACACGTCCCTCTACTCCTCTGCCTCCCATAATTATTTTCTTCCCCCTTCTAACTGGGATTGAGGCATCCTCACTTGGGTCTTCCTTCTTGTGAAACTTCTTATGGTCTGTAGGTTGTATTCTAAGTATTCTGTACTTTTTGTCTAATATCCACTTATTAATGAGTATATACAATACATGTCCTTTTGGGTCTGGGTTATCTCACTCAAGATCATATTTTCCAGTTTCACCTATTTGCCTGCAAAATTCATGGTGTCTTTGTTTTTAATAGCTGAATTGTGTAAATGAACCATAATTTCTGCATTCATTATTTGGTTGAGTGACATCTAGGTTGTTTCCACCTTCTGGCTATTACAAATAAGACTGCTTTGAACATAGTGGAGTACGTGTCCTTGTGGTATGGTGAGGCATCTTTTGGGTATATGGGTGGCACACGTTTTTAATCCCAGCACTTGGGAGGCTGAGGCAAGTGGATTTCTATGAGTTCAAGTCTAGGCTGGTCTACAGACTGAGTTCAAGGACAGCCAATGGTACACAGTAAAACCTTGTCTCAAAGACAAACAAACAAACATTTTTAAAAGCAATTAGTACTGGGAATGATGTATTTCAAGTTCTGGATGACCCCATCAGTAAATCAAGACTTCTATATTCATCAAAAGTATCTGCCATCATTTATGGAAAAAGAAAAAGCATTCACTATAAAAGTAGGGTTGAGTGATTTATGACCACAAAGTTAGCTCTACAAAAGGTACCAGAAAGAATTCTTTGGGATGAACAGAATGATTAATATACTCAAGATGCTACATATTGCTAGAGCAATAATTGAATAGATATGGTTTAGGAAACCACCAAACATTACCAAACCAAGAAAATGACAGAACGTATACCTTCGTATAATAACTGTATACTAATGGTCTCAATTCCCTGGTAATAAAACACAGTCCAGCAGATTTGATTTTGCAAAATGTCTGTCTGTTTGTTGCCTCTAAGAACGTAGCTCAAAATCAATATCAGATACAATCATTGAGGAAAGGATGGGAAATGTTATTCCAGAAAATGTAATTAAGAAACAAGCAGGTGTCACTACAGTCCTATCTGATAAACTAGACCTTGAGTGAAAACAACTCAGGAGAGAGAAAGAAGCTCATTTCAATCTGATTTATAAAACAGGCTATCAAGAGAACATCACAGTGGAGCTGGGTAGGTGTCTCATCTGGTAAGTTCCTTAGTGTGAAAACAGGAAGACCCAAGTTTGAATCCTTAGCACCCACCTATAACCCAGGCATTGCAGTGTGCATGTGTATGTGTAACACTGGGAAGTTGACACAAGCAGATTAAATCTTATTGACCTGATACTGCAATTTCCAGGTTCAGTGAAGAGCACCTTGTCTCAAAAAAAAAAAGTGATGAAGTGGTTAAGAAAGACATCCTGATGTCAAAATCTGGCTTCTTCTCTCATCTGCATGGGCATATATACCCACCCACACTCATGAACATGCACACACACACACACATACACACACACACACACACACACACACACACACACACCTCAAAACAAAAATAAAAAAGAGGACACTATACTTCCAAACACACAGAACACTGGGTCACTCAATTTCATAAACATCTAGATAAAAATTTATATAGTAATATCAACACATTAATATTGTATGATTTACAACTAATCTGAACACTTGGGGGCTAGGCCTAGGCCCCCACACATATGTAGCAGATGAGCAGCTTGGTATACATGCAGGTCACCCAACAACTAGAGCTGGGAATTGCCTGACTCTGGTGCCTGCCTGTGAGTTCTGGTTCACTAACTGAGCTGTCTTATATGGCCTCAGTGGGAGAGGATGTACCTAGTCCTTCAGTGACTTGAAATGCCAGAGTGGGTTGCTATCCGGAGGGAAGACTTCTTCCTTCTCAGGAATGAAAGGGGTGATGGAGAAGGAGCCGGGAGGAGAGGGGGCCGTGATGCAAAGGGAATAAATAAATAAATAAATAAATAAATAGAAAATATCGTGTGATTTAAATACTCAACTCTCACCAATAGACATGCCATCCTGATAAAAAATAAAGAAATAACAGTTAAATGACATCATGTTCTAATCAAACACTGAACTATATACGTTTCTCTCATCAAATCATGTAAGAGTTCCAAATAGATTGTTTTTTTAGGACACAAAGCAATTCCCAAGAAATAATAAAGGAATATGGAAATAACTTCCTGTAAACTGTTTGACCATAAAGTAACAAAGTTAGAAAATGACAACAGATAAAAAACTACAGAAAGTGCGTAGACTCATAGAGATTAAACAACATAGTACCGAATAATTGAAGAATTCAAAAATGAAATAAAAAATACTCATATCATTGAAAGAAAATATAAACACAGCACACCCAAACCTATGGGATACAATGAAAGCACTCTTTAGAGGGAAGTTAAGAGTTATCAGCATCTCATTAATCCATCAAAGTGATTCAAAATAAATAAAACAATGGTACCCCTCAAAGCTTTGGAAGAAGAAGAACAAACCAAAAGTAGTAGTTGGGAAGAAATAATTAAGATCCGGGGAAATGAATAGGGCATCTACATCAATAACATCCAAGGATCTGGGCATCACTGAAGTGGGGGTCAAAATAACAGGAGAGACAGAAAGTGGGATAGAAGGTTGTGACATGTCTTGTTCTAGACATGACATAATCTTTCACACTTATAAACTCACGGTAGCTGTGATGACCTGCACAAGGTCAAACCAATGATATCAGTCAACAGTCAGCACTAACTGGATGCATTGAGTTACAAAACAAATGGAGAGGACACAAAACAGGGAAAGAGAGCATGTTGAGAGTGCCCAAGGAGATCAGGGGAGGGGAATTAAGATAGATAGGACCAAGATGCCATCTTTATAGTATGAAATTGTCACACTGTAAATAAAAAGATCTCTGATTTTAAAAGACAAGTGGGGAAAATAATCAAAGAGAAGATAGCTAATACAAACAATAACTGAAAAGAAAAGTGGGTTTTGTAAGAAAATAAACATGATTTACAAAATACTGAGTCTATTTATTTATTTATTTTCAGACAAGGTCTTTCTCTGTAGTCTTAGGTGGCCTGGAATTTGCTACGTATACCAAGATGCTCTCAAACTAATAGAAATCAACCTGCCTCTGACTCTTGAGGGCTGGGACTAAAGGCATATGTCACCATGCCTGGTACCATTAGCCTAATTAAACAAATAAAAGAGATAAAAGACCCAAACTAATAAAATTTAGTTGAAAGCAGATAACAATGAAATTCAGAAAATGAAAAAGACATACTGTAAAAATGTATTCTACCAAGCACAGTGGTGCTCCCAGCACTGGGGAACACTAGGAGGCACTAAGGAGGCAGAGTTATATGGGTTTGTGAGTACAAGGCTGTTCTGGTCTACAGTTAGTGCATGGCTAGTCAGAAAAACACAGTGAAACTCTGTCCTCTAAAACAAAACAAAGAAACAAAATCTTATACACCATCAATTAAATTCTAAAAGAATTGCATGAACTTCCAGATGAACATTAGACCAAGAAGTGACAAATGAGACAAATATGGTGTTTATTTTCCTTTAAATCTTATATTATTTCATATATGCATGCCCATGTGGATGTGCTGTATATGAGATGTCCACAAAGGTCAGACGAAGACAGCAGATCCCCTATAGCCAGGATTTCAAGCAGTTGTGAGTCACTAACATGGGTACTGGGAACCAAATTGAGATCCTCTGTGAAAGCAGCAGGTAGTCTGAACTGGTATAAAAGATCTGGAACCAGCTTTGTGATTCAAATGAGAAGAAAAACATCACCCAACAAAAATGTCCAGGTTTGCATGCATTCTCTGCCTGAATTACCAAACCTTTAAAGAAGTTCCAAAACTGATCATTCTCAAACTAGTCAATAAAATATAAAAGGAAGGAATATTTCCAAACTCTGTTAATGAACTCAGTGTCTGGTTTGAGTACAGAGAGAGTCTCCCTTACAAACACAGACACAAAAATTCTCAAAAAAAAATCTGAGTTTAAGAACATAGCAGGAAGACCAGTCATTATGATCAAGTTGACTTTGTTCCAGTAATGCAGCAGTGGCGCATTATATTTAATCATTAAATCTAATGTGTCATATAAATGGACTCAGGGACAGAAATTTCATTATAATCTCAAAACTGCAGAAACCTTTGTCAAAATTCAACATCCCTTCATGATAAAAAGTATTCCATGTACTAGAAATAATGGCAGTACATTTCAATGTAATAAAGGCTGTGTATGACAGGCCTTTAGCCAACATGATCCTGGGGCACTTTATGCAAGATGAGTTTATTTTGGCTTATGGTTTGATAGCAGAGATTCTCAACCTGTGGGTATTGACCCTTTCAGGGAAGGGGTGTCAAATAAACCTTTTGCAAGGGTTTCATATCAGATATCCTGTATATCAGATGTTTATCTTATGATTCAAATCAGTGGCAAAATTATAGTTATGAATTAGTAATGAAAATAATTTTATGGTTTAGGCTCACCCCAGCATGAGGAACTGCATTAAAGGGTGACAGTATTAGAAATGTTGAGAATCACTGATCTAGAGAATTAGGGTCTATAACACTACAGCCGAGGCATCAAGTAGGCATGGCGGCTGAAGCAGGTGAGCTGTGAGTTCACATCCTGAACTGCAAGCATTCAGGAGAGCAGAGTGGAGTACACTGGGAAAAGCATGAGGGGGCAGAGGCAGAAGGAGGCTTTCTGTAAGTGATCTACAAAGAAAAAGTCAATGTGATCTACATAGAAACTTCAGGCCATCCAGGGCTGTATAGTGAGACCCTATCTCAACAAACAAACAGGCAAGCAAGCAAACAAACAAACAAACACAAGAAAACATACATCTGAATTAAAGAATGGGCTAGGGTACTGAACAGAGTATTTTCAAATGAAGAAATACAAAAGGCCACTAAAATTGTTCAAGTAACCAATCCTTGGTCATCATGTAAATACAAATAAAAATTACTTTGGGATTCCATTTCACCTTGGTCAAAATGGCTATCATCAAGAAAACAAACAATGGTAAATGCTGCCAAGGATGTGGAAAAAGGGGCACCTTCATGTGTTGTTGAGTGAATGTGACCTGATGCATCCATTATAAACAGCACTGTGGAAGTTTCTCAGAAAACTAAAACTAGAACTACTATTTGAACCAGCTCTATCACTCCTGGGCATCCACCCAAAGGACATGAAATTCTAGCACAGAGATAATTTACACATCCATGTTTAGCCCTGCTTTCTTTACAATAGCAAGGAAATGAAATATTCCTTAAGTATTGGCTTTTAAATGTTCCATTTCTATTTTCAACAACCCAGAACATTGTTTTGGCCATTGCTGCCCATAATATTCTGCTAAAATAACATACTTGGTGGCTTAAGTAGTAGACATCTATTTTCTCAGAGTTCAGGAGGATAGAAATCCAAGATCAAGGTGGTTTTGTAGTTTTGGTTTCTGGCAAGGCCCTACTTCTCCTCTTGAAGGTGACCAACTACTCGCTATATCCTTGTGTGGTTTTTCCTTGGTGCATAGAGTAATATATAGAGTGCTGAAAATCTGCCCTCTTCCTCAAAATCCTATCACAATAGGACCACAAATATAATCTTGATTGCTTCCCCAAAACTCTCTCTTCAAGCACAATTATATTAGAAGTTAGGGTGTCAATGTATGAATTGGGCCCCTGGAACATTTCAGGTTATCATGTGGCCATAGTCTGCTTGACAGATGTAATATATTTCTAAAGTATTAAGAATCATGTCCTCTGTTCTAGATGGAACATTTTCCTTTGGTTAGAGGTTACAAGGACCTATGCAAATACACTGTAATAAGGATGTTAATAATAAAAAAGGAAATGGCAAAGGAATTGAATGTCAGACTCAACTATACCACAAAGAAGGTAGCAATCTATGAATTGTATAATAAAAGAGACATGAAAAGCAAATGGTAAATTTATAGAGTCTATCTTTTCTTATTAACAGTTAATTTATATACACAGCAATGAAATGTTCTTATTGGAATGAATGAAAATTTATATGAACTATCTATGCCTGTCTACAAGGAATTTACTTCAGATCCCATCACAAAATAAATTGAAAATGAAATGATAAAAATCTATTTCATATTAGTAATAACAAAACATACTGGAGGATTTCTACTAGTGTCATAGAGGAAAATAGATTGTTTTCAATGACAAAAATGTTACAATAGACAAAGATGGATCCCATATCAATGATGTCTATGTGAGAGACACCTAATATGGTGCTTTCCTATGCCTTTAATTCCAGCACTCTGGAGAATTCTGGATAACTGAGTAGTTCAAAGCCAGTGTGAGCTTCAGAGTGAGACTATCTCAAAACAAACATAAAGGAATCCAAAAAGATGGTTTAGTGATTAAGAACACTTGCTGCTTTTCAAGAGGACCCAAGTTTTGTTCCCAGCTATCATGTTTGGTGGCTCACAATCATCGGTAATTCTAGTTTTAGGGCATCTGATGCCTTCATTTGGCCTCTGTGCACAACTGCCCACACAGTGAGACATAGAAACACAAACAAAAATAAATCTTAACAAGAAAAGAACAGCTGAAATGAGAATTACTGACAGTTTTAAGTGTTGAAAGGGATGCTATGCAAGAGAAACTCAAAAATCCTTGTGGCAGTCTGTTGTACACTTAAAATATGAATCTGTGTATTAATTGTGCAACTCCTAGTTACAGAAAAATGAAAATATATGTTCTTAAAAAATCCTCTTCACCTGCATACTTGCAGCAGCTTTGTTCATAAGCACCAGTCTGTTAGCAAGTCCAATATTCTTAAGTAAATGAGAAATGTCTCATGATTGGAATAGGATTTGGCCATAAAAGAAACAACTGAAACACACATAACCACTTGAATGTATCTCAAAGTATTACACCAAGTGAATTAAGGAATCTCAAAATGTTGTGTCTACTATGTTTCCATTTCAATAACATTCTGAAAGGGCAAAACCCTATGGTTTACCTATGGATAGAGAATAGGCCAATAACTTCCAGTGGCTAAAGATGAATAAAGAGAGTAATTATAAAAATATAGCCCAGACAATTCTTTGGAAGGATGGAAATTATCTACATCCTCCTTCTGTTGATGGCTACATAAATCTATACTTGTGTTAAAACACATGGAACTGTACAGTTGTACAATCGGAAAAGTCTAAATTACTTTATGACATTTAAAACATAAATTTAAATATACTGAAACCAAGGGAAAAAGAGCTAAGAAGGCTTGAAGTCTGGAATAACATGTCTTTAACAGTCAGCTTTACTTAGAGAATCAACAAAGACTTAGCATGGTCTTTAAGATCAAGTAAAATAGGGATGGAAGCTATATAGCAAAGGATAGGTATATAAATCAGAAGGACAACAAAAGGATCTTTGAAAGAAAGGCCAAGGCTTGATATGATGTAAATACATGTAAGTGAGAAAATGAGACTTCTTTTTAGCAGAAAAGGAATATGCATCCTGGTGTAAATGAGTCAGTATCTGAGGTGAGACAACTTTTTGTTCTTCAAAGCCATGGTAGTTACTTTCTATCTCCCTTAGCTGGGAAAGTGAATGGAAATGCATGCCAGATGGTACCAACCTTTCCAGGGCTGCTATGCAGATGATCCAGCTTCACCTAACAGGACTTTCAAAACTATTCCCTAACCTTGTAAGCCTCATTGTTTCATTTTTATAACTCTCTTTTATAAGCCTGTATAAATTTGTTTCAAGTGAAAGCAAAGTTTCCTGTCCTCTTATCTTCTAGTTGCTAGGTGCCAAAGCCCGTCCTTGAATCAAATCTGTAGTTACAGGGTCAGGGTTGTTGTGTGAGCGATGGTTCTCATTTAACAGCAAAAAAGAAATTATTCTTTTTTATTTCATAAAAATGAGTATTTTTACTCTTTACCCAAATCGCAGCCCCCCTTCCTTCCTTTCCTTGAGAAAACAAGTACAATCAGCATCCATTCCAAGAAATACTCAGTAAAGTATGAGATGACACAGCTTTTGTGTCTAATAAGAATTTTTTCCATCCTAAAGTAATTTGCTAAAGAACTACATAAGACTTGGGTCTAAGTTTTTAAAAAGGCATGAGCCACAGTAAACACCACCCAGCCAGAAATCTCCCTAGATTGATTTATTCTTCATTAAATACATCATTCAGAAGAAAATATCTTAATGAGTTAGTCCATGCAATTAAGGGAAGTGGTGATGGACAAGATTTGTCTGCACACTGGGTGCATTTGGGAAAACCACAGCTTTTATAGTTTGGAGTTTTTTTGTTTCATTTTTTTCCTTTTATACGATATTTTCTACATTTATATTTCAAATGTTATCCCCTTTCCAAGTCTCCCCTCTGGAACTCACTATCCCATCCTTCTTCCCCCTGCCTCTCACTCACCCACCCACTCCAGCCTTAAAGGGAAGATTTTACATGACAAAATGCTAGAGGACGTTGATTTTCAAAATGCCTCTGAAAGCAAAGAGGGTGATAATTGGAGAAAAGCCATCAGAATCAGTACACAGGAAAACCAAGAAAGGAAAACTTCAGAAGATTCAGTTGGCAGAAACTTAGCTGGACCTTTCTGAAAGGGATATGGAAAAGGAACACCGAAGAACCACAGCGCAGAAGAACATATAGGCCGGGAAACCTTGGAATTGTCAAATCTCAATTCTGAGAGCTCTAACTCCCATCATCAAGAAATATTTCTTCCAATTACTTTTAATTATCAACTAATCTGATCCCTGTTTCTGTTGTTGAACACTCTACAAGCAAGGGTTACATACCCTGTTGTGTTATGTTATTTAACTTAAAATTTCAATAGTATTTTAGAATTGTAACAATAAGAAAGCAAGAGGCTTATCTAAGTCCTCATTTAGTCAGCTTTTCTGGTGCTCTTCTTTCATATTTCCATCTGGTATCATTTTTCCTTCTGCCTGAAGGAAATCCTGAAACATGTCTTACAGTGTCAGTTCCTTGGTTGATGAGTGTTCTTTTTCCCTCATTATGGATTGTATTTTCCTGCTTCTTTGCACACCTGGTAAGTTTTGAGCGGGTGCCAAGCACTGTGAATTTTACCTTGTTGGATAGTGTAGATTCTTAGATTCCTATAAATATTCTTGAACTCTGGCTGGGATGCTGTTAAGTCATTTGGAAACAGTCTCATCCTTTTGGGTCTAGCTTTTGTGATTTGTTGGACAGATCCAGAGTAGTGTTTAGTCTAGGGCTAACTCTACCCCACTCTTGAAGCAGGACCCTTATAAGCATTTTCCCCTATGCCCTATGAGTTATAGTTTTCCTCTCTGGCTGATTAGAAACAAGTACCATTCTTTCCCTGTGTGAGCACAAAGTACTATTACTTCTAATTCTTTGGGTTCTTCAGTCCCTTGCCTTGGTTATTTTCCTCATATGCACATGGTAGTACTTTACAAAATGCTTAAACACGCCCCTCTGCACATCTTCAAGATTCTCTGGGCAGCTGTGTGTGCTTTCCCAATACATTGTTCTTCTGGAATTCTAGCTTCCGTTTCCTTAACTCAGGGACTTTGTTAGGTTTTAACTGCATCCTCTCTCCTGGAGCAATCCAGAAACTCTCTCAAGTTACACAGTCCCTAGGAAACCACAGAGCAATCCTCACCTATGTGGCATTAGTTAGTGACTCCCAAACTTTGTGATTTGACTTCCAGTAACGGAAAAACCATTGATTGACAGACTTTTGTTTGCTCTTATTGTACCTAGCAGAAGGACCAAGATAACTTTATCTTGGACAGCAGTTAAGAATTCCATTTGAGTTGAAGTTCATAAACCACACAATTCTGTCTCTTCAGACTTTGACAAAACTGTGAGCAATTGTGATAACTATTTCTTAGAAACTTGTTCCTTATACTTTTTAGATTTTACATTTTTCTAGAATCTCAAATCAAAGATTTCTACTCATATACAGAGCTTCTATAGGCTGGTGAATCTTCATGTTGATATTTAATTTTATTGCACAAACCCTGAAAAACAACATAGTACCTGTAGGGTATTTTTCTGGGGAAATAGAATATGTTTTAAGATTTTAAGCCCCAAGATTTTTATTCTCCCTATTGCTTTTGTTGCTGTTTTGTTTCATTTGTTTGTTTTGGGCTTTGGGTCCCCAATTTTGGGATTGCTTTGTTATTTTGGGTCCTTTTTGATTCCACATGAACTTGGTTTGTTTTTGTTTGTTTGTTTGTTTGTTTTTTATTTTGATTTTTTTTTTAGTTTCAGTCAAGAAGTTCATTGGTGTTTTGATGGGGAGTGCATTGAATATGTATCTCACTTTCAGTATCAACCTTGGGTTTACTCCTAAAGCATATATATGGTGAGTATTTGCTATATGCCACAAAACAAGACAGAGCCTCGTGCTGGCTAGTTTTATGTCAGCTTGAAATAAGCTACAGTCATTTGGGGAGTGGGAACCTTAGCTGAAAAAACACCACCAGCAGATTGGCCTGTGGGCTAGCATGTGGTGCATTTCCTTGAATGTTGATTGGTGCCAGAGGTCCCAGCACTCTATGGCAGTGACATCTCAGGCAGGTGATCCTGACTAATGCAAGAAAGCAGGCTGAGAAAGCTGGTAAGCCCCACTCCTCCATAGCCTCTTCTTCAGTTCCTGTCTCCTGGTTCCTGCAATGTTTAAGTTCCCTCATTAATGGATGTTGCTATGAATCTATAAGCTGAAACACACATACACACATCCCAAGTTGCTTTGGTCATGATGTTTTATCTTAGCAATAGAAACCCTTAGATAAGCACTGAGGAGCTAGAGTTTTAAAACAATGTGTTTTCTCATGCCTTAAGTAGCCTGTATCTCAGAATGAATAGGCAAAAGGAGTTAACAAACTTTTAAAAATGAACAAAGCACACAACAAGGTCAACATGGAAAGCTCTAAGTACTTATAAGATAATAATGTAGAGAACTTGTGGTTTTTGAGTAGATGCCTAAGGAAGATTTCAAATATTGGGTGACATTTCAGCGAAGATCTGAAGGACGCGAGAAGGTGAGTCAAGCATGTATTGTTTGGAAAAAGATTTCTACTCATATACAGAGCTTCTCTAGGCCGATGAATCTTCATTTTTGATATTTAATTTTATTGCACACACACTGAAGAACAGCACTGATTAATAGTACCTGTAGGATGCTTTCTGGGGAAATAGAACACGCTTTAAAATTTTAAGCCCCAAGGTTTTTACTCTCCCTATTGCTTTTGTTGCTATTTTGTTTTGTTTGTTTGAGGCTTTAGGTCATGATGTTTTATCTTAGCAGTTTTATTTACTCTCAAGCAGAGAAACCAATTATGTGCAAAGGTGAAAGCTAGTGCCTAGACAGTTTTGAGTGGCAAGGTGGCTTGTGTGACTAGAGAGGGTACAAGAAAGGGTCAGCTGGGCAGCAGGGCAGATAATAGAACTAGATAATGCCAACCATGACGTGGACAGAGGTCCATTTTGTGTTTAATTCAAACAGACCCAGGAAATTGTTAAAAAGTTTTAAGCAGAGAAATGAGATAATACCAGTAAAGTTTTACATAGATCACTTTGAGTCCTGCTCAGAAAATGAACTGGTAGTGTGGAGAGGGCAAGGGATAAACTATACCAACCCATTATAAGGCTGAGCCCTAGTAAAACTGGTAAAAAGTGATTGCATTGTGGATATCCTTGTATGGAAGAAGCAATGGCACTTGCTGATGAATCTCTTTTTAGTTTTTTAAAAAAATTATTCCATAGTATTGTTGTTTACTTGCATGTGTGTCTAGTGCCTTCAGATGCCCGAAAAAGATGTTGGATTCCCTGGACCTGGAGTTACAGGTGGTTGTCTGCCACCATGTGGGTGATGTGGACCAAACTTGGGACGTTTGCTAGATCAGCTAAGTGCTCTTAACCACTGAGCCATCTTTCCAGCCCCATGAATCATCTCTGTTAAGATTCTAGAAAAAACATGACCTAGAGTAACTTTAGGTATAAAGTACTAGGGTAACTGAAAGGATAGAATTATTCCTGACACAGATAGAATAAAATGTAGAAAAATCAGTTTTGAGATGAGTAGGTTGCAGGTTTTGGCCATGTGAAGTTTAAGCTGTTGACTAGATAGCTAAGTGGTAATATGTCAAGTTCTTTGGAGAGGTCTGAGCTGCACAAAGAAAAAATAATTTGGAGCTATTAGCATGAGTGATAGCATTTTCTAAAAAGAAAAGGTTCTGAGGTTGAACTCTGTGGAATTCTCATATTCAGAATCCAGGGGGTAAAGATGTCATTAGCATAGGCATTTGCAAAAGAACAGTTAAAAGAGGTGGAACAGGTTGTCTTGAAAGCCAAACTTAAAGAGGACAAAGCAATAGGTTTTGTCAAGTGCAGCTGACGGTTTAATCAAGATAACCAAGAATGAATTGCTTGCACTGGGAGGTCAGTTATGATATTGATAACTGCCGTGTCAGTGCAGGGACAGGCTCAAAGAATGATTGGCAATGGTCCATGAGAGAACTGGAAGAGTAGAACTTAGGATAGGGACTCCATCACTTCCAAGGAGTTCTGCTGTAAACAGAAAAGCCAGGATGGGACATACAAGGAGATAGTACATAGAAAAAGGGATCTTGCTGTGTCAAGTTTTTTAAACAGAAGAGATGCTTGAGTGTGAGAAAACTCAAAGAAAGGAGAACTGGTAATATAATGGAATGACCAAAGAAACATTGATGTAGTATCCCTGAACAAGGGAAAGGTCATTGGCTGCCGTGTACAAACCGAGGACCTCTGTTAAGAAGTGTCAGAATGGTGTATCCATAGTAACAGAAAAGAAGGCTGAATATAATGGGCTAGCAGATGAGCCTATATTATGAGCTTTTTGAAAAGAACGAAGCTCTCTGAGAGCTTTTATTCTCTCAGTGAAATGGTCATCAAGACACAAAACAGAGAGTGCACATGAAAAGGACGGGTTGGTTAGTGTTTGAGGTAAGAAGACAAGAAATAATTATCTGGGGTGGCAGAATGAGTGTCTTAGGGGACAGTATTGGATAGGTAGCATCAGTAAGGATCAGCTTCTGTTTCCCTGCATAAATACGGAGCAAGATAACTCCTCAAGACTGCAGATTTCTCTATAGCCATGAAATTCAGGTTTGGGGCTGCATAATATTAATGTATACTTCATAAAAATTATGGGAAAAACTTACATTACCCACTAATAATATTAATAGGTTATCTCGAAAGAGAAGTGGTATTCGAGAAGTAGCTTCAAGGACAAATGAATCTATGTAGGACATCATGTCTGAACCATATCCCTGGATAGGCCACACTGTTTTTGGTCGTATTGATAGCATTTAATAGTAAGGTTAATTTGATTTCTACTTACTCAATCTTGGGGTCTTTCTTTCAATTGGTTCTAACCTCAGGTAGAAAGTATACAAATATTCATTAACTATGTCAGTGTTCCATGCAAGTTTGTATACTACTTAAAACCACAGGTTGCCTCATTAAAGTAAAAGACCCACATAACATGAGGCTTTCTATGAAAGTAGAAAACTAAAAATCAACCCCAAATCTGATGTGAGCTTGTTTCCCAGTTGGTAGTATTGTTTCAGAAAAGTATGCCACCTTTAGGAGGTATAGACTTGTTGGAAGAATTAAGTCACTAGAGGCAGGATTTGAGGTGTGGTGTCATAGCTCAGCTCCATTTTCGGTATGCTCTTCGCATCCTGTTAAACCAAGATGTGAGGAGGTGAGGGGTCCTATCTACACACTGACACAACAAAGCCACCTCCTACCACATTTTCCCTTCAAATGATGGGTTGAATCCACTCAAACTCTAGGCCTCGAAGTTGCTGTTTGCCAGGTTCTTGCTCACAGCGACAGGAAAAATAAGTAATGCAGTGTTCATGGGATGCATACGAAATGGATAAAAGGGTGTGGCAATCCAAGCAGCTCAACGTCTACCACAAGCCTCATGTTATTAGAAGCACACCTTTGGAAAACAAGTGATTTGTTATTGCCAAAAAAAATGTGTCATTGCAAATAAATTACAATGGATTTGTTTGTTTTACAAATCGACTTTATAAAGCAAGATGCTCACTCGTCTCATTAATATGTAATTAGATACATCCCCATAAAGTCCCTCACAATAATGATAGTGACACTGGTGCTCATGAAAACCTTGGCCAGCTCCAACTTTTTAAAACTTCCTTGAGAACTTCATAGATCTGTACAATGTGTCTGTATCAAATCAAACCTCTCATCACAGATCCCTCCAAATTTTGAGTGTTCTGTTTTTAGACACAGAGTCCAATTAGTGTGGCTAGTTGGTGTGCTCCACTAAACTGTGGTCAACATACCCAGCCAAACCTTGTTTTCAATGTTTCATGTCAAACATCTCATGTGCTCTCCATTATAAGTTTATGAGGCAGATAGTCTTCTCATCTTTATATTGCAGATACAGAAACTTAGGCAAAGTTAATTGTACCTGGGTAGGTTACGCAGTAAGATGGCAAAGCAGAAATACCAGTTCAGGAACTCAGATGATGAAACCCGCCTTTCTTTTTTTTTTTAAGTTTTTTAAAAAATTTTTTTATTGGATGTTTTATTTACATTTCATATGTTGTCCCCTTACACCATCCCCCACCCACCCAGGAACCCCCTATCCCCTCACCCCTCCTCCTTCTTCTCTGTGGATGTAATCCCTACATACCCCCCCCACTCCCACCTCCCCATCCTCAAAATTCCCATCCCCTGGGGCGTCCAGCCTTCATGAGGTCAAGGATCACTTCTTCCACCTATACCCAGCAGGGCCCTCCACTCTTACATATTCAGCTGAAGCCCTGGATTCCTCCCTAAGTGCTCCCATGCTGGTGGTTTAGACCCTGGGAGCTGTGGTTGGTTGATATTGCTGCTCTCCTCATGGTGCTGCAAACCCTTTCAGCTCCTTCAGTCTTCACTCTAAATCCTCCATTGGGAACCCCATGATCAGTTCAATGGCTAGTTGTGAACATCTGCCTCTGAATATGTCAGACTCTTGAAGACCTCTGAGGAGACATACATATCAGGCTCTTATCAGCATGCACTTCCTGTCTTCCACATCAGCATCTACCTTTGGTGATTGCACATGGGATAGATACTCAGGTGGGGTGGTCTTGAGACGGCCCCTCCTTCAGTTTCTGTCCCTCACTTTGTCTCCATATTTGCTCCCTTGAGTATTTTGTTGCTCCTTCTAAGAAGGACTGAATCACCCCCACTTGGTCTTCCTTTTTTATGAGCTTCATGTGGCCTGTGAGTTGCATCTTGGGCATTTCAAGGTTCTGGGGTAATATCCAATAATCAGTGAGTGGATACCATGTGTGTTCTTTTGTGATTGGCTTACTTCACTCAGGATGATAATTTCTAGTTCCATCCATTTACCTAGGAAACTCTCGAATTCATTGTTTTTAATAGCTGAGTAATTGTGTAAATATACCACATTTTTTGAATCCATTCTTCAGTTGAAGGACATCTGGGTTCTTTCTAGCTCCTGGCTATTACAAATAAGGCTGCTATGAACATAGTTGAGCATATGTCCTTGTTATATGTTCAAGCATCTTCTGGGTATATGCCTAGGAGTGGTATAGCTGGATCCTCAGGTAATGCTATGTCCAATTTTCTGAGGAACCGCCACACTGATTTCCAAAGTGGTTGCACCATCTTGCAGTCCCACCAACAATGGAGGAGTGTTCCTCTTTCTCTACACCCTCGCCAGCATCTACTATCACCTGAGTTTTTGATCTTAGCCCTTCTGACTGGTGTGAGATGGAATCTCAGGGTTGTTTTGACTTGCATTTCTCTGACGACTAAGGATACTGAACATTTCTTTAGGTGCTTCTCAGCCATTCGAGTTTCTTCCATTGAAAATTCTTTGTTAAGCTCTATACCTCATTTTTTAATAGGGTTATTTGGTTGTCTGGAGTCTAATTTCTTGAGTTCTTTGTATATATTGGATATTAGCCCTCTATCAGATGAAGGATTGGTAAAGATCTTTTCCCAATTTGTTGGAAACCCGCCTTTCTAATTTTTAAAAATTATTACATTTATTTATTTATTTATTTATTTATTTATTTATTTATTTATTGTGTGTGCATGCACGTATACCACCACATGGGTGTAGCGGTCAGAAGACAACTTTAAGCGAGTCCCTGATTTCTTCTATCACATATATCCTCAGGATTAAACTCATGTCATTAGCCTTAATGACAAGCACCTTCACCCACTGAGCCATCTTGGTGGACTCATCCTACTTTCTTCATTGTTAAATAATAATGACTTAGTAGGCAGCAACTGAGCTGGCATTATAAACTTCCTAGTTACAAAAGTAACACTAAATTATGTGCAATGGAAAATTACTGAAATCCATAGAGATAAAGCCTTGGTCTGACATGACCCTCGTAATTTGCTCTAAGCAACAGGCCAAGGATGATGACAGAGTGGATGCACACACTCTCACTAGTCTTTTTATGTTGCTTAAGTCTGAAAATAAAAATTCCGGGCAGGGAGTTGAGGAAACTCTGGCTTCTCACCTTTAGTTAGTCAAGTAAATTATAATCTCTCTAATTTATATATATATATATATATACACATATACATACACACACACACACACACACACACACACACACACACACACACACAT
>NW_021604605.1:2508237-2565037 GCF_004785775.1 Grammomys surdaster | reverse complement strand
ACACACACACACACACACACACACACACATATATATATATATAAAGCAGCACCTGGGAATGTAAACTAATATGTTGTGGGCCAGCTGGAATTGGGATAGCCTGAGCTGTACCTGGAAGACTGTAGGGGTATAAGAATCCTGCTTGTGCTTTCCAGCCTGAGGCTAGATGATCCCACAAGCAAAGCTTCTTGTGGCCTGGCAGGCTCTCTATGCTGCCCCTTCAGCAGGGAGTGGAAGGCAGCTTACTGTGAGTCACCAGGCATTACCTAGGGAGATGCCTTCATCCTGCACAGTTTTAACCCACTGTTGGTCTTAATTCATGGCTGTACAGAGAAGAGGGAACCATAGAAGGGAGACAAAGCTAATAATCACTGAGCCCCTGTCCACAGCATTTTCTTTTATCCTCTCTCATTGCATCAGCTGAGGATTGTCTTTGATGTACAAACAAAGATAATGAGGCTGAAGGATAGTGCAGGGTCTCGGAGTGGTCGAAGAGCAAGGACATGGAAGAAATCTGCACTTAGTCATTTCAATGCTCTCCTTTTGGAGAAGACTCAACGCTGAGACTTCATTATGTTCAGTCTCATTTTCTTTATTAATCACATTTATTTTTGCAATGTTACCAAGACAGCATTGTGCATCTTTATTTTTCCCAATATTTTTAATTAATTAAGACTTCTGTGCACTGTTCTTTGATCAAATTCAAACCCTTCCAAAACTCTTCTCACATTCATCAACCCCAACCCCACTCCTATTGCTACATACCCGAGTTTGTGTGCTTTAAAGTAATGCCCATATTCTTGGTGCATGGCCTTGTACTATAGCATCGTTGGCTTACCGGGGACTGTGCATGCTCTTAGAGAAAACTATCTCTTCCTCCTCTAGCAGCTAATACTTGGCAATAACTCATCAGCTAGGTATGGGACTGCTTACCTTCATCTTCTGTGCTGAAATTTGGTCTGTCTTGGGCTTCCACACACCTTGTGCATGGAAGACAAGATCTATCTATGGAACTCAGGTGGTTTCCCTGAAACTCACAATTCTCCTCGCTCTGCTTCTGGAGTATTGGGATCACTGGAGGCTGTCACCATGTGCATTTTAAACCTGAGGAAATGGAGCTGCAGAGATTGACTTCCCTGATAAATGTTTCATTACCTTTCATGTGAGTGTCTGCTAGGAAGCGGAGAGTGGACCATGCTAGGCCTAACAGTCTCCTGTACAGCAACAAATTTTGCTGTCTGTTTCAACGGGTACACACTACATTCTTTGTCTACTGAACTACAGGGGAGGTAGTACAAATATCTGGATCCTTTTTGGAAAGTTTTTACAACATCATGATGAACACTTTCTGTGTATGAGTCACAGGCCAGTACTGTGTTCCCTTCTCTGAAGTGAAAAAATAAACACTGTGTGGCTTGAGTGAAATTTTAGCTAGAAAATTCTACTTGAGCAGAATTCGAGGCTATGGGCAGCTCAGAAAGCCAAGAACATAAAAGGCTAGGCTCCTCTTCACTCATGAACTGTGATAGACAGGGGTGAAAACAGAAGAGTACTTTCTTCTGATTTCTCTCTCTTCGAAAGTGGTTGACATGGAACTTGGTAGACTATTCTCTGGTATTTGTTGAATGTTCAAGAAATGAATTTAAGGCAAAGAGTTGGTAAATTTAAGCCATGAATTTTAAGATCTCTGCTGAGGCCCCAAATCAGGTCTTAATTGCTGATCATGCAGTACATATGGCTCCATATAAAAATCACGAGATTAGGTCTGGGACTGTGGCTCAGTGGTTCAGTGCCCGCTAATCTCTCATAAAAACCCTGCATTTCATTTATAGAGCTGCCAAAACATAAAAATCAAAAAAGATGAAAAGAAAAACCCACCCTCTGACATTAGACAAAGAGACACCTTGTTGGTGTTTTTCTTATATTGATCAGAGACAAAGCAGATGACAGTCCTTTGCTCATCCTAGCTTCATGCATGGCTTGGTGGCCAAAGCTGTCTTATGCCTAGGACTGATAAAAAAAATGAAATCAAATCCAGGCACCACTGTGCAGGAAGAGGAAGACAGACAGCCACCTGTGGACCACCATGCTATCCAAAGACATGTCCTCCAGTGCATGGCCACAGGACACCCACAGCACAGATAGAGGATGTCACCCAGGGGCTGGACAGCTGTTTGGCCAGCATTCAGCAGGAGTCACCACAATGTCCTAACATGTGGTGGTCAGATGGGAGAGAGAGAGAGAGAAGTGGAATAGCTTGAGCATCGTGAAGAGATGGAACTGAAGACTCAAGGCTGGAGAGGAGAAGCCTGTTGTGAGTACCCAGCCCTGTCACCTGGAGCCATGGTGAGGTCCCATCCAGAGCTGTCACTGTGGGCCCTGTCTGAGTCTGTGGCTATGCAGCTGCACAGGTCAGTTTCAATGCCTATGGCTCATATTATCTCTAGAAAACATGGGGCTGTCCCCAGTCAGGGCACCTTCCAGGGACCACCTGGATATCCAGGAGCTATGCAAAACTGACCCTATCCCTCACTCTATGCAGTGCTCGGGAGAGCTGGCTCCATCTATCACTGGAGGGCGGGCAGCACTCAGAAGAGCAGGCCCTGCGTCACTCAGGCACCACAGTGGAGAGCTGTTCCTGGCAGCAAGGTTGCAGGTGAGCCAGCCTCAAGGCAGTGAGTGTGGGAGAGCTGACCCTGCCACAGCACGGAGTAGGGTGATCTGGGCTGTAGAGGGTGGGATACCCTTTGTCCCCTCACCTGCTAACGCCTGAGGAAGTCAGGACAGCTGACTCCAGGGTCATGAGAGCATGTGAGCTAGGCCTGCCCCTCACTGGCTGCAGCACTCAGGAGAGTGGGCTTTGCATCTCGCCTCAGCAGCACAGTAGGTCTTACCCTAATTGAGGCGGTACAGTGGAGAGCCAGCCCCAAGGGAGAGAGCACAGGAACCTGCCACTCGTCTGGTGTGAGGTGGTATGGGTGTGGGGGTGATGTCCTCTCCCTCCCCTGTCTCCTTCTGTGCAGTGGAACTGCCTATGGAGGCGTGGGTGCAGGTGAGCTGGCCCTGAGGGCAAGAAAGCAGGCTCTGTGCTAAGAGGCACAGATTACGTGACAGTGAACAACTGCTGCTGTTTCCAGAGCCTCCTGGAACTTCTTGTGTGACCAGCTCCTCGGCAGTAAGACACGTGAGAGAGGGGGGTGATGAAACTGAACTCAGGCAAGATCTTTCCAGAGAGAAAACAGGGATCATGGGGCTGTCCAGGCAGGAATGAAGGTACTCTTGAGAGACACTTATGTTTCTCCTTTGGGATGGTTGGCTGAATATGGGGCTGTCAGTACCCAGCTTTGACCCCAGCTTACCTAACCATAATTGTGGTAGAGTGGCAATAAAAGCTGTCAGGGCTTCGGAAGGAAGATGAAGAAGTCCCTGATTCTAAGATTTGTTTGCCTTCACCAATGGCTGACAGTCAGACACTTCATCCCAAATGACAAAATCAAGGTTGCCTTCAAATACAGCATTCTCTTTCCCAGAGATATCTCAAAGATGCTAAGAGCAGCAAAGCCTGTGCTTACTTAGGGATACAGTGTCTGTGACTTTTGATTTTGCCCTCATTAGCACTCCTCTCTTCTTCCTCAGTGACACTCCTCAGAAGAGGACTTTGTAGTTTCATTTACAGAAGGAAATTCATTACAATAGGAGAAATAAGAAAATCAACTCAGGTAGATTTTACTTGATTTTAAAACCTTGGTTAAGTTAACAGCCTTGTTTTAAAAGTTTACAACTTTGTTTTATCTTTAACCAGGTTATATATTATATTCTTTGAACAGCATGTTTCCAAGAGCCACAAAAATCTCTCATGAATAGGCACACAGATAGAGACAGACACAAATATGCACACACACACACACACACACACACCACACACACACACACACACACACACACACACTCACACACACACACACTAGTTAGGGAGGGAAGCTAAGAACTATTCTAACTTTTGTTGTTGTTTTGATGCCTGGGTGTCTGTGTGTGTATAATCCTGTTGCTTTCTGCTGTACTCTCTTGAGACAGAGTGTCTGTCGAACTAACTCTGGAGTTAAACTCTCCAACATAGCTATTCATTAAGACACTTAGACATGAGTCTCCCTCTTGAAGAGCTTGCATTCATGTCTTAGGTCTGTACTGTCCTTTTAAGTCAGGGTTTCTCTATGTAGCCTTGGCTGTCCAGGAACTTGTTCTGTAGACCAGACAAGCCTTGAACTCACAGAGATATGCTTGACTCTGTCTCCCTCGTGTTGGGATTAAAGGTACATGACTGTATTGTCCTTTACTAAAGGTCTCCTTTTATAAACACCTGTGTTTAAATATTGTGTACTACCTTTTTATCACTACTTAATAAACTCACCAAGATTGTTCCATTCTGACTTGTCCCTAATTTAGTCATTCATTCATTCATTGTTCCTTTTAGAGACAAAGTCCCTCTATATAGTCCTGACATACCTAGATTATCACAATAATTCTGTCACTGGCCATTTTCTGCCTTGTCTGAGCCTGATTTGACACTGAAGTGGATCCCAACTGGAGGGATCATTATAAATCTTGTACGATCTAATCTTTTCTTAATATCTGTTTAATAATAACTCTTTGTAGCTGGTGAGATGGCTTAGTAGGTAAGAGGGTTTGTTGTGTAAGCATGAGAATCAGAGTTCAGATTCCAGTACGCACATAAAAAGCCAGGCATGGCTGCACATGCCTAGAACCCTAAACCAGTAGGGTGAGGGAAGTCTCTCTCTCTCTCTCTCTCTCTCTCTCTCTCTCTCTCTCTCTCTCACACACACACACACACACACACACACACACACACACACACGGGGGGGGGAGACCACATCCACATATACCCACAAAATAAATTAAGAATAAAAACAGTAAGTAACTTCTATTATCCTGAAATGAACAATCCTGGTATTCAGACCTGCCAAACATGAATTAACAATGTATTTATTAAATAATGCCCTCTGGTTTAAAAAAGAGGAGAAAAAGAAGGAGATTTTTGATAAGGTAATATTTATTTTTCTATCTGTAGGCTTGGCAAATTACACAGGAGGGGAAACATGCTCCCCTTCACGCTCCCAGATTTTTCAAACTTCTACCAGCAATAATATCTCAGCTGAGACACACTGCTCTGGAATTTCAGCACCGGTGGATGTGCTTCCCGGGGTCATCACTGCCACCTTTCAGTAGAGGTCATTACAATCTCGTCTGAAATAGCCCAGAACTCTAAACCTAGCCAGGAACTCGAAGCATGGGCATTGCAATAAAAATGATTGACTTGGGCCATGCTCTGCAGCAGCTGTGTGGCCCTATGATAGTGAACCTCTCTGTTCTCTATATTCTGATACATAAATTGGAGATATGACAGCACCTTTTCCCAGGCTTAGGACAATGTCTGAAAGTGGTAGATAGTTACTACAGTTAGTGTTTTGGGCTCCTTGCCAACGTTTCAACACTCAACTAATGCAGTTATCATCATTTCAATGATGCTGTCACTGTCAGGAATGTGGGGGGGGCATGTCTTCTCTTCATTGAGTAGCTCCCTGATAGCCACCTAAGGTGATTTTTCTTTTTTAATTAGGAGAGATTTTCTGAGTACATTTACCTGGCCATATCTTTCCTTTTCAGTGGAATAAGGTCTAAAGGACAAGGCTGAAGGCCATCCATGAAGCTTCCCATCAAGTGACCTTCCCAGTGTTCCTAAACCAGGAGCTCAGAGACTCCAGCGCTCTTTCAAGTGAGTCCTTATCAACCGTTGATACTAAAACAGCCTTTGTTTCCATTTTTAACCCTGCTATGCTGAGAGCCTCCCTTGGTTATCTCTCTAGGATGTGTTTCTTTATGCAAGTTAGAGTAGAGGGGCCTCCCTTTCTTAACATAAAGTCCTCAAATAAGAAACAGCATTTGACCTGCATTGTGATCCTGGTCTCAGTAATTCAGGAAAACTCTGTGATTCCTTATAACAATTATGGACCTCTGATTTGGTGCTTAGGCAGTGTGTAAGCCTGACAGTATCACCGTCATCAGTTGGAGGGTCTCAAAACAGTGGTGTGGTGGGGTGTGGGGACGAGCTTTGCTTGGATGTACAACATGTAGAGGGATCCTGGACTTGGGCAAACAACTAACTTTCACAAACCACCGACTCTCATGCAGTTGTTGAGACACCTGAACACACTCCATTCTCCACCCCCTGTGTCCCTCACATTTCCCCATCAGCTGATGCAAACGATGGATCCTGGGAGGGGTTTATAAGCTGTGTGTAGTGGGAAGGGTTGCCCCATTCTCTCCAGTTTGTGCTGAGGTTAGATACCTGAGTGAATCTTATGCTTGTTTATATGATACCCCCTAAGGGCCAAATAGATGAAAAACAGGCTTTCCCACCCCCCACTCCAGTATGATTTCTCGAGTTCCTTTTTCACAGCTCTAAGAATATCACACTACTTCGAGGCCTCAGGGTATCTGCCAGCTTCCCGCTGGGGGCTACTCTGTGATGTTTCAATCAAGGCAAAGCACAGAGGACAGGGAAAAGCAGGCACAAGCACGTTCTCACAATAAGTGCACACATACACCAGCATAAACCAGACTTCTCACGTTCATCTCCCAAAGCACCATTCTGAAACCCTCAAGAACACTCAGACAAAAGAACCTCAATCTCCAGTGTTTGATGTCTGGAATGTGTAAATCAGCATTAGATCGTTTATATATATTTGAAGTAAGCATACTTGGATACAATTTTTTTTTCATACAGATACATACAGCCAAAGGAGAGTGAGATGGTGTGCACAGCATGTGTGCATACATACATACGCACACTCTCCCTTCGAGTCCTGCCACAAATGTTATTGCGTTGATAGTCACAATTGCATGAGAGAAATATATAAACAGAGAATTAAATTTAATGTAAATTGTGCTTCATTTATTGGAAAGAGAAGGGAAGTGGGAAAGCAAGACTCCAGTGAGTTTAGTGAAGTATCCACAGGAATATCGAACAAGGTTACAGCAGGAGGTGGGGATGCTGACTCCTTTTAATCTACACAAGTCACGAAACAGCACGTGCCACTTTGGGCTCAGCATTCTCATCTCTGATCGCATAATTCCCCCCCTCTGGTGTTGTCTTCATGATTCCATGACACGATTAAGCTCAGTCTACACTGTCGCTGGAACATTTAATCATATAGTTTTTCCCCTGTCTTTAGAATCATGAATGCATGATTTGATCACAATGACTTCTCTTCCTAGGTCACAAACCTGTGGTCAGCTAATGAACTGGCACTCTTCTTGCTTCATGAGTTTCAGCAAAGCTCCTTCTAGCAAATTGGATTGCTAGCTCTGGGAAGCAGGAGCCCAGCATGACGGCAAAGGGCTTAGCCTTTGTATTTGGATGGATTTGAAGCCCACTGGCTAGATGTATGGTATTTGGCAAGTTAGTCAACTCCTCCATTGCCTCAGTATCCTTTTTTCTGAAAACTAGACATCACAATAGCATTTACATCACCAGGCTGTGGCGTGGGTGATGATATTACCTAATGGTAAGTACTTGGTCCAGAGTGGATGTTCAAGAAATGTTAGCTGCTGCCACTGCCACTGCCACCACCAGCAGTAGAAGCACCACTACCAGCACCCTCAACCCTCCTTCCACTACGATGAAACTATCCAGATGATCTTTACAGAATGCCTCTTTCACATAGCTCAGGAACTTTCTATTTCTAATATCCATGGAAGTCAAGAAACATCTTTTTGTTCCCTGAGTCTAAAATTATAGATCCATTCCCGTTGCTTTCTAGTATCTCAAGTTTTCCATAATTGTGCAAATTTATTCTCAATTGATTCTATCAATGACATGCTAAATGACTGCACAGAGAGAAGAAAGCAAATTTCTGGTCCTTTTGGATATGCTAATGAAACATAGGTGCTGCCTGTCACTAAGATCACAACCACAACAGTTTTGAGTTCCTCAAATAGAGTCCAGGGAGTTGTTAAAAAGGAGGCATTTGATGGCAAATATTTACTGTATCTGGTAGCACAGTGTGAAAGCGACTGATGTATACCTTAAGGAAACAAATCTACTTTTGGAGGAAGGGCTGTTCTGAGATAGAGTTTCTCTGTGTAGCCCTGGCAGCCCTGGAACTCCCTGTGTGGACCAAGCTGGCCTTGAATTCAGAGATCAGACTGCATCTGCCTTCTGAGTGCTGGAACTAATGGCCTGCAATGTTCTTCCCAGATAAAACAATGAGATATCTCACTGTCGTCCCTACCTTCACCCATCTTTACACCATCTCCCATTAGTCTCCCATTCGAACTGAAAAGTACAGTGGGGGAAGCTCCATGACCTTCCTAGAATAGTCTTCTGAAGTTTGAGGTGCTCGGGACTCTCTATCCTACGACCCTCTCTCCTAGCACACATCTCTTGCGGCCACAAAGTCGCTCTACTTTCAGCTCCGTTACACTCCATTTCCTTCTGTTTGCACTTGATTGTTTTATGAGGCAAAAAGAGAAGAAGAGGTCAGAGGTCAGAGAAACTCGAGGTGCAAGATTCTAGTAAAGAAAGAAACATGTGCTTACTGTAGCTAGGTTTTCATTTATCCCCTAAAATCATCCTCTAGTGTCAAACCTTCCTACTCCAGTAGCAAGAAAAGCAGGATGCCAGTGGAAACAAATGAAAACTCAGAGCGAATATACAAGCAATACAAATGTGGACTTGTTTTTTTTTAAACAAATAAACAAACAAACAAGACACCAAGTGGGTAGGGTAGGAAACAGGGATAGATCTTGGGGAAGTTTCTTCAATCCTGAAGAAACTGCCAGGCTTGCCAGCCAGACTAAGGTGAGGCCACAGAAGCAGCAAGCTGCCTCAGGAACTTTACGAGCAGTTCGTGGGTAAGTTTCTCTCAATGGCAGCATTGCCACAAGTTGAGCTGAACTGTGTAAAGCAAACCAATACATGCATGACTTTAGTGAAGAACAGCAAGGCGGAGCAAACCAAACCAAAGCTCAATGCTCATCTCCCACTGTCTGTGGGATCATATTAATACTCCTTCACCAAGAGTAATTTCATGTATCTGCTATAGCCAAACATCCTTTTACCTGTGTCTTCTTCAGGGAAGCAATTTGTCATGTGTTTGCTTTAACAAGACATCCTTTCACCTGTGTGCCCCAGCAAAACATCATTTGGCATAACTAACTTTCCAGAGAACTAGAAGATTCCACTTCAGTGACCTGTCATGACTCTCCACTCCTTTGTCAGCTTCATGCTGGCACAGCCACCAGATTTGGAGGTATTAGAGTCCCTGATATTCTGACGTACTCCAAGTTGTTGGAGGTTGGTAGGAGTAACACAATCACTTGGTTCAAGCAAGCTCCAGGAGCCTAGGACAAGGGCCATTGCAGAAGTCAGGACACAGATGGATAGTCTCCTGGGCCATAGGAATAGTGTGAGCAAAGATAAAAAGAGAGAAAGGCTTGAAGCACTTCTGATGGGTGAGGACCTGTTGTTATTGCCTCAGCACAATAACATGGAGACCCTGAAACTGAACATCTTGAAAATTACCCATGCCTGAGGACTAAAAGGAACTTAAGGCAATAGCTTTTTGCCATTGATCAAATTGGGGGAAATAGTGATCTCAAAACTAGGCAGAGGTATTGATTTGAAATTTCTGCTTGAGTGTCTCTTGAGTCTGAAAACCAGTCAGAAAGAGATGTTGGGTTATTTCTTTCTTTTCATTTATTGAGAGCTACTATTTGGAAGGCATTATGAATCAAGCGAGACCACTTGAAACTCAAAAGCCATACAGAGAGCATAAACCCTGCAGGATTCTTGACAAAAAGCCAAGTGCATGAGATCTTCAATGTGAGTGAGTATGAAATGCAACTATTGATCCCTTATAGATACAGCAACTGTTTTATTAAACCCATACCAGACGTGGGATCTGCTCTGTTCCCTGTAACTGAATCTTTTCCATAGCTACTGAAATGGTACATCACATTTAGAGGGCAGGAGAGGCAGCTCAGATGGTTTTTGAGAAAGAGCCTCTCCCTGGGCTAGACTATTCCCTATTTAGGCTGGACTGGCTGGCTATCAAGCCCCAGGGATCTATCAATCTCTGACCCATCAGTACTGGAATTACCAGAGCATGACACATCACCTGTTTTATTTTTAACATGGGTTCTGGGGATCAAACTCAGTTCCTTGTGCTTGAACAAGAGCATTTTACCATCTGAGCTACCTCTCCTGCCCTCTAAATGTGATGTACCATTTCAGTAGCTATGGAAAAGATTCAGTTACAAGGAACAGAGCAGATCCCATGTCTGGTATGGGTTTAATAAAACATAGTTTCTGTATCTATAAGAGATCAATAAAAAACAAGATGGATGATATCTGAAGAATGACATCGAAGGTGGACCTCTAGTCTCCACTTTCACACAGAGACATAACTCCCCACAAACATGCACACATGTGTACACATACATACATGTACACAAAATTACATTTAGTTTGACATTTAACAACTGGCCTTTTCTGAAAATGATAAGTATAAATAAATAGTGATGTGAGACACAGAAGACAAGAGGACAGAAAATTGATTCCCAAAATTTGTCCTCTATCCACTATACAAGATGATGATGATGATACTGATAACGTAAAAAATACTTCTCAGGATCATGATAATAGTTCACTGGTAAAGTACTGGCCTAAGATTAGTTGTACTTAGGTTCTTCTTATACAATAATAATAATAAGAAGAAGAACTAGAAGAACAACAACAACAACAACAGCAACAAGAACAAGAACAACAAGAAGAACAAAGATGATGAAGAAGTACAAGAACAACAATAATAATGACATAGTTTTTTTCAGACTTACTGTGAGGCTTGGTGTTATAATGCTGCATAATTTATGTAGCAAACTGTCTTTACCAGTGTGCTTAAATTGATGGGTTTTGCCTTTGTTAATTTTATCTTTCATCTATTGTTGAATATACTTCTATTTATGTTTTAAAAATATACATGTTCAGCATGTTCCAGACATGTTTTTCCCCAATAATTAACTTTCAAATAACTTTCTGAGCAAATCTTATCATGTATTTGACTATTCATTTGACCTATGCAGAGAAAATTTACATTTTTGTATGATCAGGAGTGACTTTCCCTAATGCCACTAATTTGTAAAATTGTGAACATGACCCTGGCTCTAAGCATTCTTACTTCAGAGTAAGATACAGATTTCTCCTTTACATTTAGATAACTGATATTCTCAGTAGGGAAATAATATTTACTCTTTTTGTTCCACTTGACTTATGCAAGAAGCCAAGGTGCTCAGTCAGACACTAATTCATGAACTACATTTCACAGTCACTTGTAGATTGCTAAACATATAATATAGATGCCTCTGGATTCTGCTGCTCTGGAAAAAAAACATCCTGGAGCAACAGTATAGTAGGAGCTTGGCCTGAACAGAATAGAAGGTTCAAGGGCTAAGACTGGCATTCTGATAACATGGACAACACTGAGAGAAGCTCGGGTGGGCTTCTCATCCACGGGATACGGGGCTCCAGAGCTGAAGTTGAGTTGAAGCTCTACAACTGCCTGGTGCCTGCTTGCTGAAAGGACTGGACTGTAGCTGCTGGTTTGTGCCTGGTATCTGCCTGCCTAGAGGACTGGTCTGCAGTTTCTAAGTTATTTTTGGTGTTCGTTGCAGGACTGAATTGCTACCAAAGAAGATGGAGCTTGCCCCCAAAGAACTACTACTGAACAGGTCCACTTCCCCCATATACTAATAACTTTTCTCTTCCACTACCTCTGCTGGGTGGTGGGCTAGAGGAGAGGTTGAACTCTTACTTAAAATAGGTTGTAAAAAAAAGTATGCCTACAGGTTCATCAGTTTGTGTCTTCTGGAACCCAGATTTTCATCATGAGCCTCTAAATATCAAATGTCGTAAACTCATCCTGTGTTTTGCTTGAATTCATTGAATACAGTATATTACTTCAAACCGTTTCAGATAGTCTGGGAAGAACCTGGCCCTTACTAGTCCATGGGTAAAATGGGCAGTCTGGCCTGTAAACAAAATTTGGCCTTTTTGGCGGGGCTAAGTTGCCTGTAGAGACATGCAGCTTCATAGCACATCCAGCAGACACAGCCTGGAGAGGAATCTGGCAGAAAGAGCAGCACTGGCGTGGAATGTGCACCTCCACATATATACCTCTATTTGAAGGTGAGTCTAGGCCTCCATCCCTGTTTTTGAGGTTGGATCCCATGTATCCTCGCTGGCCTCAAACTCATTCTGTAGCCACTATGACCTTGAAAATATCCGCTTCTACTTCCCTAGAGTTGTGGTTCCTGGCACACGTCATTACATTTGCTTTATGAGGCTAGACCTTTAGGGAAACTTGTTGACTCCCCCAAGAAGTGTAGTGATGTGTGGTACATTATATATTATTATAACAAGGTGGCTCTGGGCTATTTAGAAAACCCAGTTGTTTGGCCTGAACTATGCCAGCTCTCCTCAGACACAGCAGAGGGTTTTCACCTTTCTTCTTTCAATTGTCTTCAGAAAATTGGTCATACCTTTGACAGACTTGTTAGGTTATAGAAAATCTCACACATTTGCCTGCAGTTGATTTTCACTCCCAGTTGAGAGAAGACACATCTACCATCCCCTTCTTGTCACAATTATACCTTCAGCTTGAAATGTGAGCTCCAGGTGCTTGGACCCCTAAGTCTCTCTGCTAATGGGCTAGCCTAGCCCAGCAGAGGGGCTCCATCTCATTATAGTGTCCTTGCAGGAACACATGTCATCACTTGCTTGGCCACGGCTGTTTTATCACTGCCTGATCGATCATCCTTGTAAATCTTCCCAGCCTCCTCTTCAACCCCAGGGAGTCCACATCACAGTCCAGACTCCCAACAATTCTGAGGAAATAATGATAGCTCAGAAGTAACAGTTGCTTTCAGTCCCATAAAAACAGTCCTACAAGTAAAAGGTGGTTAGCCTGTTGATTGCATTGGCTTCCAATACATTGGCATTTTTATTCAGCACAGTCAAATCACATTTGTTAATGTAGCATGACTGTATGGATTGGCAGCAGCAGGGCTCCATGTTCCCTAAAGCATGGCTTCACACAGTAAAGAGCAGTTCAAATTGGATTGGTTTCCTTAGCAAAGGTGTTGGAGGTCCCCAGACAGCAGCCTGCGAGGAGACTCCTCCCATTTTGAAGGCACTGTTTGTAAGAAAGGAAAGAAACCTTTGAATAATCTGAAATGTGTGAAATAAGGTTAGTCACCGGATTTCCTGCCACCAGAGCACACAAACAAACTTTCCTCACTTCCTCTTTTTTCAAAAGTTGGGCTTAGGCTTACTGATAGAGCTGCTTTTCTTCCAGCTGTAACAGTCTTCACCCCGTTACCAATGGTTACACAGGACTGACAGCACTTCAAGGTCCTTTTCTCTCCCTCCCTCCACCACACTTACTTTAAAATGTCAGCCGCTCTATTATGAATGTGCACTCAGGAAGCTTGGTTTGATTATTTTCCTTTCTGCCTCTGCTTTTGTCTCCTAATGTAAATTTGACCCCACCCCCCACCCCACTCTAGCCCATCCCTCCTCGTCCTTTCCTACCTCCTCTATGGTTGCATTTTTATATTGTAGTCCCTCATAGAACTCCAGTCTCAGAGACTTTCAAGTCTCTGGTACAGTTCACCCTCTTTATATTACCTTAGCCTTGCCCACTTAGACCTTCTTACCCTAAATTCTTTTAACTTTCACCTTCAGTATCTGGATTAGGGTTTAGGTAGATGCTCACCCCCAGTATAATCCCAGGGCCTTTGTGTTTGATCAATGAATAGAAATGAAACTTAAAGACTGTATTAAATGTTATTCATCCCAGGTAACAATATTTCAGTTTAATAGGAATGGATATTTCCACAAGGCAAGGGAAGATAAAATCTAATGGAGAATGGTCTCTTAGTGTCAGTATAATACAGAATCTTAAGATACTATGTGTGATGAGACTGGAGGTTTTCTTTCTTTTATTTTTTCTTTCTTTTTTTCTTTTTTTGAGACAGGCTTTTACTTTGTAGCCCTGGCTATCCTGGAACTTACTCTGAAGATCAGGCTAGCCTCAAACTCAGAGACCTACCTGTGTCTGCCTCTCAAGTGCTGGGGTTAAACCTGGCTAACTGGAGGGTGTTTCATCCATGCACCTGTCAATCACATTATCTTGTTCATCGCATCTTACTTTATTTCCAGGTGCATTTGATTTTATTTGTCTGACATCTACTTTTTGTATGGATAATCTGCAAAGCTGTTTCTCAGAAAAACACCCATGAAACAAAGAAATTTCAAACTGTATACTATGTAACCAGTAGAGGCTCTTTTTCCCAGGCTCAGTTCACAAGACTGCACAGCTAAAGGCCCTAGGTAGGACCTATTCAGAATCTGTGTGGAATTCCAGTTTAATCACACGCCTTAGAGGGATGAAGATTCTGGTTAGTTACCCTCTCGTCCTGGGTGGAGGATTTTAATATTGGTTCCTGGAGGGTTACAGCTCTGTTTTTTCCCTCCCACATGGAAAACAATGGCTTCTCTTTGAACCCAGTTTGAACTTTACATTTAATCCCCTCATTTTCAGTATAACAGTATATTCTCACAACAGGGCCCCAGGAATTTTACTCTTTACCTAAGCTCCAGCCTGTCATGTTTTATGAGCTTTCTCCTGTATCATGCCCTTTTCTGTCTACAAAGGTCATGCTGTGCGCTGTCTGCTGGTAGGCACCTAACCTCATGCTATGGATTCTTGTTTTTTTTACCCCAGTACTTAGCTCTCAAACCAATCTTTGCTCACCAGCCGCATTCTCTGACCACATCTTATTTGCTCTGTTAATTTTAGGCTGAAGCCTGGTCAGCCAGCCAGGAGGAGAAAAAGATTTACATGGTTCCGACAGCTCATCAGATACCCTTGTAGAAGAAACTGGAACTGAGACCATGGTGATTGACAGGACCACACCTTGACCAGTACTGCTTGGTTAGGCACACCTCTTGCCTTGTTTTTAATTATAAACCTCGTGTCATGACAGTCAATTTGAATTTAGAAAGAGTTCATCTTCGGCCTTTCTGTGTCTCTTCCCAATGTGGCCACAATGAATAAATTTTATCTTTCCCTGCCTTTCAGTATTCTTTCTTTAGTTGGTCTATTGAGGGCTAGTGACTGAGCCTACTTTGTCATGACTTCCAGGGCCTAGGATCTTGCTACCTCCAACACACACACACACACACACACACACACACACACACACACACACGCACGGTTAAACCCTAAGGCTAACCATGTTAAGAACTCTACCATTGAATAATATTCCTAGTAAATATATTCATACTGTTACTTTTGAAACAGTCTTATTTTGCAGTTCTTCTCCTTGGACTCAATCTGCAGCTTGGCATGCACTGAAGTTGTGATTCTCTTGCTTCAGCCTCCTCATTAGCTAGGATGTAGGCCAATACCCCCAGTACAAATTTTTCTGTTAGTTTTCCTAACATACCTCAATTAAGCTTTCATAGATGACAGATGATGCTACCTCCCATTCTTGATCTAGTTAAGAGATAATTCTGCTTTAAAGTTTACAATTTAAGAGCAAGGGTTTTGTTCATACTTTCGTGGATCTCACATAAGAATGTGCATAGAGTTTTTGCATATAGCTCATCATCCATAAAGGCTAGTTGATTTGGCTTTATCAAATATTGTTTCCTATATGAACTCCACAATACCTATCTGGATCTTTTAAAAGGAAGAATATTTTAAGATTTATTTATATTATTTTTAAATTATGCATATGTGTTTATGTATATGTGTGGAGGAATATGTATGTGAATTCAAGTGTCCACATAGACCAGAGACATTGAATCACTTGTAGCTGGTGTCACAAGTGCTTGTGAGCAAAATGACATGGCTGCTGGATACCATACTGACCCTCTGTAAGAACAGTACTTGTTCTTAACTGCTGAGCTATCTCCCAAAGTCCTGAGAAGAACATTTTAAAAAAAAGTTCTTACCCCTCTACAAGTCTAAGCTATTTGCAGGAGAAAACGGGTAAAGGGATTTAAATCAACAATAATGGGGAAGAAAACTCAACACAGACATTTTAAAAATGGAATCATTTCTCAAATGATTCATCACAGGAATTGAATTCAGAAATGACTCGGTTTCCCAAGCAAGAAATCCAGTGACTAATTTCATTTATTTCTGGAGTCCTAACATGTGTTCCAGTTGAAATACTCTGCAAGTATGATCTACTTTGCCACTTCCAACATTAAGTTCAGCCCCTACTCTGCCACCCATGGACAAAAGATGCCTATCTTGCCCTGATGACCACAACAGTCAGAGCTGTGTACATTCTCTGTTGTCATCTTCCTTCATTGTCGTCAACCTCCAGTGGCCATGGGAAGGGCTTTGGAGAGCATGCGTGGACATGGCACTCATCTGCTCAGTGTTACTCCATGTAACATGGCTACAGAATTTTTAGTTCTCATTCTAACATGTATGTTGTCATTCAAATAGTAAGTATTGAATCCTTGAAAGCAGACCATAAATCTTAAGAACTCTGTGTCTGGTTTGGAGGATGCGGCTGTGGCTAGCTAAATGTGACTGGAAGACCAAAAGGTTCTCTCTGATTTAAAGATCATATTTTGTCATGCTAGCTTAGGTTCCTGGGAGCTGATATTGTTAAAAACACACATATATATTTCTGTATAAGAGCAAATTCATTAGACACAAATAACATACAAGAAAATTCACAATGCACTTCGTGTGCACATTAGGTGAATCGGTTAATGTTTTCACTCTTCTGTCTACTTAGGATTTCTTTCCACTCCGTACATTTAAAAGACAGAATTTAGCAGTCTGACCTATGCTTTCATTTAAAAATACAAATAATATGCACCAACATTCACAATAAATACTTAAACCTAAATATATTATTAAGGGAGCTTTTATTTTTACAGAATTTATTTTATGGACATTGATCAATTTTAAAATATATACTAAATGTTTATTTTAAAAAATCTGACACTGCTGAAGTATTGGGTGTTTCTCTTATTTTCTGAAGATGTATTTTTTTTATTTCTGTCAAATAAAAGAAGAGGAAGAGAATCATTCCATGTAAGTTTTATTACTGCCTTATTTCAGTTAGTATAATATGTTCATGATTTATCCTTGTGGTAAATGGCAAGATTTTGCTTTTTATGGCTAAATAATATTGCACTCATGTGTGGAATTTATGTCTACTCATGTACAGATGGGCATTTCGTTTGTTTTCACATCTTGGTGATTGCATGTGCTCACATCCCCTTTGAGCAAAAAGGGATGTAACTTTCCACTTGGTTCCCTGGTACTAGAGAGATGCATTAAAAGAAAGCATGCTGTGTTCTTACAGGAGGCAAAAAGCTGAAGCAGGCAGCACTGGGCTATGTCATTTAAATGTATCCCTAGTGCTACCCTAGGAGTCTCAACTCAACAGATAGCACCAAATACTCACCCTCTTTTCCTCAAACTGCTTAGTTAAATGTAAAGCAGTCATGCCTTAATCTGTCCACCAGAAGTACCAACTATGAATTCCCTTAATGAAGATATTTCAGCCATACTCCATCCCTACTAGTTAGCATTCTCCTTCCTAGCACCAAGAGACATTTAGTCTCTGCTTGTGCATACTTTCCATTACTTCCTCTCGTGAGGGATGGGGTTTCTTACCAAATAACACAGAACAGCTTCTCCCTTTAAAGGCCTTGGATTTATTAAATCTGATTTATAATGAGTACTATGACAGTTGCCAGATGGTCAATATTCAATGCTGTTGACCCGTCATAAGTAATCACCATTTCTGAAAGAAAGAGATACCTCCCTAGTTTCACATCTTCTGAAGTGCTATAGACTTTCAGTCAGTTCCACACAATCTGTCAATTATAAAGTGTTTTATGAAGTTCCTTAGCAAAATAAATTGTGCAATTCTTTTTCAGCAAAGCTTGTACCTAGTACCTCACTGTATTTCATGAGGCATGCATAGAGTAGATCCTGACTGCTATTCAGGTTTAAAGTAGCTAAGTTAATATAGTTATTTTTCTTGTTACTCTGTTTAAGTACTCTACTAGGCAAAACACACTGAATATACTTTGCATGAGATATGACTTTCATTGTTGTCCCAGAGTCTAGTGAGGCAAAGGGATATGCAAGTCAGTAATCACAACTAAATAAGTACATTGCAGGAGTTTCATGCAGATAAATTCAGATACTATATATGAGGATGAAAGAAAAATCTTTCTGAGGAATTGCACCACCTACATAGTATGGTAGACTATAGGAGGAAGAACTTTCTCCAATTAAATGAACAGTTAAAAACATGAGATGTTGAGAGAGACAAGTACTGGTTCTTGTCATCATAGGGCACAGAAGAAGAGACAACCAAGAGGAGCCATGCTAAGGATTTTGGACTTCATTCAGAAGGTACTAGAAAGCCACTGAGAATTTGGAAGCATGGCAGTATCATGCTCACATTTGCTTTGCTAAATAGGTCACTGTAGCAGGCTCATTGAGCACAGAGCAGAAGACCATGGGCAGACCAAGTCATGCCTAGTCATATCTGTGGAAGCAACAGTGGCCTACACTAGGGTCACAGAAGACATTGGTAACTCAATAATAGTTGCGAAAAACAGAATGGAAGCAAAATGAATAGCATCTAGTGATCAACAGAAAAATGTACTTTCTGCACCAGCACAAGGAATAGAGCTTGAATCACAGTGCCAACAACCAGGCCACACACCTGTCAGCCCAGCACTGTAGCCCTAAGTACTGTGGCAAGTGGAGAGAGGAGGGATGCTGGAACTTACTGACCATTCATTTGCAAACCCCACGTCTGAAATGAACAAGGCAGAGATGGATAGAACCTGATATCTGAAGCCCTCCTGTGGCTTCCACATGCCTGTACACCACCACCACACATACCCAGACACACACACACACACCTAGCACTCATTTACACATAGAATAAATTAAGTAAATTTCAAAATGTTAGACTGGGAATCCTCATCACTATAATGTTAATCAAAATTAGGTATGTTACCAACAGCCTGGAGTTTGGAATCCAGGCTGGAATGTTCATCATTTATGAGACATGAAACTTGGGGCAATTCTTTTTAATCCTGAAAATTCCTTGCAAGAAAAAACCAAGGTAGCACAACCTACCTCACAGGTCTGCTGTAGGAATTGAATGTAACTGTCTATTACATGTTAAAAGGGGCCATATGTATATGTTGACCATTATTCTGTTGAGCTGGCCCTGCCTCGTGTATGTATATATGTGCACACACACATGCATGCATATGCACACACATCTGGTCCTGGGGATATGACCCAGGGCCATACTCATGCTAAGCTTCTTTAACTGAGCTATCTGCAAATTCCTACATCCTTAAAGTTCTTGAATTTGGGAGAATCAAATGATGGCTTTGTGCCTAAGAATCTTTGGCAACTAAATACAATATCACTTGCATAGAACAGCTAGGCAGAAAAGATAACAAGGAGTCAAGATGCAGAGACCGTCACCCGCTCTTCAGCTGTGCCCCTACACTGCTAAGAAGAGAATGTCTGTCAGGGCTTTATTTTTTTTTTATTGTGCAGGTTACAGTGAACAGCAAACTTTTAACATTCCATCAAAAAAGGGCTTTTGTCCAGCTTTTAGTCACAGAGGCCAGGCCTCACTGCAGCAGTGGTGGATTGGTGATTTGAGCTTTGTTTATGGCTGCGAATCATTAGACTTGTAACAAGAAATACGTTCTCAGGCTCATGGACCAAAAGACAAATGTTATTTTCTCCAAAGTTTTATACAAATAAAAATGATAAGCGAAGCTCAAAAGGATCATGATCCATAACCTCTTCCCCTGAAGTGCTTTGCTGAAGGATACTACATGGTTGTTTGCATTGGCTGATCAAAAATCAGACCTCAATGTATAGGTAATGTTTGCCTCTGCTTCCAGTTCTACCCCATCTGTGGGTGCAAGGGGAGTCTGTTTGTTAGGATCATGAACCTTCACTACACTATTCTCCCTTCTAAAGACACTAATCAGGTGTTTTCCTTGAGGTACCTTTAAAAATGTTTAACTGTTAGGTGGAAGGGATCTGATGCATCCGCTAATACTTATATGCTAAGGACAAACCATTTAGTGTTCCTTTCAAATATATTTGCTATTAACAATGGGTTCTTCTACGTCTTAGGATAAACAAGCAGAAACCTGAAATTTTCAGCTAAGAGTCTTTTCAGGAAGTGCCACCACATATCTGTGGAATAAGCTTGAGCCTGACACTCACCAAATCTCTGCCAATGAGAATGCTGGTATAAACTTAACAATGCTGCATTATTTATTCTAGAGAGAATACAGAAATTCGTAAGTAGAGATGTTCAGTGTTTATCTAAAACTACATTGTTGTTAATTAAGTTTTAAGTACCAAAAGACACATTATTAAATTAGATTTGCCTAACTAGAAAACCACTAATATGTGTGTGTGTGTGTGTGTGTGCCTCAGATAAGCATTTCGAAGAACTATATTATTTCTTTCTGTATGTAATCATCCAGAAAATTCTTTGGAGCTTATCACATACAAAACTCAAATATAGTACTGAGGACCTAGCAGTTTATTTGCATATTTTTAAATAAAAAGGGTCAAGTCAGGGAATGGATTTATCTTTACTCTTTTTCTCCATATTTCACTGGGACTTGCAGTTGTGCAAGAGCTGAGAGGGGTTAGGGTTACAAACTATGCCCCTGAAGCTCGATGGGGCTAACTTAAACAAATGGGAATTGACCCACCAACTTTGACCTCAGCCACTGGATGGTCTAAACGCTGATCTGTGCTAGCATCTGAATGAAGCCTAATGAATACATTCTCCAGACTGAACATTTGATTTTGTTTTGTTCTTAGAAGTCCCTATTCACCTCGCCAAATTGATCAAACACATTTTCATTTTAAAAATGTACATCCATCTTATAGGATTTAACACCCACTACAGCTCAAAAGTACACAGTCCTCAAATACAAACACAAAATAGTATGTAAATCATAGGCGTTTTGTTAAAACTTCTTAATAGCTATGAAGCTTTTCTGAAGTGCAATACACATGCTCTAGACTGCTACTGTCCTCAGTAGAAAAGTCTATATTATAATTTACCAGCCTGAGTAGTTATAGACCTTGTAAATAGGTAGCCTTAGCAGATAGTACCAACTTAGATAAGAACAAGTGAATCATAGGCAGAGTCATAGCGACCTGTCCCCTGAACCTTCACCCAGCCAATACCCTGTTCCGAACGATATCTGTACTCCCCCTGAACACCCACGCTCCGGTGTCATCCCCTTCCCCATGTCCTGCCTTTTTGTGTTTATAACCCCTGTGTGAATAAGTAAAAATTATGATTTGATTTAAAAAAATAAAAAAGAAAAGTCTATATTAAGGAAATCTGTTCATGTGCACAGTGGACGTCAGTAATATACATGGGCAGAAGAAAATCTGAAGGGCAGCTTCATGATCAGATCCATGTTCACTGCTCTTGGTGAAGAGATTGGGTTGGCAGAGGGTGCTGGGCTCTCCAATAACACCATAGTGAAGAACGAGACACTGAAGGCAGGACCGCAGTTTTTCAGAGAACGTGACAAGCACCTCTGGGGGAAAAAAAGATGAATTCAAGAGATACATGCACAAAGGTTGGGGGTGTCGCTCAGTTGGTCCTAGCATGTATAATACAAAGGCAGCTGTGGTAGAATACACTTGTAAGTCTGGCAGTCTAGAGATAGAGGCAGGAGGATCAGAAGTTCAAGGTTATCCTTGGCTACATAGAGAGTTCAAGACTATCCTGAGCCACATAAGACCCTGTCTGGAAAGAAAATTACAAAAAGATAAATGAGTAGCAGAATTATTAAGTCATAGCCAGTAATCAATGGATATCTTTTGGGGGAGAGCTGTATAGAAAGGAGGTTTAAAAAGTATGAATTCCTCCAATGGAAGAAGTACTAAATACTAAGTGTATTTATTTGTGTTTGTAAGTTGTGGGATTTCTAATATGCATATAGACCCTAAGGCAAGCCCAGCAGCCCCTGTGAAAGTGTTTGATCTCAGGATGAATGCTGGTTCTCCTGGACTGTTCTCCCACAGATGAGAGCAGTGTAACCAGGCAGGCACAAGAGGACTGCACAAGGTTCAAGTCAGATAAGTAATCCCAAGGGCCAAGTTCTGGGGTGAGGCAAGGCAGTCGAAGGAAAAATGAGTCACGCAGTCAGAAACTTTAAGAGACTGAGGGAGTTCGGAATCGGAGTCTGAGATAAGCCGGGGTGAATGGTTCAGGACAGAAGTCATGAATTCTGAAAGAATGAGGGAGGCCTGTTTTCATGCAGCGTGGGCAGGTTGGTACAGGCAAGTACCTGATAGCTTAACAGCACTGAGCAGGCCCAGACATCCTGTATGGAATCCCTAAGCCAAAATGTCTCTGCCCTGAGATCTGGAAAAAAAAAGTACATTCTTATAATTAGAGTCGAGTTTCATGTGTGTTTCAGTTTCCCAAGATTGCCGTTGAAGTATCCAACATCATTAAGAAGCAAGATTCTCCAAGTCCTCCCTGTCCCCTCAAAATGCATGGGACATATGAGTTCCGATCCTGAAGCCTAAATCTAAGGCTATTTTTCTTCTATTGGCTGACTGTTTCCAAAAGAAAAATCCTCTAATCTATAAACACAGGCTGCTGCACTCACTGTGTTTAACAGGTAGCAGATTAGTTACAGACAACTGCCAGGCAGTGACTTAGAACACAGCCTTTGCTCTGAGTGTTAGCTGTAATTCAATATAGAGCACATACTTTACCCCAGAGAGATGGCTACTTTAAAACAACTTTGAGCTCAGACCTCTGTCATCTACGTTGTTGTCTCAGGCTCCCTACAAGGTACATAGTGGCCTTGTACTAAGCAGACAAGAAAATAGGGAATATGAGACTTTGCCATGCGTCCACCACCAAATATAGTCTCAGCAATAAAAGGAATATGTTTCAGGAGGGAAAGACGCGGGAAGGGAAATCCAAGCCTGGAAAGGGTCGCTAATCCCAGTTGTCTTTCACCATTTCCTGCACTGGATAGATGCTGACCTTCACTCTTGCCTATGCCCCCTCCTAAGCCTTCCATTTCTGGCAGCCTTTGCCATCCATGACCTGACTGTCTGCAGTCCTGTGATTGCTCTAGCACTTGTGTGTTGGTTGTAGGAGATCCTTTGTTCTACAAATATAACACTAAGCCTTTTCAAGTGGATTTTTATAAAAGAGAGACTAGATAAAAGCAAAGAAATTCTGTTGCCCAGGACTAAAACCGTAAGATTCTTGGTTCTAAGAATAGATTTCAAAAAGAGCTTTTGAGATAGATCGGCAGCAGCAACACTCGAAGACAAATCCTTAGGCTCCACCCTAGACATACTGAATCTTAATTTGGGGGCTAAGGTAAGCATCTATCTATTAAGAAGCCCCTATGGAACTCTGATGTTTGCTCAGGTTTGATAACAAGTAGTTTGATGAGTGTCACTCCAATAGCTTGGGAGTTCCTCCCCCTTCTATACTTACCTTGTGGCAGAATTACAAGTGGTCAACTCTACATTTGGCTCAGTGAACACCATGTTCTAGCATAGTATGTCCAAGTGTTATTGCTAACAGATTTTCTAGTAGTTTCCACATATTTGTTTATTTTCTGTGTGCTCTGCTTTTTACTGGACACATAATAGTTAATATTTCATGCATTCTTCATAAGAGCTTCATGAAGTGGCTTTATTTAATATAAATGTTTAGTTTTTAAGACATTTATCCAATATATTTTGAGCATATTCACCTATACCTTCTCAAACTTCCTGCCAGTATCACGAGTACCTTTTACAGAGTCCTGGCTCCTATCAGTATGTCTCAGCTCATTGGCTTCTACCTCTCCAGCCTCTGAGCTTTGCTTTCCTTCTTCCAGCTTCTCTGTTCTATGTAAGTCAGCCATTTTGGCCAGGAGCACTCTTGTCCTCTTGGTTCCCATGCTCTCCGTTGGTCCTCTTGGCCTCCTTCTCTCCTCTGTCTTCTCTTTCTTTCTTGATCCATCCTCTTCCTCTCATGGATCAGTCTGATCTGCTGGCCATGTTAAGTCTAGACTCTTTCAGAGGCCTCTGGCTATTCTCTCCCTCATATCTACAATAGAAACCTTTCCCTCGACTATACATTAGAACAGTCATGTCCTCGTTTTCATCCATTTCCATATCTGCCTCCATAGCTACACTCCCTCACTTTGTGTCCCCTTTTTTATTTTTTACTTGAGTCCAATTTTCGCTGCCCACATACTCCTTGGAGTGGGGCCATCCATTGGAGCAATGTTAATGTATCAGGAACACCTTAGACTAAAAGTCACTGTCCCTCCTCCAGAAGCCATCCAGTATCCTTAGTTCCTTGGCTAGGGGCAGGGGCTCATGAGCCTCACCCCCTCCATGCTGGAATGTTGACTGGCTTGATTTTGTGCAGATACTATGCAGGCAACCGCAGCTCTGACATCATTAGGGCAGTGGTCCTGTCTTGTCTAAAAGACACTGTTTCAAAGATTGAACTTGAACCTTGAAAAGGGGTTGATAGAGATGTCCCGTTTGAGGCTCAACACTCCTTGGGCACTGTCAACAGTTGTGAGTCTCTGTGTTAACTAAGCATTGTTCACTGCATAAAGAAAACTCTCTGAGAATTTTCTGAGAGCTGCATACATTCACTGGTAAAACAATATATATTAAGAGGGCAATTTGCCATTTAGCAGAATATTTATAGCAAGTTGACTTCTTGGTCCTATGAGCTCCCCAAACATGGGTTCATGGCCAGACTTACAGTACCAGTCATGAGTTTCCGCTCATAGAGAAGGCCTTAAACTCAACCAGAAACATGTGAGTCACTATTGCACCCATGGGTGTACCTTGCCACGATGGCATTATTGTTGTCCACAGAAGTTCCAGCTGGTCAAGACTATTGAAGATTTATTCTCCTGGAAGCTTGCATAACACTTTCTGGTCCTATTAAAAAGCTAGGCAGCAGAAAGGAAGCTTTTTGGTCAGTACCAACTTGATTCCTCCATATCCTGAAACCTAAATATGTGGTGTTAAAGCAGCCTTATCATCCTCATGTCTCAGAAGGAAATGTGGACTAAAGAAGCAGGCTCACCCAGGATATCCAGACTAAGACTCCAGTATACTCAAAACCTTGATTCCAAGGTTCATGCACCAGGTATCAAGACTCTGGCAGATTCTCTAAATCCATGACAACTCAGCATCCTGGAGAGACAACTCAGAAGAACCAATACATTGGTCTTTTCATATGTTATTGCAAGAAAGGATTTTTAACCTTTAAGAGCTTCGATTCCTTTTTTTGTAAAATGGGAGACATAATTACGGCAGAGTCCTTCAAGTGTTAAATAGATGGGCATACACCCAAGTGTTCTAAACTGTATTTTTGTTGTTGCTACTCATTTCGAGACAGGGTCTCATCTATTTCCTCTTGCCCTTGAACTGGCCATATATCAAAGGATGACCTTGAATTTGCAGACTTACTGCAGCCAGCTCCCATTTTTTTGAATTATAGGAGCATGCTATCATGACTCATTTTTATGCAAGATCAAACTCAGGGCTTCATATATGTTAGGCAAGCACTCTATCAACGGATCTATACCCCAAGCCCCTAAAAGGTATAATGGAAAGAAAAGGTATTGTCTACATTTTATAGATCAGGAAATACAAGTTCAAAGTGGTGAGCTAATGGGCAAAAACTAATGGCTTGTGCTGTATGAGGGCCCGAAGAGATTGTTGCCTCCAAACTATCCCTTCTTGCAACTTCAAACAGGCCACTAGATTTACTGAGTATTAATTTTTTCTACTTAAAAAATTATTTTATTTATTTATATCCCAAATGTTGCCCCCCATTTCCCCTCGTGGAGTTCTTTCCCCCTCCCCTTCACCTCTGAGAGGGCGCCCCTTTCTCCGGTATTCCCCCTCCCTGTGGCATTAAGTCTCTACAGGATTAGGCACATCCTCTCCCACTGAGGCCACACAAGGCAGCCCTCTGCCACACATGTACCAGGGGCCTCAGACCAGCTGTGCATGTTTTTTGGTTGGTGCTCAGTCACTGCGAGCTCCCAGGCCTACAATCAGGGGGTATTGCCAAGGGAAGTACTGCATGCTGTAAGAAGTTGAAGAGGCCCGAGGATAGACCAGTTAGCTTCATTGTTTTGGGGTGGGGGGCTTTGGACCAGCTACCTATACCAAGATTTAAAGCAACATTTAATTCCCATCTTTTTAAAGAGCAATTTTATAATATTTAGGCACAAATATCCTTTTAGACCAATGATATCTTCAAGTGTTTCTTTAGCTTCCTTTGATTCTCAGCTCTCCTAGCTGTTTGTTTCTTTTCCTATTTCCTGCCCATTGATAAGAGTAGCTTTCTCTGAACTAGGTGGTCACTCTTAATCTTTCCTTCTCTTCTTTGTTCATGTGGAGCATATACAGTGTTTCAATTAGGGAAGAGGCCTTAAACTTCAACGTAGGATGCTGGACATTTAGTCCAAACCAGCAGCGTCAGGACAACAGAGCAGACTGTGAGCGAGGGTGAGGGTGGACAAGTCTGCTGTCTCACTGCCTTTCATGAGGGCTGGTGCACCGGAGAAGCCAGTAAGTTTTTATTGGAAAGACTTTCTTGTTAGCTTGTTTCTTGATGTTTTTTTTTTGAATGAAATGAATTTGATTTTAAATGGATATTTAAAAAATATATATATATATAGGCACAAACAACCCCCAAATAACTGTTGACTTAGCTTATAGGTGCTAAAGGGGGGGGGGTCCCCTCTTTGGAGCAAGTCTCTTTTGGGACTCTTCAGCAGGTCATCTTTCCAAACGATTCCATTTCTCCAGGGTGTAGGGCTTTGTTTTTAAACTAGGACTCTGTGCATAATATAAATTGCAATCAACCTAATGTAGTTACAAGGAATTGGTGCGCCCTTGCATCACTTCCGTTATAAATGCCACCCGTGGCCAGAATTGGGATTCATCCAGCCCAAAAGTTTTCGACGGAACGGAGATATGTACTGATATGAGGAATAGGCTGTCATCCTCTGTGACACTCTCATGGTAACAATTTACAAGCTCCTCTTCTTAGCATGTCCTGCGTTTTACCTCTTAAAGAGTAGTCTAAATCCTTCCTGAGTTGCAATCTATACAATTTGTACTGTCAGGGGATGTGATGAGCCCCACAGGTTCTACGGCCCACTGCATAAAGTCTCTCTTTCTTTTGTTTGTCTTGGATTTGACTCTTCCGAGTTTAAAGGTCTGTGCTGAGCTCTTGCCTGTAAATAGCTTTGATCATTATTTACTGTGTCCACATCCTTCATGACATCTTTATAATGAGGTAAGCTGTGGAATCTACTTTATAAAGTAAATAGATACTGAATGATCCAGTGCCTGTTCTGTGCTTAGGCACAGGGAGCATGTGGCATGTGTCCTAAATATGTGACCACTGTTAGTGGTTCTAGCATCCACACTAACTTCGGCATTTCTTTTATTTCTGGCTTTTGTGGTTAATGAATAGCAATACTTTGACTGTGTCTCTGTATAGCCTCTTCTTAGTCTGTCATTCCCGCTGTCCATCTGATCAGTACTTCCTGAGACATTTTGCCTTTCTCTTGATTTGTGACTCCTTGACCCAAACATCATGTTCCAGATACTGCTGCAACAAAGTTTTAATTTTTTTTTCCAAAAATTAGATAACATGTACTTTTTTCTAGCTTGTTCCCTATCATTGCACAAAGTTTTCTTGGGCTTCCCAGCCAAAACAGCCTAGTGAGCTGAAATCAACCCAGAAAGTACTTTCAATTCCTAGATTACTCTCCAGATTCATAGAATACATTTAGTTATCCTTATTGTGTGGACTTTTCTTTTGTAAATGCTTTACCTTAGTTGAGTATAGGTCACATATCTGTAACCCTAGCCAGGGGAGGAGGTGCAGGGAAGGACACAAGTTCAAGGTCATCCTGGCAGCACATGGAAGCCCCCACTCAAACAGCGATTTATCATCTCAGGTAACATTTTTTCCCACTGCCCCTACTTTGAGACATTGTCTTGTTATTCTCCCTACATCAGCTTGACATTTCATTGCTAAGAAGAGGTGAGTATACAGACAGAGAAATAGCACTGTGCGTACTGCACCTTACCCCATTTATAATACTGAACAAACATAGGCTTGAGGGAATCTCAACCCTCACATACCCTTAGCCAGAGAAGCACCCATGTTTCCTTATCCCTTGGTTAATTCTGCCAGTTAGCTTCTCTTCCTCCAAACCCCAAAGGGACTCATTTACAAATAACAAAAATGTAACAAAAGGGAATCTTGTCAAGAGCTTTTAAAGAACTCTTTATAAATTCTATCCCTGGTTTCTCTCCTCTGTCCTGTACTTGCTTTCTTAAAGAGCACTGATAGATTTCTCTAGCATGATTTCTCCTCACAGAAATCTCTGTTCATTTGGAAAATGTCATATTTAACTGTAAATCTAGATTTGCTGATCAGCTATAAAATAATTCTTTTTCAAATTCTGCTTTTTTTTTTAAAGAAATGTTTCCAGGGGTCAGCAAGATTCCAAAGAGGGGAAAGGTGGTTGCTGCAAAGCCTGATGACCTGAAATTGAGCCCCAGAACCCAAATGATGGAAAGAGAGAGCCAGTATCTGTAAGTTGTCCTTTGACCTTCACATGAATTCTGCCATATGCAAACACAGAAATCCATGAGCATTCACGAATACACAAAATTAAGTATTCATTAATTAATATGAAAAAGAATATTTCCACAGAACCATTAAATGTCGCTGCTGGCATGTGAAATCTCAGTAATATGTTAGCCTAAATAAGACCTGCATGGGGACAACACCAGATGATATGCTGACATGTTTGAAGGAAATCTCACCAGGCCTCACCTCTAGATGAAGAGCTAAAGACAATCGATGGCTGTTGAAAATGGAGAAAGTCTGTTCCCAAGATAGATTCCATAATAGATTATCCATTCTCAAGGGTCACTCCTAAACACATATATACTAGGGCATCACTAAATGGACACAACTGGGTGGGGTTGTGTATGTGTAACAATAATAATTGAAGAATGGACAAAACTGGGGGTGTGTGTATGTGTAACAATAATAATGGAAGAAGAGACCATGAATCGGAGAAGTAGTGGAAGGGCATGAAAGGAGTTGGAGAGAGGAAGGGGAGGGCTAGAAATAATGCCAATATAGTACATATGTGTGAAACATCTCAAAAACGAAAAATAAATTTAACGAAATGTCAGTGTTGCAAATCACATTCAAGACAAGCGAAGTCTCTTTCCTGTATACCAAGGAAACTGAGGCATTTCCTAAGCTTGCTTTTCATCACAATTTCAGAAAAGTTTTTAACTGGATCGTGCTGAACCATATTGGCAGATACAATGGGTGTGTTTTTCTCATGAAATATGTAGATATTATTTATGGAAGGAAGTTTGAAAACTCCATCTTTCCAGATTGGCTTCCTGCATTTAACTTGTCATATACATTGTTTTTTTACCTCAAAAGTTTCCCTTTGTTTTATTATTCTTTGCATGAATTCTATCTCTGAACTAGACGAATTTTCTTCTTGTTGTGAAAATCCAGCTGCCAATTTTATTTAATATTCACTATGCACCAGATCTCAGCCTTTTATTGTAGGAAAATTCAAGTGCAGATTTACAAACTTTGATGACAAAGAAGAGGACAACTTCTGGCTAAGGTGACAATGTGCCAATAGAGATAGCATGTGGGTACAGGTATAATGCTTTCTGTTGAGATTAATGCTAAATTCATGGATTAAATGATTTTGTGAAAATTCACTGAACTATTGAACCCTTCAGATGTGTGAAGCTTTCTGTAGACATACCATACTTTAATGAATGTTTAAAGAAAAAAACCCTTCATTTGTAACTTTAAATCAGTTTTGAGTATCTCTATTAACTTTCCTTTAAAAAAAAATGAAACTGCTACAGGTTTTTAAATAATACTTTGCTGAAGACCACATGTGTAGACTAAACTAAGATTTGGCCCTTAGTAGTCTGGTTCCAGACCCTTTGTTTTAAGCTAGTATCATATATACCATCCGTCAGAATTGATTCATTTCTTTGTAGCAGATATTCAGTGTCTAGTTCTGTGATAACTTTTTTCTGACTCTTACTGAATCTACTTCTGCATAATCCCACATCACTTGTCATCACCCCTAAAAGTGAAACAAAATGAAAAGGGGGAATATATATATATATCTCAGTTCCCTGACCTTGCCATCTTCCTTGCTGTCCATTAAGAAAAAATAAACCATGAAACCCAGAAACTGCAACGCTAATATTCTCTATGGAAGCCACTCTGAAAATCCTCCCAACCTGTCTCTAAGAGCAGAAAATGCATTGTAGTGTCTTCTGTACCTTCCTCACGATACTAATTCACACCAGACAATATGGAATCCAGTTAGTTTAATTTGATTTTTATGTGATTCTGAGTCACGCAAACCTTTGTAAATAAAGATCAGCCTCTCAAAAACTCCTGTGTGCTAGCTAAGAGTAGTAGAGTCTCAGGAGAAGGGACAAGTGGACAGAAAAGAAGAAATATTACTTTTGTGGATTTCCAATTCTCTATCAGATATGTTACAGCAGATGATGTAAGTCATCACATTTAGCTTCTACTACCGCCCTTTAATGTGGCTATTAATCATCTTCATATTGCACAAGAAGAAAACAGAGCTTAGACATTAAGTTCAAACAGCCAGTATAGTCTATCAGGTTGTCCAAGGATGGTCTCCTTCCCGCCTTTGTTAAATTGTGCAACCTTTCACCTAGTGAGTGGTAGTGTCCATTTTAGAGTAGGAATATCAGAAGAAAGGAACAGGGTGTAGCACTTTTTATAGACAGCACAAAGCTACCTTGTGTTAGAAGTACAAGGTGCTGTGAACAAAAGTACTAATCAGCTAATTCTGTTCGTTACAGTGGATCATGAAGGTGAATCACACTTCCTCCTTTAATCTCTCTGTCGGAGAACACAAAAGGAAAACAAAATATTAGAGACTTTATCACTTTGGAAACACAAATTCACACTAAAACATTGTTAGTAGATGATAAAATAATTATAGTAAATTCTAATGAAGTCAAAGTTATTTTAAACCCATGATCCTTTGAGCCTTATGTACCAGTAGCAATTGTTTTCTGCACTCTAGATACAGGCAATACAGCACTCTCCCCTCTCTGATTGTAGTGGGAGAAAGCCTGAATTCTGATGCCTTAGTCCTTGGGTCCATTTCTTACTTCAGCTTTTAATATGTCGGATTTTTACAAATAAGAATATATTTATTTGAGTTTCAGGCAAATGGTAATTTTTCAGTATAAATTTTGATCATTCAGAATTATATAGCATTGATGCAAAATTCAAATTGAATTTTCATTCTATATTTGTCTTAGAGACATTATTTAATCTATCTGTCCTCAACTATCTTCATCTGTAAACTGGGAATGGTAAATTACTAGCAGTGCCTAATTCATGGTCCTGGTCAGGATTAAGCAGGGTTGTATATAAATTCTAGTCCTGTCTGATGTACAGTAATCACTGCAGCAGTAGCATCCATTATAATTAATTCCTCTGGTTACATTAATTCAAGCTTTGCTTGGGTTCTGCTTTATGGACAGTGAAAGAATTATGCTACATCTCACTGGCTATGTGCAAAACCAAAGCAGAAGATTGAGCTTGTAACATTTGGTTATACATACTCACTTTGGATGGCTTACATTTTGCTAGGAAATATATTCCCCAACCCAACATTTTACAATCCAGACAGTTTCTTCTGCTATTGGTCCATATAAGTGACCTTTCCATATAGCAATAATCTTTTATGTTTTTAGAGTCTGGAAATTTTTTCTTTTAAAAATTTATATACTTCCCCAACTATATCCATTCTTTATAAGCATTTATTTCTCTATATTTGCATGGCAGGAATTTGTATGTTGTCAGATGCAAAAGAAATGTTAAATTTAAGAGCTGGTATGCTTGAGTTTCTTGTAATATGGAGAGAAAGCCCAAACACATAATAAAATGTGGTATACAAAACATTTAAAATACAGTCTATTTGTATCTGCTTTCATGATCTCATTTTATAAATGTCCACCACTATTTTCATAATTTATATGGGAAACATGATTTATCTCTGTTCATTTCAAGCTGGCAGCCAGCCATCTGAATGCTTTCCTTCTCATATTGTAAAGCACAGGGATGTGTGAAGTCTCACATAAGGTCACTAGCACAGAAAGAATGAAAGAGTCAGAAGACTATGAATGACTCTGAAAAAATTGAAGCAACACTTCCACAGCAAGCAAATATCATGATTTTACCAGTAATCTGTGCTAAAAATTGTTCCTGTTTTTCTTTCCATTGTGGAAGACACTAACTTGGCTTCATAAAACCAGGCACACATGTCATCTCCCACCTCATTTTCTTTTGAATGTAGGAGGGGAAATATAATACAAACTGTTCTGGTGTACAATAATCTATTTTACAGTTACACACAAGAAAACCATCCCAGAAATCCTGGCAACACAACATGTAGACGTCTTCACATCATTTCTCTTTTACTCCCCTGGTTTCCTTATTGTCAATACCATGTAGTCAAAGACAATTTATGTATGCCAGTGCATGGCAAAACATCTAGTAACAGTGCCTTTACACACATGATTTTTAAAGATTGCTACTTGGAAGAAAACAGTGCTCTTTCTACAGCTATGATGATGTACAGATACGACGTCAGTAGGCACAGACAGCTTTTGACTGTCCCCAAGCATAAACCAATTCTTTAGGAAGTGGTTTTCTAAATTGGATGTGAAGTTGGTTTCTACTTTTTATGCCTTTTATTGACACTTTGCCATGAGGTTATATAGGATTTATTTCTGCAATTGTCAAACCCATATTTGCAATTTGATTTCTTCGTATTTTCAGTAGCTCTCTGAATCTTCTACTTTGGTGCCTTACAGGCACCTCAAATTCTGGATCCCCTTATCTTTTCTCCAATCTTGGTGCTCCTTTAATGTTTTCAGGTGTCACTTACCCAGTTGCTTGAGCTCTATGTTGCTGGCATCTTACATCTCTTCCTCTGGTAATGTCCATGTCGAATCAATTGAATGCAGCTTATTTTAGCTTCAGATTGTTTCTGGAATCTCTCCTCTCCTCTTTATTCTTTTAGCCATTAATTTAGTTCATGCCCTTGCTACGCTTTTAGGATGACCACCTAAATGCTCTCTTAATAGGTTCCTCTGCTCAACTTTCTTCCATATCCAATCTGCCCTTTTTATGCACAAAGAGTTTTCTTTTGAAAAACAAAATCTGGCTCAAATTCTTCTCTCCCTAAAAACATTTCAGACTTTCTAAGAGCCTATTGGATCAAGTCTAAACTCTGCAGAAAGGCATATGGAGCCCACAGTCTGCCCCTAACTTATCCAGCCCTAATGCTGGTATGCCTTGTGGACTCTGTTTCTGCCTGTTCAAAAGTAAACCCACAGCTAGACCACAAGGATAGTGTGTCATTTCTCTAAGCTGGTTGTTCTTAACAGAGTACATATTAACAGAACCTCAAAAAGGTGCTCTTTCTCTATTTGAGACTTACAAATTCACAACCTGTATTAATGGATGTCATAGTCTATATTACCTAGGTGATAAAGGAGTATGCATGCCTTTTAATGTGTTTATTCATGCCTTTCCTTCTGTCTGGAATGCCTTTGCTCTACTCTTGCTCCTCAATTATCTCCTTTAGTTACTTACCATTTATTTTTCAAGACTTAGAGCGCAAGTGTTTCCTCAGTCAGTCTTTTCAGGCTTAGAGGGTAAAATCAACTGCCCTTTGGCCTGTTGCTACATTCATTTTATTTTGTTTTGTTTCCGCTAAGACAGAATCTCACTATGTGGTCCACACTGGCCTCAAATTTGTGCTGATCCTCCTGCCTCAGCCTCTCAAATGATAATTTTACAGGCCTGTAGAACTATGCCTAGATTATAGTATTTTTTAAATGAACTGCTATTAAAATCAATTATTCCCTTGAACGTGCCTGCTTGTGGCATTCTCCTGGGAGAAAGCAAACTTCTTATATGTCTTAGTATTCTCAGTGTTTAGCACAGCCCCTGGGCTTGGTGTTCGAGAACTACATCAGAAGAGAAAAGCGAAGAAAACAGGCATAGTTGTATGAACTTGGGCCAAAGTGAAAGTACAAATATGGATGTCATCTGCTTCTTAGTAACAACTCCTTCTTCTATAGGATTCTCACAGCAGATGTCATCACATACACATGGACTCTTATAAAATATCCAAGTGGCCTTGGGGAAAGGGTTGTAGAATAGGAGATTTATTTGTTTCCAGTGTTGAGTTTCTGTCCCTCAGATATTTCTTGTTATCTCTGATAATAGCCCTGCAATGAGTGCCTGTCATTACTGTACTCTGTTCATGATCTCTTAAGTATAGCTGTAAGAAAACCCGGAAAGTTTTTTCTACCACAGTGTGACAGAACTCAGCTAAGCCAGTTGAAGGTTGGTAATTTTACACAACTGCCTTTCTTAGAGGTCCTGGCAACAACTTCCGTTTCTTCAGTGTGAGCTGATGGCATAGTCACTTCCTATTTGGTCTCAACTGCCAGTTTTTTTTTTTTTCTGTTTTTAACTGCCACCTTTGACTAGAACTGTTCACACGAGGAGCCTACGAATTAAAGAACAAGTAGCCAATTCAGTATACTTTAAAAAGTCAACTCAGAGGGGAAAACATCACCCAGAATGGCAGTTGAGCATCGCTTCATGGTGACACATGAAAAGGCTCTCCTGTGACTAAAGTCTGCAACCCCTGGAGCAGAGAGGCTACCTGATCTTATTACAAAGAGCCCAGTTTCCCAAATCAATTCTCTCAAGAAATGCCCTTCAATGTTCTTCCACAGAAGTCTCTCCACTACCCTTGTGGCAAGATAAAACTGTCATTATGGAGTGACCCATGGAGCAACCAGTGTTTCTCTTGGCACAAGGAGAGCTCTGAGGGCTCCTGTACAGGCATCTGCAACTCTACAACATGACTCTGTCACCTAAGAGAGAGGAGTAGCCAAATTGGAATCAGGAAAGGAGCCATTCTACCTTTGGATTCAGACATACGTGCATGAAATGGCACAGACCACATTGCCCTCTCTCAGTTCTGGAACTAATTGATGCAGGCAATGAGCTCTTTTCTTTCTGTGCCCAAGTGCAAGCATTTCAAAGAGTGTCAGTACACGTGTAAAGAGATGCTACAAGCAGGAAGCTGCTTAAGCAGCATCTGCTTCCACCCACTTTGTCTGTTGCTGTAGTCCCCTCGGTAGCATCAAGAAGTAACAGAAATAACGCTACTGACAATATTCTGCCATGTAACATCTTATATACTTTGGTTTCTATTACAAATGATACTGTGGTAGACTGTTGTGTAATCCCCAAAAGGCACAAGGTTATTCTGGAGAAATTAAAAATTACACAGGTTTAACATTCTCTGACTAAGAATGGGTACCACAGGTTTTTGTGGAGGATACTGCTTGGTACAAAGGTTAGAGTTCTTGTATCATCCATTTCCAATCTGAAACCCACAGAAAGCAAAGAGAATGTTAGAGATAGCAAACATTCTTTCACTAAATAACAAACAAACGAACAAACTGCTGGCCATGGTAGCACAGCCCTCTACTCTCACCACTTGGAAGGCAGAGGTAGGCAGATCTCTGGAAGTTTGAGGTCAGCCTAGTCTGCACAGTGAATTCCAGGCCAGGAAGGGATATACAGTGAGATCTTGTCTCTAAACCAAACACACACACACACACACACACACACACACAAACACACACAAACACACACACAAACAAACAAAAAGCAATAAGAACAACAAAATGAAATTGAATGTTTTATTTCCAAGTATCCCTTCAGTTCCTTATAGCACTCATCCAAATATTCCTCATTGGATGGTTAGCTTCAAGCATAACCCAGGCAACCTCCTCTGCTTTAATATATTCCAACAACTGAATAAAATTCTGAGAATTATGTCACTTCACCATTACACTTTGCACACTTTATATATTTCAACAGAGACATTAGGCTTAAAATGTGAAAGTTCCTAACACGAGCTCCTTTCTTTAAATTTTGGGGACTAAAGGCTCACATTTGTCTCAATGAATTATTGTATTTGAAAGCTATTAGGTAATGCCTGGAACATGAGAACATGCTTAGTGACTATGTTTTAAGCAAACCAATATTTTCCATACATGTTTCTGTTTGATATCTCATTGAACTAAAATATGCAAGTCTTGTGTGTGGGGAGTGGGGTAGGTAACAGTTGTTTTCCTCGCCATTATATTCACTCTTTGGAAAAGGGTGATTTATGGTACAATGGTAACATAATAATATTGATTTGTTTATAGGACCCGCTTGACATGACCTTATATAGTTCTTTTTTATTACAGGCATCATGTTGGACTGAATATACCAAAAGAACTCTGATTCCCAAGCGTGTAACTTGATTAGCAGTTCCTCTATCAAAGATCATAGAACACGTTTTTTTTTAAACTTTGGCACCACTGACCTTTTGAATTAGATAATTGTTGCTGTGGACATTGTTGTGGGTATCCCTCACCTCTACCAACTAGAGAGCAGTGACAATTCCCTCCTTCTTTATTACACCCAAATATGGTCTATCAGTGGTAGAAATTGCTCCTCCCTAAGGACCTATGTATTTGCTGTGAATCAGTCAACTCGCTAAATATATTAAATCTGGATAAAGTTCGATATTTTATATTGAAAGTATGAGAAATATCAGGACATCTAATCCATAGATGTCACATTTTATTTATTTATTTATTTATTTATTTATTTATGCATCTCTGTGTGCATGCATATTGTGGGCCTGCACATGCCATAGCATACACATGCATACATGCATTTTCTCCTTTCAACATATAGGTGCTAGGATTGAACTGAGGCTTGTTGGCAAGCCATTTTACTCGATGAGCCATCTCACTGGTGTATGTAGACAATCAATTTAATTTCCTTTTAATTTGGAGAGTTCATGGGTACTAACATGGAATTTATTTGCTTCACTAATTCTGCATATAGTGTCCATTTATCTAGTTGTTAAACATTCATAATTATCTGTGGTAATATACTGTACTATACAGGCTGAGTTTCCCTAATCTGAAAATCTGATATCCAAAATGTTCTGAGTCTGAATTTTTTTTTTTGAATATCAACCCGATGGTCAAAAGTTTTAGATTTTCATTTTCAGGGTGTCAACTGTTAGAGTTCGTATCAACGGCTCCATATTTGAAAAATTCTGAAATCTAAAACACTTCTCTCAAGCATTCAGATGTGAGACACTCAACCTGTATTATTAGACTCTGGACAGATACCTTGAAGTAAAACAGTCACCCATTGTGTGTGTGTGTGTGTGTGTTCGTGCACGCCTGGGCACATGTGTATACATGTACATGTGTGATATCAAAAGCATACTATAATTCTTTAATTTGCCATTTTACTTTAATTAAATCCATAAGAAACAGTGCTGTGTGTAGGTGTGGGTGTGTGTGAGGTCCTGGTACTTGCTGTATTTGGACTATTTTCAAACATGTACACCTTCACAAAGGTTTCATGCATATGTTCACATATAGCACACATATAATTTCAAAAAGCATAAGCGGAATCTTAAGGAACCCCAAGGAAATCCCCAAATGTTCTTTATCAATAATAGCAAAAAACAACACAGGGTTTATTTAAGATCAGCATATCTAAAGTAAAAGCACTCATCCATGTCATTCTGAAACTGTCTCGGTAGTCCAGATCTCCAAGTTCAGTGTTCATTCTAGTGCTCTTACTACATCACTCTAAGCCAGCATGAAGTCAGGAAAATCATTTCTTTGCTATGTTTAGAGTTCATTTGTTTACTAAAATCACACAGCATTCTCTTAGATTGCTATTAAATTAAAACTGGGAAGAACATAGCAGGTTAAAAATAAATTAATTGAATAATATAAATAAGGGATCATGTTGAAGGTTAATCAAGAGCAGTGCCTATGAGTCTAGCCTGATAACATATAATATCCCCAACATATACCTAACATTGTCAAAGAATTCTAAGGAAATGTGTTTGCTCTATCAACAAATATATATTGAGGACCTACTCTGTGTCACAGAACATTCTAGGCTCTGGGAATAATGCTGACAACAAACATTGCCCTCAGAAAGATGTCGTTCTTCCCAAATAATTCTCATAGAAGAGATGTTGGACCTCTGGCTTTAAGGACCTAGTAATGTCAGTGAGCAAATAAATGTCATACAATGTTCAAAATACAAAGACAGAGCAACCGTGTAAGTGTTTCCACATACACACAGTCCAATTTTGAAAGTGAGCACAGGGCAGCTATGCACATTGGATGGTGGGTCTGAGAACGTTCAATGGACCTAGTTGAGGTGGGTCTTTAATGATGGAGCTTGATTCACATCCTACTAACTAAAAAAAGAAATGTATTTTAGAATCACTATCTGCTTCACTCTAGACTTGCAGGTTTAAAGTCTTCAGTTTCAAAAAGATCCTTTGAGTCCAGCATGATGGAACATGCCTGAAGTCCCAACCCTCAGAAGGCAAAGGGAGGCAGATCTCTGTGAGTTTGAGGCCAGCCTTTTCTACACAGTGAGTTCCAGTCTAGGCAGGGCTACATGACAAGACCATATCTCAAACAAACAAAGTAAGTAAGTAAATAAACAAGGAAACTCCTTTGAGTCTCTGTGGCCATTACAGTTTAAGTGGCACTGTATGTTTCTGGGTAGGCTAGTCCATAGAGTGACTTGAGCTGGTGAGAAATAGACATTAGATGGGGGCCTACTATTGGGTAGAAAAGAGAACGCTAAGACTTGGGGCACTATGAATAAGGTCAAGTCAGTGCCATCATTTGATATCTTTCTTCCATATAATAGAAGGTAGCAAGTGTCAGGGGGACCCAGATTGGACTTCTCAGATGTATTGCTTTTGAATTGCAATATTTGAGTCAAATATGTACCTGGCTGAGCCTTTTCCTCTCTTTGCTCAATGGGGAGAAAGTGCTGTGTCCCAAGTGAGCTCTTGTCACAATAACTCATTACAAACCACAGAGTGTAAATGTTGGGGTCTCTGGCACAACAAAAATGAAATCTATTAATAATAATCCTGTTGATAATAACCAGATAAATTCTTGGAGAAAAAATTATAAAAGAAGATTATAACAATTATAAAAAAACTGTACGGTGGTTGCACAGGCTTCTAACAAACTTCAAGGTGAGGTCTCATTTTAAACATGCACGTTGATGTTACTTTGTCGAGTAACCTTATTAGCCCCTGTGTGCCCACATAGATGCTTCCCTGATATTCCTGTGACTGCTATTATTATTATCACTGTCATTGTTGTGTTCCTGGGTCCCCCAGAAAGGGTCTGCCTCACTCCTGGAGTTGAACTTACATTGGAAGAAGGCAGGGAGTTGCAGAAGTCACTGCACTGTATGCTAAATTCAACCATCTATACTACAAAAGATTTAATCTCATGCTCCTTGCCTCTGTTATCATTGTTAAGTTTTCTGCCGATACATGATTCGTTTTCCAATTTGCTTCTCTTTCACGCGTGCAGAAAATGTGAGCAATTCAGCCATATCCATCCCTCAACTGATAGCCTAAGCTAAGGACAGACTCAGGTTAAAGTGACTTGAGGCATGTCTAGGGGAAAGGAAGCTGAAAATTGCAAGAGGGAAGGAACTTAAGCGTGAAGGAGCAGGTGTCTGGCACGGTGGCCCCACCCTCGGCCAGGTGGGGGAGCTAAGCAAAACTTTTGAAACTCCAGACCTCTGGGCGGCTACAAGCACCCCAGCCTCGCAAGCCTGCAACGTGGCCGCTTTCATCCGGGTCGCCCTCATCTCCCCCATCCCACTCCCGCAAACTCTTCTGTTCTTTCTCCAGGTCCAGTCATGTTCCAGGGTTTTCGATCCCGGCCTTCTCCTGCTCTCCGCAACCCCTGAGAGCCCCATCCTTTCCTAGCTCTGGCTACATTAGCCAAAGCCTTTTGCAGTCTGAAGCCTCAGCTCCCCTGACACCGCCCGGCAGCGGGGTGGAGGCAGGGCCAACCGCGGAACCGCCCCCAGCCGCCTCCCAGCCTAGGCGTTCGGGCGGGTTGCTGGGGCGCCTCCACCTCCTCTTCCTAAAGCGGCGAGGCGCAGCAGAGCGGCATCACTGGAGCCCAGGTCCCAGCCACCACCGCACGTACAGCTCTGCATTCAGGAAGAGGAGCAGCACCGCAGTTGGCCAAAAGCTAGGCGGGCGAGCGTCAGAGAGGTAAACTGAGTCCGGGAGAGCAGCGCCGCGAACCGCTCACCTCCCCGTCAGGGGGGCGGAGTGGAGGCTGCGAGCCACCAGCCCACTAACTCCACTTCTCTTCGTCCTTCCAGGCCCCGATCGATCGAGAAGCCTGGGAGAGCTGCAGAGCTACCCCCGTAGGAGGAGCCTGTCTCTGCCCAAGGCGCTACTACCGCAGGAGCAGCGCGAAGTAGCAGTCGCCTCCATGGCCCACTCACCGGTGGCTGTCCAAGTGCCCGGGATGCAGGTGAGGAAGCCCAGGCCTCCCCTGCCGCCCACGTGACTGCTTCGGAGCCCCGCTTTGGGCACGGGGCACCGGGGATCAGGGGCAGCCACTGGGCAAACCTGAAGGCAGGGCCGGATCTCTCACCAGGTGACCCCGAAGTGAAGCTCGAGGTGTTTCCTGGAGTCCGGGGCTAGACCGGTGTTTTGCACTAGAGAGATTGGGGTGACTGGGGAGCGGCAGTAAATGGGGGTTGGGGTTGGCGTGCGGGGGCGGGGGGATACATGTATAAAAATAGGCCAGAACCTTAGGCACCTGTACTTGTTTGGCTTGTTAATCATGGCACAGTTGAGGACTCAGGGTGGGGGAGTCCCAGAACTTAACCTAGATGAGATGGAGTCATCTTGGAATGTGTGGGTTAAAACACCCAAGCGGTGCCCCCCACACGGTACACACACAGAAGTTGGGGCGGAGCGAGACCAGGAGTGGTGGTGGCATTGAATTGGGTCCTTCCTGTGTGCAAAGAGAGAAGAGCAAGATGACTTCTTTTCTCTTTTGGTGCTGCTTAGAAGCAAACTTCTATCTCGCTTCCCTACCTAGCCCAGTGGGTATTCCTGTTCTGAGGGCCTAGGTGATGACTCCACATGCCCTTCTCCTTGTCTGTCTGCCAAGGTGGTTGGTACGTGTATTTAAGCTTTTGTCCAGTGCAAAGGGGGAAAAAAGTGTGAGACCCAACTTCTTACTCAAAGTCTATACAGTTCTCCTCCTATTATATTATCATTTTATTAAAGAAAAGTTAAGTCAACAAATGTTTTACACATCATGTTTTTTTAACCACTCTAACATTTTAAAGCATTTACATTTGGGGTACCCTCCCCTCCAACACGGTAACCTAAACAATCCTTTGTGAGTAATAAGTCAGAGGCTAAAACCACTGAAACTGGGTTCCTTATGATCTTCTAACTATGCTAAGTCAAACAAACAAATTATTTCAAGTTTTAAAATGTGGAGAACACTGCTTAGCTTATGCTTCTGTTAGGAATCCAAACTTTGTGGATTGGAGTCTCAGTCTACTGCTTCGTGCATGGATCTCGGTTTTTGCCTTGGAAATTGGTCTCATTTTATTCATGATAACAAAGGTGATTTTTAAAATATCCTTTCTCCTCAAAGGGGCTGTTTGTACCGGACATCCATCTATCTTGCATTTAAGGGCAGGTCTGGATTGAGACTCCGGAAGGGGAGGGAAAGAAATGTGAAAGAGAAAGAGTGGGTCTTTTTATGGTATTAATTCATTTAAATTTTTCCCAGGGCCCCAAACGTTTTTTTCCTTGTGCATCCTCATTCTCTGGCTCTCTTCTAACTACTCTGCCCCACAGCCCAGTCATTCAGCTCTAGCTTTGGTTGTATCTGGACAAGTAGTTAGCAATAGGAACTAGTTTTGCTCTGTCTGATCTGGAACAACGTGTGAACTTTTTCCTTGATGCACAGATTTCTATTATGTGGAGAAGTAGAACTTTACATATGGTTGCTGCTCAGAGGCTCCATGCTTCTCTCTCCATTGGAAGCAGGCGCCTGCCTGCATGCGGTCACAATGCTGCAGCTCCTTCATCAACTTTGTGTGATTCTAGGGAACTCTATGTGCTCAGGAGAAACAGGTTTCTGGTCTTTATTTCATTTGCCTTGACTTTATTTGATTTATGTGGTTTCTGGTCTCTCTTTAATTTGTCCTGACTTTATTTGATTGAGACGGTTTGCTGTCTGCTCACTGTTCAGCATTGTCGGATTGCTCCCTGCTTTGTTTAATTATGTGAGCTGACTATCTCTTGGATTTTTAGATCTTAATTAAGGTGGGTTGAGGTGAAAATCACATATTTGGAATGATCAACTTTGCCTTGCATGACATGCCTTCCCCAAGTTGTTAGTTTGTCAAGCCTTAGCTGTACAGGGCAGTCGTCTCACATTTAGCAAAGATCAGTGATTGTTGTTCCACCACTTCCCATCTAAGTGAAACAGCACATTCTCCAATGATTTTCATTTTTATTTCTAGATGTAGTTCTTAAGCACTTGCTGTAACATTAAAAAAAAAACCACAACTTTTCCATATTTGAAGTTATACAGGGACCTAAACCACATTCACAGCATGCAGCGTGACCCTTTGGCCTAGAGAAGTTTTGTTTTCTTTTGCAAAATCTATAATGCAGAAATACATTCTGGGATCCTAATAGTCTCCTAGAGTTTTGTTAAAGTTAGGAGCAAGCAACTTTTAGGTTGTTTAAGTAGCAAGAAAACTTGAATTTGCCATGTGTTCTTTAAATTAATGTGTAATATTTCCCCAAATCAGGGCGAAGTGATTGGCCAGCCCGTACATTTTTAACTGTTTATGTTGGAGAGTTATGAAGATTGATGAGAAAAATGAGTTTTCCAGAAATTAAAAAGCAAAATTTCTTTCTCTACAATGTTTTTCTCCCTTTGAGCAGAGATGTGGAGCAGAAGCCGAGCTACCTGCTCTGTCACTTAAGTCTTCAGCATTACTAACTTCCAAACAAAGAAATTTCTGTTGCCATAGTTGAAAATGTAAAAGAAAGTTGGAGGGAAGGAAGAAACCCCAGGATTCGGTCCAATTCAAACTCATCCTTGTGAAATTAGTTCCTCAAAACTTATATTGTTGATATTTCTCAATGCTGTAGTACTGAACATTTTTGTCCTACTACACCCAATGTTAAGGATATGATTTTTTGTATTTTATATTTATAACTAAAGGAATTTTCCACTCCGGGAGCTTTACTCTTGAACCACATTTAAAGTTCAACCTTAAAAAAATAAACCAATAAACCTGTTTCTTTCCACCCAAATATTTACCCTTTAGTGATTTAAAATCTCTTTTTGACTTTGAAGTTGTCAGTTAAAAGTTATATTTGAAAGTTTAAGATATTTTCCTGAAAGCTTATGTTAGTGTTTCTAAACAAATATGTAACAGTAATTTTCTGTCTTCATAATGTTTAGGTAAGAGAATAAAGTTAGATATTCAACTGAATATAAAATATTATTATGTTTGTTATACTTTATGCTGTGTCTCTTAGTAAAGAAACATTTCTTACTTAAAGAATTCTAAAATTAGCTCTTATGTACCTTTAACTGTGAAAAGGGTGGTACAGCTTAGCAATGGTTGTTTGAGATCTCAGTGGAAGTCAAGTTTTAGTATTAATAAACACTTTATTGAAGACTTTTAGCTAAGGAGTAAAAACATTACCTGGCATTGGTGAACTTAGTAGCTGCTTCCAGGAAGGACCAATATAGTAATCTATGATGTGGGCTTAAACAACTATCAAGTCTGTGATCTTACCTCTGTTAAGTATCAAAAGAGATCCTGACTCAAAGAGTTGAAGGCCTCAAGGAGGTCATTCAATTTGTTAGGATTTGGGGTAGGCATTTCCAATAAAGAAACTTCCTTAGCTAAGGTATACCTTACATATATAAACAAGGGCCTGCCTGCATGTTTAAGCACAAATACACATACATGTACATACACAGTCTTTGAAAATGAAATAAAATCATTTGAGAGATTATGAAATATTCCATGAGAGAAATAATAATAACTTTGGAAAACTAGAGTGTGCCAGATTGTGGTGGCCTTTGAACACTAGGGGAAGATTTTAGCCTTTGAAATAGCCATTGATCCTTTCTTTATAATGGTATGAAATAAACAATGTCCTGTATAGGAAAACTCCATATTGGATGAAAGAAGGTACTGAAGAGGTATAGTAGTTAAGACAGTTTCATCCACAGAGGCTACTTCAGTAGGGCAATCATAGCTAGGTTCTGAGAGTAACAGGCTGCCTTCCATATCCCTGGGTGCTGTAAAGAAAAAGACATCAGTTGATTTAATACTTTGCTAGTTACAGAAGGGCAAGTGAGATAACTACAGTACATCTGAAGAAGTAAGAACTTAACGCAGAAGATGCAGACCTGACAGGAAGCAAATGATTTCTGCTTCACGCTTGTGGATTTTCAGGTAGCAACAGGATGACACCATAAGAATGGCCAACACAGTTTGGCGATGTAAAACTGGGGCTTTACTCACTCATGTGTTGTTTACCAAGCAACTGCTGTATAACCCAGCACTTTAAGAGAAAAGATGGGAGAGGTTCATAATATCAATAAGACTATGTTGAAGCAAAGGCCTTCGTGGGATAGGAAACATGGTTAAGTTAAGCTGCATGAGGAGATGAGAAAATATGCCAAGCTAAAGAGGGAGTTATTAGCTGGGGCAAATTCCTTATTAACTGTCACCAGGAAACCTGAAATGAAGGGCTTACTTGTGGCACTAGATTTGAGTATGTGGAGTTACTGTCTCCTCCTCTCTTTCCCAATGATCAGTCAGATTTTCTGTATGACATAGCAAGAGATTGGAATCATTGTCTTGAACATAGGACTCCTGTGTTAAGTGGTTGAAGTTGAATCATTAAATATGATAATGATAATAGCTGGAACAAAATAACCCAAGCCAACTTGTATACTGGAGATGGAGGTGTAGTTGTAGTTTGGAGGTTTAAAAGTAGGGCCCACAGGGCAGAGCCAACCAGGGAAAGTAAACAGGAGTCGGGCAGAATGTGGCATGTGAATCGAATGGTAAGGAGGGCTAGATATGGTGCTTGAATAAAGAAGGTCCATGATGTACTTCCACTTCTTGAGCCACAGAAAATGAGAGCTTATAATTTGCCTGGTGCTTGGGGGCCAGTGAGCATTGCACTGCTGAGTTGTTTTCATTCTGACTTTCGTTTATTCAGTGACCTTGTACAAATTGTCTACAAAATTTGGAATAGTAAAAGCTGCATTTCCTTTGCCTCAACAAGAGGTTGTTATGGTGAATTAAATACCCTCTGTGGAGTATATTTGGAGCTCCTGTGGGTAGTCCACACTGCAAACACTGCATCATCTCATCTCTCTTCTGCTTAATAACCCAGAGGTTTTTTTTTTATTGAAACCAAATCTTGACTACCCCACTGCCCCAATCAGATCCAAAGCCCTATGCTCAGTTCCTCTATAGATTTAAACTTAGTTTAACTACTTCCCACCAAAAAATCCTGTTTGATTACTGCTTCAGTTCCAAGTCAGTAATCTTACTTGATTTTTCAGGTCACATTTTACTTTCCTCAAGGACTTCCTGAGAATGTGCAAAGCTATAGATCTTTCGTTTCTACATAATTTGTCTCTGCTGTCAGTGGTCCTTAGTGCTTGCTTTATATCCTGCCTTCAATTTTCTTTAAATATGTTTGTTCGGGCTGAAGAGATGACTTAGTAGGTAAAGTCTTTGTCACTGGGGGACTTGAGTTTATATCCTAGCACCACATAAATGCCTAGTTAGTATGATGATCAGTGTGTAATGTGATTAGTGTTTGGGGTGCACACACATATACAAATGAAGAAAAAATAAACCATGTATGTCTCTGAAACTAGACTGTATTTTTTTTAATTTCTGGAAATTTATACATTTTAATTTTTATGGCATTATCTACGAGCTTCTACATAGATAAAATAATAAATAGTAAATATAAATAATAGATACTAAAATACGTCTATGAATCTTTATACACAGGGTTGGCTAATGAACATAGTGTAGACTTTCCCAGGCTTTTAATGTCTGGCTGTTTCTTTAAGGATGTTGTGGAATGTTTATGCAGTGAAGACTGTGAAGACTAATCTGAATGTGTACAATAGAGACTTTCTACTTATTTAAAAGATTTTAAGGCATAATACTTTGTCAAGCATGCTATACTTGGGAACTAGTCAGACATCCTGACTCTGACACTCATCCACTTGCCTTCCCAGGTCGTTGAGATGAAAAAGAGTCTCATGGCTTTCCTCCTGAGTGGAGCTGATTTCAGGCAAACTTTTGTCTTTGGGGAAAATGGCTTCCTCTGTTCTCATCTCTTCCACTTTGGTTTTTTGTTTGAGTTCCAGTTTCCATTGTTCCTTTTGGATTGTTTGCCTGGTGATTCGGACCTACCAGTCTGTTGTGTGCCTTTGATCTGTTCTCCATTTGCCTAAACTATTTTTGAGGTTCTTTTATTTTCTTAGGCCAGCTATCCCATTGGAATCTGATAATTTCATTCATATCAATATATATTTTTAGAACGTATCTATTTTTATGTGTATGAGTGTTTGCCTGCGCATATGCATGGGTACTACATATGTTTCTGGTGCCCCAGAGATGGCAGATACCCTGGAGTTAAAGCTGGTAGTAAAGCTTCCATATGAGTATTGGAAACTAAGCCTAGGTCATCTGAAAGAGTAGCACGTGAGCATTTCTCCCACCTGTAGTAAGGTATTTTTGGCTGATAGTTCAGTATGTAGACTCTTCTAATGGCCAAATTTTATAGGGACTTGTTTGTGCCTTGGATAAATAGAAATATAATAGAATTTCAGACATTGGGATATTATTTTTTGATTGAGTTGTGTCTTCAGAAAGAGTGGTGATATAACAGAGTCTATTTTGGTGCTAGAAAATGGAGTTAGGAGGATGAAAACTACCATCATTATTAGGTGTGAGATAGCATACTCCTTTTCATGTCTCATAATGAAGACTCAAAGATTTCTCATCATGTGTACAGTCTTTGGAGAAATGCCATGAAGTAAGTAATTTTACTATTTATTTATTCATTTAATTTCTGCAGTGCCAGTGCTAGACCCTATGGACTTCCCTATGCTAAGCAAGTGCTCCAGCATAGGGTCACAATGTCAACTTTTCCTTTTAAAATAAACAATAACTGATAAAAATACTTACCGCTAAAACTTTAAGCCTAAATGTTAGATAATATTTCTCACTTGGTCATCTGTCACTTTACATAGGAATTAATACTTATAGACATCAGACATTTCTTCAAGATGATGTCTAACTGCCTTCAACATGATCAGGAAATAAGAAGAGTGATTGAAAAAAATACCTTCAAAATGAAATTTAAAAATGAGAAGGCTGTTATAATCTTGGCTAACTTTATTCATTTATTCATTTATTGGCCTCCACCTAAACTTCATTACAATAGACAAATCACCTAAGTCACATGTTCAGAAAAATGGGGAAGCTTATTTTCCACAGCAAATCCTGTCTTCTATTCCTGCCTGCCTCTTCCTAACACCTCACCAACACATCCCTACTGGGGATAGAGACTGCTGCAGGGTGCTGCCAAGAACTCGCCTTAGCCTCTTTTGGACTTATTCCAGCGGTCCCCTGACAGAAGCTGGCTGGCTTTTCTTCTCCCTCATTTATCATAAGATCATGGATTTAAATGATTCATATCTCCAAACATCAGATTAGACATTAGAATGGCAGACTTTTGGAAACTCAGGCAAAATTAGAACACAATTGTGGTTCATACTTCCTGAGCCTTAGGGGTGGGGGGGAAACCAAACAAACAAAAATGTAGACAGTTTAGATGAAAGAGATGAAAGATTTGAAAATACTCTTTCTTGCTCTCTCTCTCTCCTCCTCCTCCTCCCTCCTCACAACCCCAGGCATCATCAGTCCAAGTACCCAGTACATGGTATGTCAGGGTTTTACATGGAGCTGCATTCCCAGCTTCTGATTTTAAGTATTGAATCGCCTCTCTGTCACTTTCCTAATGTGTTGCTGAGAAAAGCACCACGTCTTTGTGCTTTCGTCATAGACAGTGTTTACAGAAACAAAACTACTCTCCAAACCTTTCCCTGTGGTCTTTGTAACAGGGATTGCGCATTGGTGGTATTCTCCCTCTCTACTCTTAACCTGTTGAGGAGAAATTTGGGGGAAATCTGTAAGACCTTCCTGACATAAAATTCAAAACACTGAAGCAAGGGAGGTTGAAATCAACCGTGATGACTTAAAAATTTTGTTTATTAAAGAACAATAGGGTGTCTAGCCAAATAATAACAGTTGCTTTGGATTAGCCGAGCAGCTTCCTAGTATCAACTTAATGAAGTTTCAGGGGATTTGAAATGTATACTGCACTAGATGAGTTCAGACATTTCTAAGTATGCTGGTGAATTACTCTACCAGATTTCAGTAGTGCCTAGTAACATAATCCTAGGAGTGAATTTTTGGCAGGTGGAGGAAATGCTTCAAGGACATCTAGAAGCATCCAGAGTTTTCTTTGAAAATGCATTTTTGAGCCGCTCTGTTTCAGCATTTTTATTTTAAAAATCCCCTCCCCCAGATTTCCATTAAACCGATGGATTTGGGGCATATCACTTTACAGCATGTATATTAAGCTAGGCTTAGCTGTTTGCTGGAGTAGAGTTTGAATAACAGAGCAACAGGTGATGGGGGAGGGGAGAGCAACATAGGTAATCAGGTCCAGTGTAGGTTGTTATTAATGCAAGGGAATTGGGAGAAGCTGGGGCCAGAAACCATAAAGGCAGCATTTCTTCCCAAACCTTCTGACTACTAGAGCTGGGAAAGGTTTTGGATTCCTCTGTCTCAATTTCCTGCTGCCTGCCTAACTTTAAGCAGAAGCACACACACACACACACACACACACACACACACACACACACAAAGCAATCAGGAAAGCATGGCATGCTACTAAGTATGGGGACAGAAAATAGAACTTTGACCTCTGGTGGTTAAAGAGACTATAGTCAGAGTGTCTAGCCACCCTGGGGAAAGAAACATTTTTTTTCAAATGTATGTTTTTAAATGCCACTGACCCCATGGGGAAACAGGTTAGCAAACTCATTAACTCAGTCCTATTTACTTCTCCAGTTTACATCCAGACTGTTTGTTTGAAATTAGCTCAGAGCCTTCCTGTGTGCTACCCAAATAAATGGAAATATATCAGACTTTCCGTGCTGGGCTGGGCTGCCTTGGGTTTAATGTTTTTATGTTCTCAGTCTTCAAGAAACAACTGATTCTGACTTCAGGTACTCATCAACTGTTTCCAAAGCTTATTTCCTTTGGGGGATAGGACTTTGTGCTCATCTTTCCAGACAGCAAGCATATGAGAGATTCTCTGACTCCAAGAAGTTTATAGACTAGAATGACTGGCCATCTACATATTGAGATTGAAACCAATGAATCCTAAATGAGATAGAATCTGATACAAAAGCATTCCGTAGGAGAGAGATTAAGATAGAATATTGTCATTTATAAAAAGAAGTTCATGAGAGAAGAAATGCATATACCAGAGGTTTGAGGCAGGTACCAATTAGAGTGAACTATTTGCACACATAGTACAAAGCCTTGAATGTCAATCAAAGATCTTTATTTACTTGTTTTATCTGTAGTCTGTTATCAGAAGTTATTTAGCAAGATGAACTTGTCTTTGGACTCACTTAAAACTTCAAAAACCCCAACAGGCTGAATGGAGATAGGAAGTGTATGCATAAGTGTTTGATCAAGAACATCGGTTCTCAACCTTCCTTATGCTGCCACCCTTTAATACAGTTCCTCATGCTGTAGTGACCCCCAACCATAACATTAGTTGCTACTTTGTAACTATAGTTTTTCTACTATTCTACATCATAATGTAAATGTTTTCCAACGGTCTTAGGCGACCCTCCCAGCAAAGGGGTCGAGATCCGCAGGTTGAGAGCCAGTGATCTAGAGCAGTAAAAGTCAAACTCCAGCCATCTAAGACACCACCTGGAGGGGGTTTTAAAACCACCCAAGGCTGGTCCCAGCCCCTTCATTTCTGATTCTTGAGGTCTGAGGTGGATGGAGTCTGGGAATTTGCATGTCTAATAAGTTCACAGCTGCTCTGTTGGTTTGGCGACTCCTCTGAGCACCACTCAAGGTATTTACAGACCTTGGTGACTAATTGAATGTGGGAATTGGAGAAGCGTGATGAGAGGGTCAAGAAGGAGAGCTACAGCACAAGGCCTAATCTGAAGTGCTGGTTCACACACAGCCAAGCAGAAGCAATTAGTAACTGGTTTTGTTCAGGAGAGAAAATGGAAACCGGGAGGGAACTGGTAGAAGGTAAATCTGTGAGAAATGAAAATAACAAGATTTCCAGTTATCTCTCCAAGGATGGGAACACTGTGCCTGAGTTCTACCGCTTAAAAAAAAAAAAACCCAAACCTCTCCTCTTCTTCTTCTTCCTCTTCTCCTTCTCCTCCTCCTCCTCCTCCTCCTTCTTCTTCCGTGATTTGTTTCTTTCATCAAGGTATGTTTGCATCTTAGAATATGTCCGTTGTCGCTTTCATTCACCTTTGACTCATGTGTCTTGTAAGTAAAGAACTTCTGTTTTTATTTGTCAATTTATAACTTATATTTTGTTATATATATTATATATATTTAAACTCTATCTGGGAAAAATTTCACTGAGTGACATTTTCATTTAGCCTGGTATCAACCTAATTGGCTTCAATGGTGCCATGCTACAAAGCTTTCTCACCCTGGGTAAAATTTCTTAGGTGAGAAATCCTTGCAAATAGATGCTTTCTGTGGAATTCTGACACTGTGCCCAGCTTGGTTCTATGTTTTCTGCAGTTAATAGCTCAGCAAATTCTCTTACTTGGGATGCAGGCACTTATTAAGAACATGAAATCTGGTTAAAATGGGATGGACTGTCATTACTATAAATGACAACGTTTTCCCCTAAATTGGAGATTTTTATGCCCCTTTGCAATTCTCATAATCAGCATCAACTTTCATTATTTAGAGTCCTCCTCCGGCTTGCTATTGTGCACCATTCTACCCATACGGAGCCCCTCAATCAAACAAACTGAATCTAATTTATCTAGGCTGCTATTAGAAAAACTGTTTATTCATAATCATGCCATTTTGAAGCCAACTTGTGATTAATATGTAAATTTCTGGAAGGGAGAGGAAGTTAATTCTGAATCATTAAGGAAATATCAAACCACTTCCTAAATGGCCTTTCTGCTCTGTACCACCTTCCCTATACCTGTCAGGTTAGGATGGTAGCACTTGCCTACAGGTACCATGTAGGAAAACCTAGAGTCAAGTTCAAACAAAGGATTAGAACTGAAGCAAATATTTAATGAGTTTGCCAACCCCAAACAATGTGAACAAACTTGATGACCCACTTAGGTACCATTCTTGTGTTAGATTGTTTTTCAATTTCTAAATGAACACAAGTTAGCAACAACAACAAAAAAGAATCTCTTGTTCAGAAATAAAAATTGATCACTGATAATGATACCCTCCCCCCAAAAAACACATACAGGAATTTCTCTTAAAATGTTTTAATCCATGTTTATTCACCATTAGAATAAACCCACATAATCACCAGATGACCTGTTTTCCTTTTAGAGAATATAGTTCATTAAGGTGTAAAAAAATTCTATGTTTGCCCTATGCCTCATGCATTAGTGAACATCCATTAACTAGAGAAAAGATTGTTAAGTTACATTTGTGTTGGTGAAAATGATTGATGTATGGGTGAATGTATATATGTATGTATATTTGCATATACATGGGAAATGTATTTTGCACAGGAAATGTATTTTGAAAACACTTTATTTGAAAATAAGGCTCTTTATTTGCATATTAAGATGTTGCCAGTTTTAAAACACAAGACTAATGAGTTCTCAGAGTAAAGTTGACAAAAGGTGACATGGTCACTACGTTCAAGAAACAGACAGGTGTGACCTGACAATGACATTTAAGAAGCTCTGCACATAATGGAAATGAGTAAAGTTTATAGAAAGATTGTGGCATCCCAGAGCATAGAGACTGTCATTTAGAGTGTGCACTGTAAGATAAACGTGTATACATATCTGTGTTAAATTTTAGGCACTTTATTGTGACACATTTTAGTTACACTTTGATCATGGCTGTGTCTTTCTGGTTTTGTCTTCTTGTTTCTTAAACCCCTATGATTCTTAAAGACATTGAGCTCACAGAAGGCTGTTCCATACAGTGTACAGATCATGAGAATTGACTTTTAATGAAATTCAATGCCAGTGTTAAGCAGTTTTAGTGAATTAGAATTGAACACTACGTAGGATTACATTTATCAAGATTTCCAATATTCTGGTTAATTTCTCTCATAGAACAGTCTTACACAGAATCATTGCATCAAAGGAGCTGCCTTTGATAAACACAAATCTGTTCAACTGTTAGTAAAATCGGAGATACTGGGCAGTATGCAAATGACTGGTAGTTAACAGAAACTCGTTATCATTGCCCAAGCTAATTCTGAAGCTAAATGTATTGCAGATGCTTCACACTGTAGTCGAAGGTGATAGGGAATGGAGAGAACCAGATATTGGAGTATGACTCACTCACAAACAAAATCATGTACCAGAAAGCTGCTTTTTTCTTCTGTTTATTTCTTTATGAAAAATGGTGACTGTCACTGGAGGATCTTTTTTTACTCTGTCACCAGCTTTCCAAAGGGCACACAAAATGAAAATGTGTGATTCGAGTAGCTAAGAATGACTCAGTTTTGAGACTTTAGCATAGGTGACACGTCCATGATTGTCTCTTCAGACTGTGATTTCTGGCAATAGCAAGGAGAAAACTATTACCTTTATTGTTGTGGGTTGTCTATCTTCTGAGGCTCAGGCATCGTTTTTGGAAACCCTACTTAGGACAGGTAACATTTCCTAATGCCAGAGGATTACTGTTACCTCGTGAGCACCAGAAAAAGTAGGTGAAGAAAAACTGTGCTGGACGCAGGAAGCACAGACAGACAGTATTTCCAAGGAAAGAGGATAATAGTCTTTTGCTTCAAAGATTGAGAATTTTGTCTATCCACTTTTTTAAGAATGGGAAATTTCCCTACTTTCTGCAGAGTGGAGAAAAAGCTAACAGAAAAGGAGATTGAGGAGGTAATAGTAATTCTTTTTTTCCTTGTTTCGTATGACTTCTGTGATGAAAGTTATATTTGCATAATTGATTTGTGATGCCAAGAAAATGTCTGTAAGAAGGGTTCTGTGTGTTATGTTGTGTTTTGTTTTGGCTTGAGAGGAAGCTTGTGAATGACAGGGGGATAAGTGGTGATTTTTAGCTGCCTCTCTATTTGAGATGTGCAGTTTTGCTCTTACGCATAGTGATCTAATTAATTGTTTCTAGAAATCATTTTTTTAAGCAAGGAAAAGTACCCAAATAGCATGGATTTATGTGACTCATTTGTACTGATGTTTTCTAGGGAGGAAGAGCAAAAGAATGATTCTCATTTTCGAATGATTGAACTTAATATAATGGTTACATTTTCAATAGATCCTGGTACTTAAGGGCTCCCTGGAGGCGGGGGTAGGATAGTTCTCTGGAGTATGTCAAGGCTGAAAAACATCTTTCATTTACTTTAAAATAAATTTGTTCAATGCCTATTTGATTTGTGTTTTGGTAGAGAAAAGGGTTCAAATTGTAGTCATCCAGTTTGTTTGTTTCTTTGGTTTTCTAGGAATACCTCATAGATAATAAATATTGTATGGTTTCTATTATTGACTGTAAGTCTGCAGTAGTTTAAAAGGTATAAATGTCTTTTTCCTTTGCAGAAATTAAAAACAAACAAACAAGACTGAACCCACTTGTTTTTCCAGGGGTTTCAGTCTCTCCTGTTGCTCACCTGCATGCCTGCCTTGCTCCATCTGGAGAACAAGAAGCTTTTTAATCTGATTGCTCTGGGGTGCATTTTTTTTTATGACAGTTTGTCATCCAATTGCCGTGTCACACGAGATTCTGGCTGATAGATAAGACACAGTTTTAGATTTGCTAAAATACTGTTAGCTGAAGAGATGTGTTGATTGTGAAAGAATATTCTTGGTTAATATAACCAAGTATTTCTGAAGCTTGAGGACTGAAATTTTTAACCCTACGAGGGCACTAAATTGTTTCCTCTTCACTATGAGGATGAAGGATGCAGTGTATTCGCTTCACTGTACTATAATAGAGCATCTTCTCAGCTGTGATGTGAGGAGATTGCACCAGTACCACTTAAGCTGTGGATTTGGGAGACACTGATTAGGACTCAGGACATGGGTGATGTTATTTGTTACCGGGTTTTGTTTGCTTTTACTTTGCTTTAGCTAATTTTGTTGTGACACAGAATCTTAAAACATAACTCAGGATGACCTGGGATTTATAGCAATTTTCCTGCCTCAGCTGGAATTACATGCCTGATGAACCATATCTGGGTTAAATATTATTTGCATATCAAGGGCATATGTATGTATTTCTATATTGAAGAGTCTGGATACTCATTCCAAACACACATTGAATGATACTTGATGTATTTTCTGTGAAAGCAATTAATGTACAATTAATTTTTGACTGCGAAATCAGTTTTCTTCCAAGAGGTAAGGCTATGATATTTGGCTTGTAATTTAGACAAAGGAAAGGGGCTTGAAATTTGATGTTTTTTTACATTCTCCCTTGGTAAGTATTTATGAATGGTTGTATTTTTGCTTTTGGTTTTTGTGTTTGGGGTTTGTTTGTTTGTTTGTTTGTTTGTTTGTTTCGAGGCATGGTCTAGCACCATAGGCGACTACCCTCTCATTTCCAATTCCCCTGTTTCCTCCTCCAGAGTGTCCCACCATGTCCCAGTCCTTGACTTTTTGTATTTGTAAAATATTGATCGTTCACCCTACAGTGGAGCTTTTGGAAATTTCTCAAGTAGGACTTTATTATCTGAACAGCAAAACAGAAAAGGTTCTTATTTTTCTTGGAAGGACATATGAGTAAGTCTAATAATACCATTTGCGTTCTAAAGCAGTTATGATTGTGAGTGTCTGTGTGTCTGTCTGTCTGTCTCTGTTTAACATATAGTGGGTTCCTGATGTTAACACTTTGCATACTATAGTCAAGGACCAAATTCTGCCTGTAGCTTGCTTATTTGGCTTGCAAGCTACAATAATACTGATACTAGTAACAACAACAACAATAACAGTAATAAATGGTTATTACCAGGCTGGGAATGGAGCCCAGCATATGCTGGGGAAGTATTTTAACACTGAACTCTATATCCCCAAGCCCCACTTAAAGGTAGAAAAGAAGGGAAAATGTTAATGTTTTTAGAGAATTGTTTTTTAAAAAATATGACATTCTAAGACTGCAGACTTCATCTGACTCACAAAGTCCTTTTTCCAAAACTGTTTCCCAACTCAACCTTAGGACTTTGACCCCACTAAGAACTTCTGGTCTAGAGAAAGAAAGGAGTTTATATTGTTTCCTCTGGGGTTAGATGTATAGTCTTTGCAAGACAACTGATTTATACGCAGTCTGTTATTATGATGCTGACCTGAAGCAAAGACCTCAGCTTATAGTAAATATAAACATTCTTCTTCACTTCCTAAAGATAAAATTTAGCCACTAGACTGTATAGAACATTGACTTGATGATAATAATAATGAAAGCAAATCATGTGTGTGTTTTATGGATGCATTTTAATAATTTTCCCAATTTTAACCTAGAAAATAAGGGAATGTATTGGAGGGCAGAAGAGAGGCAAGGCAGAGGAGAGCGCTAATTGCTTTTATTAGTATTATAATTTCAACAGCTATATCTATTTGAGAAGGGAATTGAACAGTGAGTGTTAAGTGTCAGATATAATCACATTTGTTTCTTCCTTGTACTGAATAAGTGTCTCTCCACTACAATTAACATCTCAGGTACCTTGTCAGCAGTAAGGAGAAAAATACTTAATCAAAAATAGATTAAAATTATTAGATCATAGCATATGAAATAATCAGGCCCTACCAAAACCCACTTAACCACTTGATTTTGTAGGCGAGGTGACATCAGCCATAAAACATGTATTGGCAAATCACACAAAATGATGGAGAGTAGCCGGCATTATGTATAACTCGCTGCAGGTTTCTGTTCTCTCCACGTTTCGTTAATCATGATTCTCTATCAGCATTTCCCCCCCTGGAAAGTGTCAGATATCATCCTTGCTTTTTATCATGCCATTCTGGCTTTTGTCAGTAATTTGACTCAAGGCTGTGTGCAGACATGATGGAATTACCTGAAATACAACATTTGTTTTATCCCTCATCTGCCGAAAACTGTCAGTGGCTCCCTACCAGCCTGATTAGAAATTCTGAAGAAGAAAAGGAGGAGGAGGAGGAGGAGGAGGAGGAGGAGGAGG
>NW_021604605.1:2402195-2508137 GCF_004785775.1 Grammomys surdaster | reverse complement strand
AGAAGAAGAAGAAGAAGAAGAAGAAGAAGAAGAAGAAGAAGAAGAAGAAGAAGAAGAAGAAGAAGAAGAAAAAGAAGTAGTAGTCAGGCCAAGCTATAAGGCTAGCATTAAGATTAGCTGTGAAGAAGGGAAGAACCAGGGAGAACGAATTTACCTAAGGCAAGGAAGAGCAAAGAGACTTCCTCCATTGTGTTTTTAAATGGTTTCTTGATTTTTGTTTTTCAGGTTTTGGGGGTGGGCTGTTCCTTAGTGACTTTCTGGCAAAAGCCCTAAAGTGCGAGGCTAGAATTCAGCTCAAATTGGAGACTGCAGATCTTGGATAGACACTGCTGGAAGCATTTTAGTGACTTTGAATCAGTCATCAAGATTACGTTGGGAACAGCATTCTAAGAACTGATTGAGGGACTTTATCATTTGTGATCAACCTGGAATCGTTTGATACAGCCCACTACGCCATCATCTCACCTAGAGATCTGCTACCAAGTCAGTAGGGCAAGTGCTTTTCAAGGCTCACATCTGCTCTAAAATCTTACCACTTTTCAAAATCCATAAATGCACCATCTGGCTTTTTTGAAGCCAGAATTTTTTTAATTTCTATGTATATAAAACATTGATGTGTACTGTTGTTTATTCTGTTTGGAGAATGACAGTTTTGATGGATTGGGTGTTAAACAGAAAAAGACTCTAAGTTTCAAAAGAGAAAATGGTTTGCATTTACATTAGTACAGATGAGTCACATTTATAGAGAAAACACGGAAGCATCTCCTTGTTTATACTATTTGTTAAAAATTTAAAAACTTATCTCATTTATTATGTAACCCATTACTCAGTGGTATTTCCCCTTTATTTTCACATTTAATCTATCCAAATGTTTAAATTGTGCTTGGTACCAATTTTGGTAATATCAATAAGACCAATGGTTATAATCACTGCTAAATCTGATAAACATGTACCTGGAGAGTGGGATATTTGGTGTCCAAAATGCTAATGACAGTTGGGATAACAGTGGTGTTTTTGAGAGGGATAAAGATAGGTTTGAAATTTTTTGGTTCAGAAAATGTTGGCAAACTTCCAATGGAGATTAATTTAAAAGAAAAGGTATACGATTTTTCTCAGCTCCATTTCTTTTGAAGATGGCTAGTATTTTTTCTTAACGAAGGACTTTCCCATGTGCTAAGGAAATGACAATGATAAAGTCATCATTAGGAAGAGTGCTCTGTCCCCTTTAAGGAAGGTACTTACACAGGGTACATGTCTGACACGCTGAGTGCAGAGCTAACTGGTTACTTCAGTTGGTATAGTTCTTAGCCAAGTATTTGGGCATAGCTATTTTAATTTACTTGGTTTCAGAATATATATTCCTTTTCAAAAATATTTTTGTGGTTGTTTTTTGGGAATTTCATACATGAGTAAAATGTATCTTCACCATATACATCCTCACCCACTCCAGCTACTACATCGTCCCCTCACAGCCTTCTCAAAAGTCATGTCCTCTAGAGTTTATATATATATATACACATATAATGTAAAACCTACAAAGTTCAATTACTTAGTGTGTTCTTACTGAATAATGAGTTTGAAACATTATTTTAACCATACCTACACATCCACACCACCAATATATATATATATATATATATAGAGAGAGAGAGAGAGAGAGAGAGAGGAGAGAAATACTCCAATGGTATTTTTTACTTTAGGGAAAATGAAAATGAATTGTCTGTCATATTGGAAAACTATTTTTTTTTAGTTTCGAATGCTCTCCTCTTGCCTTCATTTGTAGTATTCTCCACAATTAAAATCATTTGTTATCAATGTCCCCATACCACCAGCATCATTTTCTTGTGATCATAGAATGTTAAAGCCAGCAGGACCTTAGAGATCATTTTTCTGAGTCCTAAGATTCCTTTGGGCAACTCCTTGCAAATACTGTTTGATTAAATTCATTCTGAGGATAGATTTGATTAAGGGAGAAAATGTTGAAGGGGAATTATTCTGCAGCTACTTTCTCATTAAGAATGAAAAGGTAAGGCTACGTAAAATTCCACTTTTTCAATCAGTGTTAATTTTCTAAAAGAACTCATGGTGTTAATAATTTAGTGCTGTGCTTACAAGCTTCAAACCTATTGATTTTAATTGGAGTTCTGTATCTAAAAGGAAGCCAGGGCATGGGCAAATCAATTTTGTTTTAATTCAGTGCATTTTAATAAGTGTGCTAAAGATTCATCATAATGTTACCCAGGATGGCTCGATAACTACTCTAACAGGCTGCTGCCCTAGATGGTAAGCAAAGGTGCCTGCTTCCGGAAGTGCTAAAATGACATCCTTTTGAAGAAAACTCTTATACAGGTGGCAGAAAGAACCTCTCATTGTACATCACTTGCAAGTGCCCAGTGTGAGTTTGATGAAATAATTGCCTGAATAAATTAGGCTACCTTTTTTTTAACCATTTATATATTAAAAGAATCTCTGTCTTCATTTCACTATGTGGCCTTTTCCTCCTTTGTGAATGAATATTTTATAGGTAGGGCTTATTATCAATCCCAGGCCATATTTATGTAACATCCTCTCTAGTCAGTAATAATCCCTCTCCTTTTAACATTAATGTTCATAGTTAAGCCTGACCCCAGCTGAATTGTGTGTTTTTATATGTGTTTAGCCCAGCTAAATTAAGAGATGCACAACACAGTGATAATGCAAGTCCTGGCTCTTGAAGCCTCTAGTCTTTACATTAGAGTACCAAATGCAAGACAGCCCCAGGACACGCAGGAGTCATGATAATGACTATGGCAGATGGGCTCCCAGAATCAGATTTGCACATTCCATTGATAGGATTCCTGTGTTTTTTTCGACTCCCAGCTCTTCCTTGGCTGTAGATTCATGCTATTTCCCAAACTGCTGTTTTCCAACTTGAATGATGTCTCCTGTTGAAGAAAAACTCAACCTTTAGGGAAAGTTAATCATATATGAGCAAAGGGGTTACCTGAAAATTTTATACCTATTTTAACACTCTTTAGCTTATTGAGTGTAACCTCTGTTATACCAAAAGCCAGAAACCAATTATAAACGACAGGATAACCTGATACCTAGGTGGTCCCTAAAGTAAATACTTCGTGAAACCCAAAAACTCCAAGTGTATATAATATTGTACTGGGTCCATGCCAAGCATATATAGGGCTGAAGAGAAGGGAGTCAGTCCTACCCTTAAAGTTACCTTATTGATGGAAATCAAAAGGTTGTGGTAAGGAAAGTGAACACAAGTGTAATACAATGCATGCTCTAATTGAGGTCCAAAGTATTGTTGCTATCTTTATTAACGTTATGAGATATCCAGAGATAAAAGAAAGGCAGGATATCATTCATTGAGAAAACTGTGTCATTCAAAGGCTCAAAAGTAAGAAAGAAGAATCATAGGTTACTGGAGTATTGCATTAAAATTTGCATTTCTTAGCTACTATCTGAGGGAAACACTGGGCTTGAGATATGGTAAAATATCCCTGGAATTTTTCTCCTTGGGTGTTTGGTTTTGTTGGATGTTCTGTTTATGCTCAGTATAATGGTGTTACTTTTATGAATACTTTCTGAATGCATGTCCTTCACAATTAAGAGAGAAGTTACTCTGAGGTTTTATATTTGTTCCAGTCCTGGCGACAGTCATATATATATATATATATATATGGCAGAGATGTATGCACAATAATTCACTATACTGTTCTTTCCCCAAAGCTAGGGGTAGGGAATTGCAGTGGGCTAGTGATGTTGATTTTTTTTTTTTTTTACTGGCACCTGGTAGTGCATGCTTTTCATTTCACTCACTGTATACTACTATAGAGCTGATTGTGTGGCCATTGCCAATTCATCTCTTTATGTTTAGAAAGGAGGGTTGGCGACTGTGAGTGAGAAAGGGAGAACAAAGGGTCTTGGCTTCTAATACTTCACAGTCACTCAGCATCTGAGCAGTAAGGAATTTAGAGATCATTGTGTCCACCCACTCTCCCTCATCAGACAGATGGCAAAGCTGACATTTAATCGTGGATGTCTTGTAATTTTCAGGATAAGCAAAATTAAGCCAATTTTGCCTGACCTCTCTACTCTCTACCTCTGTAATGCTAGGAGACAGCAGGCCTTCTTTTTCCTTTGGACTGGATGTAAGGTCAGAGAGAAATGAGCTAAATGATACAATGGAATTTGCATCCAGCGTTTCTTGTGATAATAGCCTCGACTTTTGCTTTATCAAGAGAAGAATGTGATTGTTTGCAGGATCCCTCTTTTCCTTTACCCATGGCTATAATTAAAGGTTTAAGGAACTTTAGATTCCACAGTTGTTCAAAAAGACAAAATTAGTTATTTCCTTTCATTTACAAGCACTTAGGCCCAAGGATGATTGACTTGGCTGGACAAACGTCAGTTAGAAAACAGGGATGTAGAAGCCTCTCTCTCTGGGAAACAGAGCTAGTAAAAGTGCTGCTTCCTGCTTGAGCATCTCAAAGGTGGGATAAGTATGGTAAAGTGCTGCTCATTATTTCTGTATTTCATCTTTCTTTAAAAACATGTGCAAAGGTGACAGGAGACTTGAAGAAAGGTTTCACTCTCCCTCCCCACCGTTTTGCAGATTGAACTGTCTCACAAACATATGTAAAGGACCTCATTCTTCACATCTCTGACTGTGTTTCGCTTTATTCCATTTTCATTTTTTTGTGATCTGAGCCCTGGGGAAAGAGCAGAGAGCAAGTCAAGAGTAGTAGAAGAAGCTCTTCTCTCCCCTATCCTCTCTGGAGTGGGTGGAATTCAGATGAAGGAATATTATCAATTATTCTTTTGTTCTCAAAAGAAGAAGTAGACTCAGAATTCCTAATCAAGGGAAACTCCTCTAACTGCTGAGATATATACATGCAGCTATGTCAAAACCTTTGGGAATAATTTTAATCAAGTTATGCTTTACCAATATATTTATGCTCTCAGTATGTTTGTTAATGAGATATACTTAAAACCAGGAATAATAAAATAAAGGGAAGATGAAAAAGTACTTAAGGATTTAATTGTATTTCTGCCTTATGAACACATTTTTCTTGTTGCTATGCACAGAATTGCTGAAAGCTTAAACAGTTGCCTTAAGAGTACAAGACAAAGCTGCTCCAGACCTTTGACTCCACACATTGCCACTAAGACCAGGGCTGCCTGGCTGGTCCCATCCATCTCTAAACTGGCTTTTAAGTGGGTGTATAAAAAAAGGGACTGGACTGTGAGTGATTAAATGCTTTCTAATGACCACGGGGAAGCTGCGAGTTGTCGTAACTGCATTTCTGACTGCATTCCATTTATCTCCTCACACACCCGGGAAAGAGGGCAACAGGCACTCTGCTCTATTCTGCAGAGGCAAGTTTAATAATCTTTGAGAGGGACATAAAAATGTAAGTACACTATAAAAATAGATAAACGAAGACCATTTTCTTTATGCACCTACATAAATATTTTGAAGTCTTATAAACGTGGGAACGCAGACTGAAGCAACTGGCTACCTAAAGGAATCTGACCTCAAGCCAAATTCCTTATGTTTAATTAGAAACATACTTAATTTTGATCTCACTTCTTATTCTGTCATATGTAAAATGTAGTCAGGCTGAGTATTTTACTTCAGAAATATAAATCATAGAAGTCTCTTAAGGTTTCCATAAAATTTTATCAGATCCTTGTAATGTGATCCTGAAACTGTGCACAGTAGAGAAATGTTCCACTCACAGCACATTCTTCAAGAGTTTAGCAAAATTTATGGGGCGTTTGTTTAATACTTCTCATTAGTGAAGTAGCCTGAAAACTCACACAACCATCGGAATCACTCCAGACCTACACAGTACTTACCACAAGGTTAATAATTGATAATAAATATTTTTAATCTTGAATCAATCCATCAATTTGAGGGGATTGTTTATGAACTGAACTGAAATCTGCAATAAATCACTGGTCGGAGCTGTTGGCATGCTGACATTGGATCCTATGAGAATCAGGAGATAGAATATCGCTGGTTTGAGAGGCTAGCTGCTTCCAGATTCATTATTGCCATGGGAAAAAGCAACCAATGGCAGTAACGTCAGAAAGTCAGTCAAGATTCTACATGGAAATATATGGTAGTTACTTTATGTGTACAGGGGTCAGACTACTGCAGATTGGTTTAGAGATTATTATAAGGAATTATATTATTAACAGTATCTCTTTGATGCCTACCTCCATTCTCACCCATGGTTCTAGCCCCCAGTAACCATTCCTCTATACACAGAGTCTGTGAGAGCTTATATTTTTAAGTTCCACATATATGAATGAAATATTTTTGTCTTTTTGTCCTTAGCTTATTTCACTAATAGCCTCCAGGCTTTGCAATGCAGTGTTAAGTAGTTTGTAAAAGGATATGAAATTTTAGTTAGGATATGAAAATTTAGTTAGCTATGAGGAATAATATGATCTATTTAGTTATAGTGGGTTTTGGAGAAGTTGTTTTCTGACCTTATATTTATCTCACAGGTCCTATTACTTCTTTAACCTCTGGATTTTGTAGAGCTATTGGCCTCTCACTCTGTCTGCCCCTATTTTGACACAAATGGCCTTCGATTTCACTGGTTGTTTTGGGTGAGAATACTTTAGGACACAGCAGCCACACAGCAGTTCCTTATTGTTGATAGCAGCGATAAGAGATGAGGTTCTATGACCTTTGCATTTCCTGCCTGCTCAAAAAGCCAGTGACTGAAGCCGGAATCAATTGTGCTTGTGTGTGTCCAGTCCTTGCAAAGTTAGTGTCCCATAATCTTGAACTCTGAAGTACTACCTGTCTATGTCTGTTCAGTTTCAACCAGTTTATGTCAGTATCTTGTATAGGATACACTGCAACCTTTTTATTTATTTTTTTCACAATATTCACAGAAAAAAAATTAAAAAAATTTAATGTGAGGGAACAGTGAGTTGACTCATACAGCCAGTGATAAATCCTATTTATTTATGTACATTGTACTTGTTAGGTAGCAGTTATAGACATGAGAATAATCCAGAAAAACCTATTTTTCTATCTCATGAGCGCTCATATATGTTCTGTGTGCATGCTTAGCTTTTATTACAATGTAAGGCACCATGAACACAGACTTCCCAGGTTTGTTGCATACCTCTTAAGGAATCCTAGTAAAATAAAAGGTGACTTTACTTATCCTCATGGTTGGGAGGCCAACCTTAGGACATTGACTTTCAACCTTCCTAATCTGTGACCCCAACCATAAAATCGTTTCATTGCTACTTCATAACTGTAAGTTTGCTACTGTTATTAATTATAATGTAAAGTATCTAATATATAAGATACTTGATATGCAACCCCTGTGTGGGCCGCTATCTACAAGTGGAGAACCACTGCCTTAGAGGTCAGCCTTACTCAACCTGGTTCTTGATTATTGGCGACTTTTTAGAATACCTGAGTTCAGCCCTTCCTAGCCCAGGAACTCTGAGAAATCTGCCTCCTTTACTTAAGCTTATTGTAATTTCACTCTTTGTCCCAAAGTGACAATGATCTTACTGAGCTACCTCATATTCATATATATAATGAAAATCCCAATCTCAGACATTTTGAATCAGAACTTCTTTGGTGTGTCCTGGGTGCTTGCATCTTTAAGGCTGTACCAACGAGCATGATGTACAGCCAAGACTGAGCACATTTCAAAGCTGTACTAGCACTCTGTTCCTGTAGTTTGAGAATCCAAAAGACCTTCCTCCCCATGACCCCAGGCAGGTAGGTTTTCACTGCTTTACTTTAAATGCTTACCATTTATTTATTTAACTTTCTTTTCTTTAAAGACAAGATAGTTTTATATGGTGGCACACTCCCACAGTCTCAACCCTCAGCTGGCTAAATTGGAGGGCATCTTGGGAGACATAAAGATTCTCATGCTGGTCAGAGCAACATGGCAAACCTCTATCAAAGGAAGAAAGAAAGAAAGAAAGAAAGAAAGAAAGAAAGAAAGAAAGAAAGAAAGAAAGAAAGAAAGAAAGAAAGAAAGAGGGTGGGAGAGGGGAAAGTGGCGGGAGGGGGAGGGAGAGAAGGAGGGGAGGAAAATGATGGTCCAGAAAAACAAAACTAAACAAACAGCCTAGAAGTCTGTCTTTGTTAAGGATGAGTTGTAAGGATTTAAGATGTTAAAAGTGGAAATTATAAACCGGGTTTATCGGGGATTCTGGAATTGGTGCTGGGACAAAGGTGTCTACCCCTCAGAGAGTGAGGTTATGGAAGGAAAAAAAACCTTGGTTTCAGATTTCTTCTACTCTGAAAGTTGGTGTTTTGCAGAAGTTTTATGCCCAGAATTATAGCTGAAATATGAACACTGTGTAAATGATGTATCTTTCTGTCTCCAACTTGCTGTTTAAATACTCAATTTAAATACTTTAACTACATTGATAAGTTAGGATTCACTGCATAGTTTCCTTAAAATGTGACTTGCTTTTTAAATCTATGATTTACATATTTGCAGAAGCCTATTTATTACAGAAAGCAGGGAGCAGCTGTGTCTTCCCTAGGGTTACTAGCTTCAGTTAAAGCCTTTTAAAACATCAATTAAGAAGAGGAGAATTTAATTTCTGCTACTTAACAAGAGAAGATTCTTATTAGTAAGTTAGCTAATAGTATACTCCTTGGGCTGTATTACTAGAAGGTACATAAAATACGCATTCCTTATCAAGTTTGTATTTCCAAAGTCCAGAGTATTTTATAATTTTTTATATCACAGAAGACTTAGGGGCTGGGATGACAGCTTCATTGGTACAGTGCTAGCCCCGAAAGCTTGAGAACCTGAGTTTGATCCTAATAACCCATGTAAAGGCTGAGCCAGCTGGATGTATGCTTGTAATCTTTGTGCTGGTGAGTTGGAGATGGGCGGACAGATCTTTGGGGCCCTGCTGTCCAGACTTCTTAACCTACTAGGTGAGCCTCGTGTCTCAGTGAGAGACCATGTCTTCAAAAATCAACTTAGGGACCAGCAAGTTAGCTCAACAGATAAAATGCCTGCCACATAAGGCTGGTGACCTGAGCTCATCCTTGGAAGCCACATAAAAATGAAAGGAGAGAAGTACTCTACAAATGTTGTTCTCTGGCTTCCACATGATGCTCTGTGGTACATAAGTCACGCCCAATGATGATGGTGATGGTGGTGGTGGTGTTGGTGTTGGTGATGGTGATTTTTCAAACTTAAAAACACAAATTAATTTGGCAAGCTCCTAAAGAATGACACCCAAGGTTTCCCTCTTGCCTCGTGTAAGTACACACACATGGCATATGTACCTGTACTCAAAGGTGAACCCACACCCATCCACATATGTGTACACATACACTCTCCGAAAGAAAGAAAACAAAAACTTGACATTGAATTTTTCCCAAGTCCTCTACATTTAGGATGTTCTAGCCTGAACTAACTCCCATATTATTTAATGACCATTTCCACCACAAGTGACTACAAAGAGAACAATTATCCCATGAAGTAGGAAGAGGTAACTGTGGGTTAGCAACCACATATATGATAGGAATCACAGGACAGTGTTGATAGAAGGCACTACCGATGGTTGTTAACACCTATAATCCTAGCCCTCAGGAGACTGAGGCAGAAGGATCACATGCTTCAGGGCAGCCTGGGCATTGAAGTGGAACCATGTCCTCAGAACATCAGCAAACAAAAACTCAACAACACCAAACAACAGTGCTTGGAAAAATAGGTATTTAGTTTTTGAGAAAAAAAATACTAACAAAATGTGAGCTTTGAAGACACACACACATACAAACATATACATACATACATACATGTGTGTATGTATAACCTACTAGAAGCCTGTTATAACACCTTTGAGAAGCCCTGTGGGAATATCTAGTTGTATTGCCTCCATCTAGAGATATACCCTGGAGATGGAGACGAACTCTAGGTAGGATTTCACACTAATCTTGAACTAGAGAAAAAGACTGAAATAGAAAGTGTATCTTCAAGAAAAGAAAATTAAGCCCAACCAAGGATAATAGGCAAGGCTTCTTAAAGCTTAAATGGGTTGTGTTTTAACTTTATTTTAGGTAAGATCAGAAAGAAAAGTCCATGAAATTCTTCAACTGCAGGGCAAAGAACTTGATAGGAAAACTTCAGCGGCTACTTTGTCTAATGAGGTGAAGCAGAAAGGATATGTAAACTCTCTAATTGCCTCCTGAAATTCAGGTTAAGACAAAACTTGGGGGAAATTATAGTAAATGAACTTTAGGTTTAGTTGACAAATTTGACTAAGTGACTACAATCGGAGAGCATCCTTTTATGTTTTAAAGAAGCTCCGAGTAAAGGCCTAGCGGTGCCCTCAAGTATACTTTCATAATGTTCTCTTTGGAAATTCTTGCTCAGCAGTGTCTTGTCTCTTTAGCAATATTAATGAGAATATAAAAGGTTGTCTTATGAAAGTCAATTGTACATCTTTTAAGGCAAAATGTATCTCTATCTCAAAAGTCAGTACATTTATACGTTTAAGTTATGCCAATGCACATATTTATGCTTAATTCTAGATTTTTTGTATTGTCTAATTCTAGTTCCCTTCTGCAAGGTAACTTGGGCTATCTTTTATATTTTTAAAAGTATTGAATTATACACATGATTGGGTGTTAGGTGATAATATGGTATACACATAATAGTATGTAACAGTCAAAATGGGGTAGTTAATATTGATACCCCCTGAAACAAAAAAACATTGAGAGACATATAACGGTTGTACATTGTTATGTGGTATGCTATAATATCTCCATGTCTGTGTACTGTGTGTGCGGAGCATATCAGAGTGATTTAACATTCCTATCTCTTTATTACTATTTTGAGTTTGGAGACCTTGCTATTGAGTTTTTGTTATACATAAAACAAATTAATTTATTGTAGACTATAACTCCCCACCTCCCACAGTCTGTGCCCTAGAACTTATAAACTTCTCTCTGCTATGTTTGGATACCCACCGTCCAACTACTCCTGTGCCCTCTTCCCCCACTTTTCCCAGCCTTTAACAATCATTATTATACATTCTGATTGTCTTCTTAAAAATACTAATGTAAGAGGTTGCAGAATTTTCCTTTTCCAATCTGTCTCTATGTAATGCCCTCTACTCCCATCCATTTTGCTGCACAGCACATCATTTTAATAGCTTAATAATATTCTATTTGTGTATATTCATGTATACATCACGTATTTCTTATCTGTTAATTTCTTGGTTATGGTATGTAGACTAATTTCATGTCTTGGATATTGTGAATAGTGCAGCAACAGACATAAGGGTATATGTCTTTGGTAAGGTTCCTTCATTTCCTCAAAGGATAAACTCCAGTGTGTGATACTTGGATCAAATGGTAGGTTTCTATTTTTTGTTTTTTTTGGAAGACTCTGTAGTAGTTATGCTGATTCAAATTCCCACTAACTGTATGTAGGAATTCCCCTTTCTCTACATCCTTAGCAACATTTGATATAGTTGGTGAAGGATAGAAAATGAAACTTACATGAAATATTCTATAGTGTTAATCTGATTGGTTTTCCTCTATTAAAACTGTTTGATTCATATGTCTGGAAAGATGCCTAGGGGTTTAGAGCACTACAAGAGCTGCTGTAGCTGAGGGCACAAGTTCAGTTCCCAGTACCCACCTTACAGCTCACAACATTCTGGTATTCTAGTTACAGGAAAACCAGTGCCCTCTTTGGGCTTCCATATGTACCAGACACACGTGTGGTATAGTTGTATTTACATATATGTAGAAAAATAAAAATAAGCATACATACCAACAAACCTAAAGGAAAAAATTGATTTAAATGATTTAGGTTTTCACTTTTTTTTCTTACTTCCCCTTAGAATAATATAGCGGATCCAGAAGAATTGTTCACAAAATTAGAGCGCATTGGAAAAGGCTCCTTTGGAGAAGTTTTCAAAGGAATTGATAACCGTACTCAGCAAGTGGTTGCAATTAAAATCATTGACCTTGAGGAAGCCGAGGATGAAATAGAAGACATCCAACAAGAAATAACTGTTCTGAGTCAGTGCGACAGCTCATATGTAACAAAATACTATGGGTCCTATTTAAAGGTAATGTGCATTATTATTTCACCAGGTGTTTTCATTATGTTTTTGTTTTCTTTTAATTCTATTTTTTAAAGGCAGTATCTTTTTAGGTACTATATTTTAAATATTTTAAATAGCAGATGTGTTATTAAGCTTCCTTTGTAAATTTTGTTCTTATTAGTCTTACCATCACCATTATTTGAATAGAGAACCGCACTATGAGCCACACCTTTCTCAAGACCATGTGCTGTGCCTTTATCTTCTTCACTAGTTTGGGACTACATGAGTGCTGCCCTAGGCTTACTTCACACTAATTGATACATATCTGCCCACTTACCACAAAGACAAAAGCAAGGAGGTGTCAGGTAGATTCTTCACCTTCCATGTCAATGGTATTAGTAATGAGTAATTGAAAATATCCAAGCTTAATATTTAATTTTAAATATTAAACATATGTAGGTGTTTATATTTCAACTCTATTTTAGTGAATCTGCGTACACAGAACGAAGTGAGTATTTATTAGAAGTAAAGACAAGGATACGTTTCTGAACCTTGAAGCCAGCCCTACTTTCTCCTTCCCATTCTTCTTTTTCATTATGCTTCATGTTCCCAGAATCTTGTGCTTGCACCATCAGAGGCTTTCCACTATACATACATCATTCGGATGTGCTGTCAGAGCTTGCTGGCTCATCTTACCCATGGCGAAAGATGGTATCTTGTTTGTTTTTGAGACAAGGTCTTACTATGTAGCCCTGGCTCTCCTAGGACTCACTATGTAGACCAGGCTGGCCTTGATCTCACAGATAGCTGCCTGCTAGGATTAAAGGTATGAGCCACCATGTCTTGCTCAAAATTCAGTGTCTTAAAAATAGGAATTGTCAGTCCTTATCCTCTAGGCAGAATCCAGCACCATTTATAGTGTCAACTAAACCTTATTGTTAGAGTTCACAGCCACTTCTGGAAAGTACACCAGTGTTCAGCTGTCCTCTTCCATCCCTGAACTTTTCATATGGTGGAAGAGAAACAGCAGTGATCTTTAAGGACACTTTGCTTCATAAAAGCTGTACCTCTGAGTTTCCACATGCTGTTCTTAATAGGTTAATTTGTCTCAACTTCAGAACTGATGGAGTACGTATGTGTATCCCTTAATATATTTACTTATAGTGGTTATCTATGCATTTTTTCTCTCTCACTAGGTTGTGAGTTCATTGATGACAAGCAGTTTAGCTTGACTAGTTCTAGATTTTATGTCCCTTAGCACAGCAATTGACTCATACTAAAGACAAGATATGATTTAGCTGCACCATCTCTGGATTCTTGCTTTCTTCCTCTACAACACTAAAATCTGGATGATTAAGTCCTTCACTCACATAAAATGGTGCATTATCTGCAGACCCATTTCAGCCCACCTAGAATGACGTGTTCTATCCCAAAGTGATATGTCAAGTGTGTTAATTTATCCAGTGACTCACAGGTGGAGTCTTTAATAAAAAACCTTTTCCTGTTTTCAAAATAATAAGAAAAAACAGAAAGAAAAGAGAGAAGAGAAAAGAGAAGAGGGCCTTTATTTCCAATCTAGTATGAGCCATATCACTATGGGAGTGGAATAGACCCTGAACTATGGGTGTGTATATTGCCATGATACAATGGGATTACTGCACAGCTTTACCACCTCTGCATAGCTTTACCCTAGAGGCAGGAGTTCATATCTGGAGCACAGGCATATGCAGAAGGATTTTCTGCTCTGTATGAAAGTCATGCTTTGGTATAGTGGTGCCTGGGCTGTCTGTGATAGTGGTGGATACAGTGTAGTGTACATCCAGACATCTAGGCTCCAGAACGATTACTTTTCCTAGTGGCCACCAGGCTAGTTAGTGTGTGCAGCACAGGCACACACAGAGAATCTTTAGTTCACCCTGAGTGTGAGCTAGCAGTCCAAGGCAGTGACCCCACTTGGAGATGATATGTGCATAGATGCAGTACAGCTATAGAGCCTCATAGGGCAGCCATTAACCAAGAGGAGGAACTGGCATGGTCTTGGAGAATGGAGACTTCTTTTCTACAGTTAGGGCTAGTGAACTGTCTTTGTTTGTGGTTATGTTCTCTTTCTCCCTCTTTCCTTCCACCCACCATATTTCATCTTGGTGACCTAGTTTTCATTGTTTTCTTGATCTTTATATATTTGTACTAGTTTATGCTGGCAAAGAAAAAAATCAATTTTACTGACTTTCTTGCAAGGCCTGTTATATTCTAATATTATCGACATTAAATTAAATGGAGAGTGAATTATCTGTAGGATGAGTCATGCAACAGCTAGACACTGTATTGTACAGTGTACCAAGTGCTGGAGATATAACACTAACAGTACACTCCTTCCTGTAACTACAGAGCACCCAGTCCAGTATTACGTAAAGGTATAGATTTTATGGTAAAAGTCTATATACAAGGTTACAGATGAAATGGGTGCGAGTATACCTCATTGACAGGCAGCTTGCCTAGCATGCTTGTCCGATTGAGTTCCATTCACAGGACTTCAAAAACTAAAATCAATCAAAAGCTATGTATTAATAAGCACAAGTAAGCAAGTGGTTGCTTGTGTCCATCTCATCAAGAATAACATGAAGAAATGGCCTCACGTAGGAGGTGATAAGGAAGGAAAAGTCTATCTGATTTCTGCATTTACTCCTAAATGTTAACTGTTATCATATTTTACTACATATGAATAATTCTGGTTCTTTGTAGCATAATGTTTACTTTCTTATTCATTCCTAAGATCTCGAACTTAGCAAGTCCTATTCTTTTCTGGGACTCTTTGGGGTTATCTCTCAATCTCAGGACCTTTAGGTTCTCCTTCCAGTTCTCACAATGGGCCTGGGTGTAGGCGGCCCTGGGAATGTTCTTGTCATATGTGTTATTGCTCTTTCTGGATTGAATCCTGGTAATTCCAGACTCTCTCTAGAGCAAACCTGAACACTTGCTATTTTTAGGCACTTAGATCAGATAAGCTATTTTTGGTGACTGCCTTAAAATATTAAATAAACCCTATTTAAAATAAGTTATTTTATAATTTTATTTTAAATCAGCAGTACCATGATGGCAATGATTTTAGTTGTTACTAAAGCCCTTGTTTATTCCTCGTTCTCTCATAGACAGATGTGCCGCAGCTGCATGGGTTTTCATTTGTAAAAGATCATATTTTAAGAATACTCCCTTCAGTCTAGCCTAGGAGTGTCCACACACTGGTCATCTAGTAATGATCTCATCTCTTCATAAGTGCAAACTAATCCTTGATTTTTTTCCCCAAATACTGATGATAAAACGTATTCAGAGCAGCCCATGACAGAAAACTAGTTTGCTAAAGGCTAAAACTGAAAATTTGTTTTATCACCTTTACCAATTATTTAAGGAAGTTCTGGAAATGTTATTTGAGGAACACTTTTCTTTGTGATAAAACTACACAAATACTGTTATAGGTGAGTGGCTATACACACAAAACTTACAACTCTTCTCTGATTTTAAATTACTTCCCTTTTGAGTCGTGTGTGTGTGTGTGTGTGTGTGTGTGTGTGTGTGTGTGTGTAACGATGAGATCTAGAGCGTTGCACTTACCACTAAGCTCAATCCTATTCCTTAAATTATAGTCCAGGCGGGCCTTGAACTTACAATTCTTCTGCTCTTACCCTGTGCAACTTTTTGATTACCATTGTGAACTACCCTGGTGGGCTAAGTACTTCACTGAAATTAACCAACTCATTATTTCCCATTTATATTGTCATACTGTGATTGTGTAGGCATGCATTTTTATTGTAAACTAAAACCACATCAAATATAATAGGATTCTGTTTAATACAGTCAGCATAACTTAAGACCACATCCTGTTAGTACCATGAGGGAATGACTTTGTTAACTGACTTAGCTATGTACCGGGAGCCTGTCAGTGCATTTCAGATGGCAGTGGAGTTTGTGAGTCAACTTAATTGAGCAAAACGGGATATGAGATTTACACAGGATATCATATATAACCAAGGCTTCACTCTAAGTTGGAGTAAAAGTTACTGCATTTGAGAGAAAATTATATGTTTTCTTAAACTGTGTGCAGTTGTAGTGTTCGCCTTTCAGACATGCCAACATTTACTAGGCATTCATTTTGACTGAGCTCACTGTATAACTCCATCTTTAAAAACGAGTAAAAAACCAGATGAACACATCAGTGTGACCACAATGGTTTCCTTTCCTCTTCGTTCACTGCAGTTTGTCTTGACAAAGTTAGCCTTTATGAAGAGTTCTACAGTCTGCAAGCTCTTTCCTTCTAACTTCATACTAATTGAAGAATCTTTCATCATCCTCAAATATTTTGTTAGATTGATGTAAATTTTAAAATGAAGCACATTCAGGCACTGAATAGAATTTGAATCAAGCCTGTATTTGCTGCTGAAACTGCCTTTATGTTAAGGGAATATGATCCCATCCACGGATTCATATATATTACAACCAGTATTTCTTTTTTTTAGAAAAAAAAAGAATGAATGAAGTGAACTGTTTCAGAGTAAAACCTAAAGATGTATGGTCTTGCTGTTATTTTTTTTCACCAGAACTTCATGTGTGATTGCATCTAGAATATGTTCAGTGTGTGGTGTTTTCTGACAAAGCTTGATGGTCATTTCTTTCTCTTTTGTAAAATGTTCTTTTCTCAAAATAAAAATGGCTTTATGCTTAACATAATCCATCTCTAAGAAGCCCTATATTTCAACAGACATGTATTTATTGAATATCCTACTATGGGTATTCTTCTTGTTCAGTTTATTCCGATAACTTCACAATCCTGCCTCCTTCCTCAGCCCTATGTATGTGTGTCAAATTTTTCTCCTGTTACCTACTTCTGTTTGAGTGTATCAAGTGCAGTAACTCTAACACTGGGGAAATAACATGTGAACTACTTGATATATAACTTTGTAGGGCTTGGGTTATAGACAAGGCATTCCCAGCTGGAACAAAAATGTATAGAGTGGATAAAGTTTTGGGCCCCATTCTTCATATGGCTATCTCTACTGTACTCTGTCATTTTAAAAAATCATTCATGCTACATTTTAAAATCATGATTAAAAATAACACAAGCTTACCATTTTAGCTGTTTTTCTGTATTCGTTTTTAACAATGATTTTATTCTTTGAGAAATTTATATATTTTACCTTTCCCCTCCCCCAGCTTCCCCCAGGTCCTCCCTTCCTCCCTATCCCTGCCCATCTTCGTATTGTTTCTCTTAAAAATAAAGATAAAACATGGAGTCCAGCTTGTGTTAGCTGACTATTCCAGAGCATGGCCTGTGCCCTGGATGATAGTTGATACTCAGCATACATTTTAAGTGTGCCATTTTTACACTGTTGCTCAACCATTACTTGCTATCATTGCCAGCATATCTTTACCAACTGAAACTCTGTACCAACATACAATAATTGCCTATTGCTGGATTCCCTGGCAACCGCTTTCCTTGGCCCTATCTCTATGATCTTGGCCACTCTAGGTATGATGGAATCATACAAAATTTACCCTTTTCTGCCTTTTTACAGTTATACATTCTAACATGTCATCGATGTAATAGGCTATTGGACTAATAGACCTCCCAGTCATGACAACTTGTGTACAGTACAAATAATCCTCATTGTGTGTGTGTGTGTGTGTGTGTGTGCACTCGCATATGCAGAGTAGGTATCTTAAGTACTTTATATATGAGCAGATTCAAACTTTGTAGTAGCATTTCTTCCCACTTTGCCCAAGTGCCTGATTTAGTTATAATAACAATGTAATAATTGGAGTCCACATCAAGGGATAGCAAAGGGATTAGCTTCTTTGGTGTTTCTTTTTCTGCTGTGCTCCTTGAGGCCTTGCCCTGGGTCAGGCCTGCTTACCAAGAATCTGGATGTCTTGAACATCCTCCCATGAAGCTTGTTTCTAGAAATGGAGTGAGCTAAACAAGGTAGCCATAAAAATCTGTTAAGTCTCCTGGTTGTCTCAAAGTTCCAGTGACTAGCTTGCTTGCCGGTAGGAAGTCCTATTTTCGGATGTAGAAGTCACTTAGTTGTGACTTGAGCAAACTCAGCCATATATCCTGCTCTCTAAGGTCACAGCTTAAGGTTCCTCTGCATCCATTTTGGTGACAGTTGGAAACCTTCCATTTTGAACTGGTACAAACAAAATGTCATGCATTGTTTTTTAACTTGAAAAACAGGTGCTTTCGTTCATGCAGAACAGCAAAATAGAAGCATATTTTATAAGGATTTCTTTCTTTAAATGTCAGGCACACAAGAAGCATTCTGAGTTCACATGATACAATAGTTAGTTATTAGGAACATATTTGTGGCAAACGAACAAATCTTAATTTATAAGTCATTATAAGAATTTTTCTTCCTCTTGAAAACATGTAAAGATGTATCCCATTTGCAGTTGTCAGGTTCTCAGTGCCGAGTTGCTATACATAATGCAAGTTACATGAATCACTCCTAAAGCTCTTCTTCCTCCCCCACTACTGTGGGTATTCATTTCTTTCCTAATGTAGATATAGGACTTTCAGTGCTTTGCTTCCTCAGTTCAAGCTGGACTGCTATGGCAGAACAGAATGGAAGTCAAGATTACTGGAGGGGGTAAAAAGGATGGGAGAAATGCTTTCTTTTATATTTCCCATATAGAAACAGCATCAAGAAAAATATTGGCAGGGTTGGGGAGATCACTCAGGAGGCAAAATGCCTGATGTGCAAGCATCAGAACCAGAGTTCAGATCCCCACAACCCATGTATAAGCTGGATAAGTGCTTCTGGCCTGTAATCTCAGCCTGTAAGGAAGGGATACACAGAACTCCTGGAGCAAGCTGGCCAACCAGACTAACCAGATGCGAAGCTCAGGGTTCAGTGGGAAAAAAGCTAAGAAACCTGCCCCTGTTTATATGTTAGAAAGCAATTCAGGAAGGCATTCAATATAAACTTCAGTCTCTACATTCAATATCTGCACATACACACACATGTGTTCCCAGACACATGGACACAGACGTTCTATGATCTTTCTCCCTTCCTCAGGTCATGAGTATTCTCTTCTCTGAGAATGAATTCCCTGCCTTGGTGAAGTAAGTCCCAGTCTCATGGGAACGCTGCACATTTTAAACTGGACTACCAGTGATCCAGTTATCCTAGTTTTATTTTAATTTAATCTTTTCTTACAGTCCAGATTTTATCCTTTTCTCAGTCCACCTTCTAACTGTTCTACATCCCATACCCCCTCCCCCAACCCCACCAGACCTCCCCACTCCCTGGGGCCTCTATTCTCTTGAGGGTTCGGTACATCTTCTCTGACTGAGTTCATACCCACCAGTCCTCTGCTGTAGAGTATGAAGGCTAGCAGTGTAGGCGTTAGAATTTTCCTCCTGCAGGTAGGGCTTTTAAATGATTAAAAACAATCCTTGTGTCATAAGTGGCAGCACAGCAGTAACTGTATTTTCCCATACAGAAATTATTAGTGTATAAAATTGTAGGTAGTGCCTCTGAAGCTCTTCATGCTATCTTAGTATTGATGCTTTTATATTAAAATTGCATTTGGAAACACCCCCACCCCCAACGAACATAGACGTTATTTTAATGATGAAATGCAGGCTTCAAAACCTAAATATTTTACTTGGAAATGGGCTCGCAGAACACAATTCATTCATAGTGTGACTGTTGCCAGCCTAGTTAAACCAGCCTTTCCACCTCTAGTCAATTCTGTGGTCTCACAAAGTTTCAGTGAATACCATTCATGAAGTACTGTACAGAAAGGAACAAGTCAAGCTACATCTGAAAGAAAGAGGAAGTTGGTGATTTATTTTAAAAAGGTTTTATTTGGGGGAAGGTGTTTGGTGCTGGAGATCAAACTTAGTGCCTCATGGGGTCTAGGCAAGCACTTGGCTAAACACATGGTGTTTGTGTGCATGTATGCATGCATGCATGTGCGTGTGTGTACATAAGTTTTATCATACATTTCTTTATATCTTCCCTATAATCTTGTTTTCTTGTTCAGCTTGCAACAAAGTTAATTTTATCTGCAGTATTCATATTAAACCACACACTCTCTTTTTGAGGGGGTAGTTTTTTTTCTGGATTTCATGTGTGTGCAAAAATATCTGTCATGGCTGATAAAAGTTTTAAAAATGTACTAAAACAAATGGAACAATGCAAAATGCTTAGTGTCTTCCAACTCTAAAATTACACAGAAAGCATTCAAAACTTTCCACCCATATCCATTTTTAAATGTAATTATACTTTCCCATCTTTTTAAAAAAAATTAAAGCTTTATTTATTTATTATATATATAGTATTTTGTCTGCAGGCATGTCTGCAGGCCAGAAGAAGGCACAAGATATAATTATAGATGGTTGTGAGGCACCATGTGGTTGCTGAGAATTGAACTCAGGACCTCTGGAAGAACAGCCAGTGCTCTTCTGAGCCATATCTTCAGCCCATACTTTCCCTTCAGTATTATTCAAGATAATGATTTAAAGTGATCGTTCATTTTCTGGATTTTGTAAAACTTAGTAATACTCAAATAATGACAAGTACTACTTATGTATGGTTAGCTGTATTGTTTAGGTAGATTTGGACAAACTATAGGCTTAAAAATTGATGTTTCACTCTGTAATTTTCTATGGAAAGACAATATATGTTCCAGGTTCCAAACAACCATGTTAAAGCCTGTATTTTATAACCATTACACTGGTTACTGTGTGAGATCTACCTATTTCTCGTATGTTATTATGGGCTAGGCATGTAACTATTAAATTGTTTTATGTGTTTACAGGGTTCAAAACTATGGATAATAATGGAATACCTAGGTGGAGGTTCAGCATTGGATCTTGTGAGTATTTTAAAATAATTATATATAACAGAACACACATACATCATAAAGTTATTTAACTCTGTAATTATGTAAGCAGTAGCTTTTGGGCAAGCTAACTTATTAGGGTAAGATGTTCAATTTTCACTCTGCTTGGAGGGGCTTCTTACTCTATGTGTACAAACTGTATTACAGGTTAGATCATGCTGCTGACAGTCTTACTCTATATAAGAAATTCAAATATCACAGTCTGATAAAGTCCAAAAATTCAGAGCAATTGTGTGCCACTGTCAGTTTGACACTTTTATGCTTTCATTACTACTGAATATATTTGGATTTTAAAAATGCATATATGGGATGGAGAGATGATTCACTAGTTAAGTCCACTGGCTGTTCTTCCAGAGGACTCGAGTTCGATTCCCAACACCCACATAGCAGCTCATAACTGTCTATAATTCCATTAACAGGGGAGCCAATGCCTTTTTCTGGACTCCACAAACACCAGGCACATAAATGGCATACAAACCCATATGCAGACAAAATCAGTTTACACATAAAATAATATAAAAAAGAAAAACTGTAAAATACATTGAGATAACTGTCACTAATAGTAATAATAAATCTAAGGTTTCAGTCTTTGAAAATTTATGAGTCAATACCCTGAACCTGCCCCAACATGATGGTATTAGGAAATATAATTAAGCCATGAGAATGGAGTCTTCAGGAATGACAATAGTGTATTTATCAAAAGCATCTCAGGAGTACATTGTACCTCTGCTTTTACTATTATATTAGGATACAATGGCAAAATCATCTGTAAACCAGGAAGTGTCTTCCCAAAGATACCTATCTGCTTAGATTCTCTAGCACACAGAACTGGGAAATCAGTGTTTGCTATGTAATTCAGCCTGTGATGCTCTGTTAGAGCAACCTGAGGTGACCAAGACTGACATGAGGGTTTTCTTCCTCTTGGCCTGTAGAAATGCTTTCTATAGACATTTTTCTTCTTCTCAGTAGGTCATTTAAAAATGTGGTTGGTTTTTTTTGTTATTGTTGTTAAAATAACTTAAAAGTATTTACTATCATTGTATTTTTTACTTTGTAAAACTATCTATCTATCTATCTATCTATCTATCTATCTATCTATCTATCTATCTATCTATCTATCATAAGGGTGGAGAAGGGATGCACACAGTCCATGGGACCCATAGGAATGTCAGAGGACAAGTTATGGAAATATTCTCTCTCCTCCTACCATGTGGGTTCTGAGATTCAAACTTAGGTCATTGGGCTTAGTGGCAAGTGCCTTTACTCACTGAGCCAGCTGCTAGCCTATTTTCCTAGACAGATGTTTACAGTGCTAAAATCTGTTGGTGCAGGAAAATGAAAACATGTTCACATGGGAAATGTCTCTGAGAAAAACTGTTCTTTCTAAGTTGTGATGGCACTAAAACTGATCCCTCCACTGAAAACAATATTAACATGATATTATTTTTAAAATTCAATATAGACCATGATAGTGAACTTGCTACAGATTAACTGTAAATGGACAAATAGCTGTTTGAGGTTCTATAGTCGTCTCTACTTATCAAAGTCTGTGACTTTGAATCAGACACATTAACTTTTTGGACGTAGATCCTGTAACACAAAGAACTTATACTAAGTTATTTCTAAGTTCTCTTACATCTTTAATATTATGTGACATATTTGTTTATTTTTTTTTAATTTTTTGAGGCCCAGATGCCCTGTAACTCAAAATTTTTCTGCCTCAGCATCCAGACTGTTCCACTTTGATTTGAGACAGGATGTCCTAACCCTCCCATATACCCATTCCTACTCTCTTCTACTTCATGACCTCTGTTGTCATTAATTGTTGTTATATCCATATATGTACATATATATGCATATGTACTAGTAAATACAATTACAACTACCACCATTTTCAATTTCTTCAGTATTTAAACATTTGAATTGTAGAATTTTTTCACTTCCTTGGTTAGGTATTTAAATTCCATGTCTTTGAGATGATAGTAAATGAAATTAGTTCCCTGAATTTTTTTTCTCAGCATTTTTTTCTATTGGTATGTATACTGGATGTTAATTTTTATATATCAAATTTGTATCCTGCCTCGAAAGTTATAGAGCTGAGAAGATGTCTCAGTGGTTAGGAACACTGTGTGTTTTTCTAGAAGACCTGGGTCCAATTCCCAGCACCCACATGGCAAGCCATAACTGTTTGTAACTCCAGTTCCATTGGATCCAACACCCTCACACAGACATGCATGCAGGCAAAACACCAATATATAAAATAAAAAATAAAAGGCCTTAGTCTTGACTGCCAACGACTTAAACCTTTAGATAATTTAATGACTAGAAATGTGTCTTAAGATTTTTTTTTGTGGTGTAGGGAGAGGTAATCCATAGTTAAATTATTCCAAGGAAATGATAACTAAACTCAGTGGAGAGCCTCACCTCCTAGAAATTATGGTAGTTTATGCAGTTGCCCAGTTTGTTCTTGAGTTTACTTTTTATTTCTGTCCCCTCTCCAGTGAGGCATTTTCTTACAGAAAAAAAATCTTTTATGCATTCTCTTGCAGTTGTGCTACTCTACCGTTTGCAATTTTCTTTTTTCTTTTTATTTTATGTATATGAATGCTCTATCTATATGTATACCTGCATAACAGAAGAGGACATCAGATCACTTTACAGATGGTTGTGATCCACCAGTTGGATGCTAGGAATCGAACTCAGCACCTCAGGAGGAGCAGTCACTGCTCTTAACTGTTGATCCATCTCTCCAGTCCCCACTTGTATTTCTTAAATACTGATAGCCCCTTATAAATCCACCACTTACTTTATTAGATCCCCTAAGATAGGCACTGTGTCTTTCCCCCATTTTATAGGTATTAGGAAAGCTATAATCTGTAATAGTAATGTTACTTACTCAGGGACTGCTGGCACAATCCCAGCTAGCAACCCTAATCTGTATCCAGTACTAATAGTTTTCTCAGTTTAATGTTATGGCCAAGTGAAAGAAACCTATTTTCTCTATCTCATGTTGCTGTCCACCTCTACATAATAATTAGACAAATGGCAATTAATATAGACTTAATGAATTAAATTCCAGTTCTACTGAATGGCTGCCTAATACTGACCATGTCAGTCACTCTGTAACTTAATTTCCTCAAATGTTAAATGAAGAAAATGGGTTAGCAATGTCTAGTTCTGCTTTACTAGCTAAAAATATTAACAATACTGTGACTTAACTATAAAGCATAGGAGTCACTGGGAAAACATGTTCTTTCTCCATGTGTATTCATAGCTAAATGAATGCAATCATTTTGAGAATCTAAGAATTTGTTGTAGAGTGGCAAGAGAAAACAAGATGGTTGCTAAGCAGAGTGTTTCTCAATTCAAACTGGCCCCCGACTAACAGAATAACATGAAACTATGAATTGCGTTGCATGCTGCGGTTATACAGGGTACATCTGATTCATTGTAGATAAACAGACTTTGGTCATATTAGATACAGTTTTTCTGAATTTATTACTTATTACTTCTTTCTAAAACATTTACAGTGTCTTACACAAAGACATATGATGGGATAAATAGGCTAAAGTGTACATACCATGGAAAGTTGGGGATAGTACACTAGTTATAAAACCTGGTCCACTGTAGCATGCTGGCTTAGGGGCTGACAGCTAGGGAAAGGAATGTAGGTAGAATCTATAAACCCACAAGTGCAGGGTCATTAAAGGAATAATTGTCCCTCTTTTGCATATCCTTACTCTCAAACCCAGGCAGATTATACAAGGCAGGTATGTTGCTTCTGGGCAGAGACTTAGAACACTGCAGAGAAGTTTCAGTTAAGCAGTGCAAAGAATGTAGTCTAAGACCTTGGCCTATTCTCTCCCAAGGTTGTTTTTAAAATTTGAGAAAGCAAAACTATGCAAAACAAACAAACTTCTCTCCTATAGTCTATGTGGCATTGCTGCTGTTTCTTCGTTCCCTTTTTCTCTTGACTACCAGCACATCTTATGAAGCACATGCACCAGAGATTGGAGGCCATTTTAGGTATGATGATGGTTCAGAAACATCCAGCTGCATCGACCATCCCAGGTCCATTCCTCCACAATCTTCTCCCATCCCCTTTTAGCTGACAATTAAAGTTTTACTTTGAATTATCATCTAATCTTTAAATATATATCAGATATGGTAATGAATCTTTAAGACTTCTTTTGTTGTTCTTTCTGAAATGTTTTAAATTTTCTATATTAGCCAATGAATCTATTCCACACTTAGAAATCCTTCAAAATGATAGTGAGTTCCCTTAAATTGTCACTGTCTAGTTTCTTAAGTAAGGAAGAGTATGCCTCTGGCCCTGCCAATGTTTTATGATCATATACTAAATTTCAGTCTTAACTCATATGATATATATCCTCCAGTTATTCGGTAATTCCACAGAATTTCTTTTCCAGTCATCAATAAAATAATGTCTCATTTTCACCTTTAGAATCACATTAATTACTAACTTTTAAATTAAAAAACTTGAGGTGGAAGCTGATAGATTTGAAAGCAAATAGATAATGTTACTCAGCAAAGTGATCTATTGAATTACAGACATCCCTAGAGTATATGGTATACCCAGACTACTCTTAATAGCGAATGGTGAAACCAAAGTACCAGGTCTATTTTAAGCTGTTAAATTTCGACATGAAAGTGCCCTTTATTCGGTATAAATATGGCATTCATGGAAAGATGAAATACACAAGGTGCCAAAGAGCTGTGAATCCCTCCCAGTGTGAGGCAGAATAGGCAATGTTTGATTTGTACCAGCTCTCCCCTCCTTCCAGCAAACAGAACTCTACCTCGCCTCTGACTTCTGCTTCCCACCCTTTCCTGTAATAATACTGTACAGTCCACTGTTTGTGCTTAATGAGGTACCAGAATTTTAAAATGACCATTTATTTTAAAGACAGATTTTTGGGTATTCCATTACAGGGTCTCCCAAAAGCTAATGCTTGTGTTCTTTGTCTTCCACTTGGGATGACTGGCTTTGGTACAAGGGTGGGGAAAGAAAGGGAAATGTGTTACATTTATTTGAAAAAATATTATTCCTCCATGATTTAATTCCTTTTACAATGAGAGTCTGAATAGTTTAGTTATTATATTCCTGGCTGAATTTAAATTAGGAGTGTCTGATTGAAAAACCAGTTCAATGTTAATATGTAGTGAGTTTTTAAAAGCAATTGCAGAATTCAAGTAGCTGATTTCTTTGTATTTTAGCATTCTTATTTTATATAGTCTTTGCACATATATAGCATGGTGTGACACGAGGAGCCATCACACACATATGTAGTATATACTTAATGTATTTATTATCACTAACTCCCTGCTCTTTAGTGTTCCCTTCGCTCCCCTAAAGAGTTTTCCTCCTTAAATAGCAGATTCCATTTTTCCCATGTGATAGCCATTCTAATAGCATTCCCATGTATCACGTATTAAATCTGGGGTGTGAATTTTAGAAACCCCAAAATTTGGAGCTAGTATCAAGGAAAAAGGTGCTTTTCTGATCTTTGAAGATAAATTATTTATTTGTGTGTTTATGGGTGGCTTGTTTTTAGACAGATCTCATATAGCCCAGGCTCTCCTGTAACCCAGGCTAGCCTCAGGCTGTCTACATAGCCAGAGATGAAGTTCAACTTCTGACTTTCCTGAATCCATCTCCCAAGTGCTGGAATTACAGGTTTATGGGTATTGATCTAACTCAGGGTTTTGCTCCTGTTGCAAATGAGTTCTACCAGCTGAACTGTATCCCCAGCCCACAGATAATCATTAAAATCCTGGACAGCTATTTGACATGACTGTTTTATTGTCTTTTTCCCTCTTAAGTGTTTTCCTCATTTGTTCAAATGTTGGTTTAATAGGCTGCTTCAGGTACCTATGTTTCAAAAATACCAATTTTGAATTTTATTTTTCCAAATTTCAAAAAGTGTGTGAATATACATGTATTTTGTCCCTAAGCTGCGTGCCGGTCCATTTGATGAGTTCCAGATTGCCACCATGCTCAAGGAGATTTTGAAAGGTCTGGACTATCTACATTCTGAAAAGAAAATTCACCGAGACATTAAAGGTACACAACAGTCAAATAGAAGCTGAGAAAAACAGACACATTTTGGGGAGACTGAGAGATATTTGTTTTGTTTTTCTTTGCCCCCTAGCTGCCAACGTCTTGCTTTCAGAACAAGGTGACGTTAAACTGGCTGACTTTGGAGTTGCCGGCCAGCTGACAGATACACAAATCAAAAGGAACACCTTTGTAGGAACTCCATTTTGGATGGCTCCTGAAGTTATTCAACAGTCAGCTTATGACTCTAAAGTAAAGTATTCCCTATAGAGATGGAATTCATTAGATAGCACCTCAGTAATAAGCTTTTCAATTTGTCTTTCCCTTACAAGTGCTTCTAAAAGAAGAGTTGTGTCATACTTTGTTTCTTGATGGTAAATACCATTGTTATCGGTAATATTTGAACCCTATTTATTTCAATGGCTTTTCACTCCACTTGGAATGAAATCTGGAGTCCTTACAGACATATAAGACTCCATATGATCTGGTCATTGTCTGCCTATCCAACCTTATGTTCTATCACTGTCATCTGTACTCTCTTTGCTTCAGCCCTCGTGGCCCCATTTTGACCTCAGGACCTTTCTCTTGCTTTCCCCTGTGTCTGGAATGGCCTTGCTCCCAGTAAGCTCTCTCTATAAGCATTCCCTGCAGAGATGTCTCTCCCAATCATCTTGCATCAACATGGGGCTCCTTTCCCTGCTTTGGTCATTATTGGTCATTATTCTCTTATTCTTTCTTGTTTCCCCACAGAGCTTAATCCCATATGGCATTATGTCATTCATTTAGCTGTCCCTCTTATTAGAACAGGAGCCTGTTGAAGACAAGGACTTTCATCTGGTTTATTGAACACTCAAGTAGTGTTGTTACAAAGCATGAGATTTAAAATTTTAATTCATGAGTTCCATTAATTATAGTTATTATAACTCACTACATTTCTTGAGATACAGGGGTTTGGGGGCAGCATCCTAGAATGGAGTTTCAAGGTGATGAACAGTTTTTGTTATTGATTCCTTTTTAGGCTGACATATGGTCTTTGGGAATTACTGCTATTGAACTTGCCAAGGGAGAGCCTCCAAATTCTGACATGCATCCAATGAGAGTTCTGTTTCTTATTCCAAAAAACAACCCCCCAACTCTTGTTGGAGACTTCACTAAGTCTTTCAAGGAGTTTATTGATGCTTGCCTGAATAAAGATCCATCATTTGTGAGTATACATTGTTATTTCCACTGTTGGTTTTCTATTGTTCCATCTACGTCTAACAAAGGTGACTTTTCTGTGGTGGAGAAAAACATCTACGGACCATCCAAGAAGCTGGGTTTTTTCCACTCTGATATTAACCAGATCTTTGTCCTTTTTTCTCTCCTCCCCTACATCATCTTTTTAATCCCCAGCTATCTGATCATTTCCTATTTCAAGGAGACAATTGGGGAAAATAATTCATGTTTTATTACTTACTTATTAAAATACATATGTACCTGTTTGTAATAGAATTGGCTAATTGTATTATAGTTCTTTGAGTGTTAAAAATAAAATTGCTTTTCACTGCTGGTGACTACAAATTGTACCAGCACTGCCTAAGATTGATGTAACTATTTTTATGTTGACAGTAAACAATCTACTATTAATGAAACACTGAAAGGAACATATTCCCTATAGTACTTGGTGCTTGCCTTTATATAAATAAAAATTAATGTTTAATAGAAAAGTGTATACTACAATATGGGCAGACAATGGCAAAATGAGGGTTTCATGAGATGTGCAGATGATAACAAAATTACAGCAATTTTGCTCATTTGCATTAATTTTTAAAAATTACAGTCAATGTGATAAGTGTCTTGAATTGTTGTTTTGACATTTTTAGATGTTTACTTTCTAAGTCCTACTATTTCTGAGAAGGCTTTGCCTCCTGGTATGCTGGTGTGTATCCTAGCTTTTGTCTACTGCACTTTAACAAATTAGGTAGCTGAAATGCTGAATTTAATGTGGTTACCTTGAGCCGCTTCAAGAAAATAGAGTTGTCTGTTCTCTTCTTACATTGTAATTGTCCTCATGTATAAAAACATGACTTTTATAGATTTCAGTTTAATAATTCAATTGGCATTTTACCACCTATCCTAATCCCAAAGTTCTTTAACATAACCATGCATCCTGTATATTTTTCTGTTTGTGCCTTAGCGTCCTACGGCCAAAGAACTTTTGAAGCATAAGTTCATTGTAAAAAATTCAAAGAAGACTTCTTATCTGACTGAATTGATCGATCGATTTAAGAGATGGAAGGCAGAAGGCCACAGTGATGAGGAATCTGATTCTGAGGGCTCTGACTCGTATGTACAAATTACTGCAGGGTTTTGTTTTTTTTAAAGGCAGATTCATTCGCATATGCTCTGCTTTTTTTGCAATGACCTGGGATGCATTTGGTTTAGACTAAGTTATTAATCATGTTTTGAGCAGTCACTTTGGCCAATGTGAAGTTCTTTACATTCTGTGGAATACTATGAATTTGGAAACATGCTTTGGAAGGGAAAAGCTCTGCTTTTAAATGGTCTTGGTCTAACCCCTAGTGGATACTTGAGTATATTACAAAATTTTGGAATATGATTTGACCACAGGAGTTCTACTAGTTCATGAGCAGAAATAAGGGACTATGTTTTCTATTATTGTGATGACAACCTGTGGGACCCTTTGGAGAACTGATCTCATGGTCTTTCCTACTTCCTGGCCATGGACCAAACTGTGATAAGATGGAATTATGAACTGCTACACCTATTTACTCATGTATTGTTCTCAGGCACCTGCATCTATGAGAAACTGCTTGGCATTTGAAATAAATAAAACATCGTGCCCATAAAGGCTTGTTAACCTCACCTGCCCATGAAAACTTCTTGATGAAACTTTAAAAACACAAGGCATGTAACTAAAGATAGTGGTCCAGGCATCGGGGAATGGCAGTATAGACACAGATAGCTCTCCACATAGGATTTTGGTAACAATTAGAGCTTGAAATCCTGCTGTTCTTGAGTAAAATAGCGTAGCTGTTAGAAACTGAGGTCAGATGCTGTGTTGGAGAGCTCTTCAGAGTCTTCTTGCACTGATTTGGTGATTTGGTTTTTGATTTTTTGTTTGTTTGTTTTCTGTGCTGAATCACCTAAGCATCTTTGCCATTTCTTTAGGGAAACCAGCAGTAGGGAAAGTAATACTCACCCTGAATGGAGTTTCACCACTGTGCGTAAGAAGCCTGATCCAAAGAAACTGCAGAATGGGGAAGTATGTATATGGATCTACTAACTTCATTCATTCATTCATTCATTCATTAACTCATTCATTCATTTACTTACTTCCATCTGTTCATTTATTTATTTACTTCTTTGGCATACAAAGTAATAAAATTCATCATATAATCTTCATATACATGTCATTATAATATGTTCTCATCTGATCATGGCCTCCTAACATTTTTTTAAAATGCTGTTATGATATTGTACCATGGGAAACTATGAGAATTTAATTCCCCTTCATACTTGTCTTTCTCACTATATGTGTGTGTGTGTGTAATATGTTTTATTTATCATTAATTGTGACCTAATTAAGTCATAGAAGTCATTGAAATGGCCACTATTATTTAAAATTCATTCCATGTAGAGATATGTAAACCCACAGAATCAGATATCTATTGAAATCCTAGACATTAGAGGACTTGCACTGATGGATGACAGTTTGTGACAGAAAGAAAACATAGGGACTGGCTTTATCTTCAGCCTTTTGAAGAAGGAATTCAAATTGATTCACATTTGTTGTCACATAACTAAGGAAAGCCATGAAGGATTATTTTAATTTCGTGTGTGTAATCTGTATCATTTCTTCAAAGGAGCAAGATCTTGTGCAAACCTTAAGCTGTTTGTCTATGATAATCACACCTGCATTTGCTGAAGTAAGTGTGGGTTATTTAGTATCCGATATCTGTCTCAGGTGGCAGGGTATTTTAAATGTTATAGCCATCACTCTTTTTCAGCTTAAACAGCAGGATGAGAATAATGTGAGCCGAAACCAGGCAATTGAAGAACTTGAGAAAAGTATTGCTGGGGCTGAGGCTGCCTGTCCTGGCATCACAGATAAAATGGTGAAGAAACTAATCGAAAAATTTCAAAAGTAAGTTTGAAATGTCATTTTCAAAATTCTGTTGACATTTTAGATGTTAGGTTCTGATGTAATAAAGTTATGCAGCCATTTTCTCCATTTTTTCCTGCAAAATCACATTCTAATAGCATTCTAATAGTTGTATGCTTGAAAATGGATTTTTTTCTGGCCAAATTTAAACATCTGCTTTGACAGAGAGAGAGAGAGAGAGAGAGAGAGAGAGAGAGAGAGAGACTGTGTTATATATATATGAGTGAATTGTCTTCCACATGGGGTAAAAAAGACGTCAACATTCAGATTGTTCCTCTATTTCTCTCTACCTTAATTTTTGAGGCAGGGCCTCTCATTGAACTTGGAGCCTGCCCTGTTTAGTGATCCCCCAGGACATTCTTCTCTGCCATCCAGTGCTGAAGTTATGGGGGCTCAGTCACACCTGACCAGAACATGGGTGCTAGAGATCTGAATTCAGGCCCTTTGTGCTTCTACTTAAAGGACTTTGTCCACTGAGCCACCTCACCACTCCAGTATTAGCTTTATATGGGAAGGTAGTTTTCTACTGAACCAAACAGTCCAGGTTTTGCCCTGTCTTTCCCTGTTATGGTGAAAAGAGAGAAAATGTCACTGAGTATGTTCTTATTTGGGCACATGTAACATTACACACGTTTCCACTCTCGACAGTACTCTTAGCCTTTGCAGAAATACCATTATTCTGATCATTGCCAGTAGCAAAGTTTCTACATTTGAACCCTTCTGAAATGCCGATTAAAAGATCTAGAGAAAACAGTCGAGACAATAATAGAGCCATTTGATTGCAATTAGTTTCTGTCTTGCCTCCTATTACTTTGATTTGCCTCACAAAGTTCTTACATTTGATTTGAAATTTCTTTTCTTAAACAGCACTTTTGTATGTATGCATTCATAGTCATTAGCTTAAGCGAGTTCGAACATGGTTGTACAGAATTTAACCTTAAACCCATTATATCTCTTCTTGTTCCATCTTTTGATTTCCTTGGCTAACTAAGCTCAAGGTGAAACTAAATACGTGACCTATAAAATCCCTCTTAATTATCTTTCCATCCAGTAAAGCCTGCTCAGGACTCTGGAGCTAAACCATGCTTAAAATCCCCTAGTTCTTTTCTTATTTGCAAACAAATCCATTGCAAGTTGTGAAATCAGACACAAAGGAATTTTTGTTCGTTCTTTTACATCTTTTAACACATCTATCTATGTAAGATTCAATGGAAATAATTTGGCCTCTTCATTCATTGAATGGTACATGATTAGGAAATATAGATGACTTTTATAATTATACATTGAGTTATACTTGTATATATGAGTTATACTTGTCATATTTTATAGGTGTTCTGCAGATGAATCCCCTTAAGAGATTGGTCGTCATTCTTTTTGGCTTCTGTTTCATGTGGACCAGGAGAAACCCACCAAAGCTATGTCAACCTTAATAATGCTTAACTCATGAGCTCCATGTGCCTTTTGGATCTTTGCCACATTGAAGATTTAGAGGAAGCTATTCAACTATTTTGTGATGGTGGCTATCATTTTGTATTTTAAAGAGATTATTTTGTAAGGAATAATTTTAATACTATAGTTTTGCCTGTATTGTAGTAAATGTTGAGATACAGTTTTTTTTTTTGATTTTAGGTATCATTATTTCTTATGTTCTTCGAATGAATACTGTTTGGTTTGGAATCTTTAGTTAACTGTACACTCATAAACATACAGGTCTTTCAAACTCATCCTAATTATCAAATGTTTGCAAATCACCAAGCTTCTAAAAGCATTCTTTTTTCCCCACACAAGTATATTCTAAAAAGGACTATTTGTAGTGAGGTAGAAATAAGTAATACCGCCTTAAAACAAGTGTTTTTAAGAAGCTCATGGAAAGAACACCTATGAAAGTATTGACTTTCCTAGAAAGTTGTTCTGAATTCAGGCAGCTCCATGTCTAGCACCTTGGAGAACCCTGTGTTTGAAGCATTTCCATGCAACATGTAGCAGCAGAAGTACCTCTCGGTGTATTTATCCTCTCTTTCAGATGGAAGAAGCAATTAACCCTTATTTAACATGGTTAGACATTTAAAGTAAACTCATTTGGCCAAGAATCGGGGTTTGGTTAGAATGGTGGAGTTAGTCTGGCTTCAGTCTTTAAATATTCAGCTCAAATCACATATTACATGCTTGGATTTAGAAAACTTTTAACAACCTTTTTGTCTTGTGATTAAATACCTGATCAATAGGTATGAACATAACTTTATACCAGCATTTTTTGTCGTGATAATGCATTTTCGTAGAAACTATTTATACATTTTTCTTTATAATTATCCACACATAAGTATAGTGTGTTCAATTCTGAAAGGGTATTTAAATGAACATTGTCCAGCTCATATGAAAATACCATAGGGCAGGATCATATAAAAGTAAGATAGACTGTGCAGTTAATTTTAAGTTCTATTTATGGTACTGTTAAGTGAGTAATAGCCTTTTTAGCCCAATATATATATACTATGTTTGCCCAAGTGCTGAACTAGGCTATAGTTTTGTAGCTGTAGAATTGTTGGTACTGATTAATTTCAACAGTTAAGATTTTAATGTTTGTATCTTCACATTTCATTTTAGCACAAAACATTTTAAAATGTCTGAGTAACTGCCAAATGTGAAAAAGAAAGATGCAGTTTTTAACTGAAGTGTCAATTACAACCCTTCTTTTAAAAAAGAAATATAAATATTTGAAAGGTGGAACATCATCATGTCGTGTGTTCATTGGTGCCTACACTGTAATTGTTGCTTTGAGTTGACTGTACCTTGAAGTAATGATTTGGTTTTTACATCCATGTTGTAACTGAAACTCAATTACAGTTTGTTCTTCATAGTGCTCTCCAAATAATTGTGTGACTTGAACAATGGGTGACATTCATATTTTTGTGAAAATAAAAACAAGTTCGTATTATGGAAAACTGTACCACATAACTGCATCCAAAATACAACTGGTATCTCTTACTCATTATAGCGTTAGTTCTGTAGACCTATTTCTAGGTGAAGCATATGTCACTGTTTGCCGGATTTTAAAATAAATATTTAAATTTTATGATCCTCAATGTTTGTCTTCTTGAGGGTGGGTCTCATATATTATTCTAGATAATTTAAATTAGTTCTTTCTTTATTATTGGAACATAACAAAGGCTTCCATTGAAACTAAAAGTTACTAAGAATTGGCTCTACTTATAGCTGAATACATATATCCTGATTTCTTCCTCCTACCTTAACAAAACTATTAATAGTACTTTAAAAATGTCTTCTGACAGATAATTTAACGAGTCCCCTAATTACTATTTTAATAAAAGATCACATACAGATTTGAACATTATACGTCTTAAGGAAAATATACATTTAGCAAAAGTTTTCAAATGAAGATGGGATGAGAAATAGCATATAGCTCACAACATTTTGAGTTTCTCCTGGGGAAAAGATTACAGGTAACATTTTTTTTTAAAGAAAGTAAGAATCTATAGAAATTATGTGTAAGTAGTCAAGTTTCAGTATATTCTTAGTCTTAAGTAACTACTCTATACTTGTGTCTTAGTCAATTTGTGTCCAGGAGAGAAAAAAGGGAGTGGAATAAGGCATATTAATAGGTTTTTTTTAACTGATGTAGAGACAACAGAATTGTATAATCTACCTTTTCATATCAAATCACACATAAAATTGCTTGTTTATGTAACCAATTCACTCCTTTGACCATTTGGACTTAACATGATCTTGAAAATACATTAGCTTAAGATTATCAACAAGGTTCTTCAGTAGCCTTCCAGGAGGACTGATAGACAAATATTTAATGAGTCAAGAATGGAATATTTAGTGGTCAAGTGATTGTTCAGTGCTTAAGACCACTGGCCACATCAGCAGAAGACCTAGGTTGGATTCCCAACATCAACATGGCAGTTCACAACTGTCTGTTAACTCCCATTCCAAGGGAATCCCATCCCATCTTCTGACTTATGGGCAGCAGGTATGCACATGGTGTCTATACATGCATTCAGTTAAATATTCGTGCACATAACATTTTTTAAAGGACTCAAATTGAGTTTAACACTATGGTCCATCACTGGAACCTCCAGCACACAGGTGACTGAGGCAAGAGATCACAAGTTGGAGCCTAGCCTTGGCTCCTGGTTAAAAAAAAAAATCAAAACCAACAACCACACAAGAGAATTTTGGATCTCTGTCTGAGCCTGATGCTGCAGCCACTTTTCATACCAGCCACACCTATTTCCACTTCTCCACCCCTGGCCATACCTTTTTTCCCTTGAATATGTCCTTTTTCAATTCTCTGTCTTGTTAGATATAGGCCAGAACCAAAGAAGGCCATACTTATAACTCTTTATTAAAATAACACCTCATATCCTTGCCTACATGCATGCAACAAAGTTATGGCAAAAATAAATTCTGGCAGGAGAAATTGACAAACAAGCTGGCCTGTTAACATTGATCACACCTTATGTAATAAGTAATTAAGAGAAATTAGAAGTCAAACACCATAATATCCTCATCAGGCATACCGTTTGCTTGAAAAAAATGGGCCTAATCCATGAATTTCCTGCATTGAGAAAGCTGTTAAATCCTCTATTGCGTCTAAACATGTTGTGCTGAGCGGACCTATGCCACTCACCTATGTATATGTTATAAAAATTGACATTCTTCATATGTAACAAGACTGTTCACTGTGTCCCAAACAAGTCATGAAGGGAGAAACAATTGTTTAGGGTTACCTAATCACAAAAATAACCAACATAATCATGGACTACTAAATCACAATGTGGTTTTAGAAGCCAGTCCCATGCACCAACCCACATCATCATCCTTCACCATTGAAGAATGCATCCTCACTAATAATGGCTGCTCAAGGAAATGTAGGATGGTATGACATACACTACCCTTGCACTACCATACTACTGGGGAGAAGAAGGCATGTTCCTGAGTCTTTTTGGAGTATATAAAAGAAAGAAGCTCATAGAAAGAGACAGCAGCTTGATCCTTCACACCATCTTACCATCAATTAAGATGACTAAGGAAAAGATGGGTCAAAAAGGCTTCTTATGTCTTACCTAAGGTGGTAACATAGAACTGGATAAGGAACATTCACAGAATCACTCTTTTAAGCTAAGAAATAATTGCATGGCTTTAGCAAAGTCCTATCTTCAGCACCTGGTGTGGCAAAAGAAATAGTTTCATCTTCTTCTAACTGCAGACTACCAGAAGACAAGCGGATTCGGGCCCTGGGTGACTTTTTTCCTTTGCCGTACAAAGAGTAGTAGTCTGTTTTAAGAATCTCTGATTCTGAATCACTGGACTCACTAACTACATACCTTTCTGCTGAGCTCTGATCCATTAGAACTGTTGGAAACTCCTGCTCTGCAAACATACATGTAAACTGATCAGTTTTACGAGTCAGAGCAGGACATGGCCCTAAAGGTCTAAATTCTGACCCAAAAGGAAAACGGATAGTTTTCATGTCTGATTGGCTTTGAGATCGTTTAGGAGTTTGCTCTTGAAGGTTATATGCAAATGCATCATCTAAATGTGGATCTTCCTCCTCTGGCTCTACATTGATAGTGCTTCTAGCACTAGTTCTAGCCATAGCTTCTTGGAGTTCTTGAAGGTCTTGCTGTAAGCTTTTTATTCTCATATTCCTTGGGCTCCTTTTGGCTGGCTTTATTGCACTGGGATCTACATAGCTGTCTGGTCTCATACTTTCCTCTGCCATGATCAGAGACCGCCTGGGTACCTGGGGTGGCTTGTCCACATAGAAAAAGACTTGGGGAGGCATAATATCAACCTTCTGACTAGTACAAGGAATATAGGGCACATCGGTATATGTTAGCTGCCTTGCTGGACTCACTTTGCTTGTGTGACCATCCGCAAACTTGGAGTTTGTTTGGAAGGAGCTTAGAGGACTCCGTTCCTCAAAGAAATCTATGGGCTCAGGGTCAGTGTTAAAGACAGGATCTGCATAAATAAAGGTGAAAGAGGAACTGCTTTGGGATGGATGGAGCGATGTGGCCTCTGCCTCTGGTTTGGAATGCTCCAGCTCGGCTGCAAATGTCACTTCAACCGCAGAGTTCCTCCTCCTATTGTCCAGCACAGGCTCAGATGCATGTACTCCATTCACATTTCGGTAGTAACTGCTGCCATATGTAAGTCTCAGATCTTCCACCTTGAAAAAGAAAACACATTGATGTCAGATGAAAAATGCTATTTAGCTGGACATGGGGAGGATCAGAAAGGTAATCTCCTATTATGAAAGGCTTATTCCAGAAGGTGATTCAAATCCATAGTCTACTCCACAGCTAATAAATAGGTGTATTGAAAGGGTAATGTGACTTATATCCCAAATTGTGTGCTAGAAAGTATATGCTGCATTCTTCATTCTCGATGACATTCCACTCTACACTCCATATTTTATGTGCCCTTCAGGTACCACTGTATTTCAAGCAGTTCAGTTTGGTAGCTGTATCAATGAAGTAGGAACCCTGCCTCTGTCTTCTTTGGACTGGCTGTGTGGACCTTGGGGACCACAGTCTAATGTTCCTACTCTGCCTCCTCGATGTTTCCTATTAAAAAGAGTGGAAAGGAGAACTGTTAATGGGCTCAGAGCTTCATAATCTAGATGGTCCCTTTCGTTGGTTTACCTCTGATGCCTTTTGGATTAAAAACCATCCGATTTGAGTGAAGGCATGGGAATTGATGACACCTACAGTTAACTTTTGCAGAGAGTGCCAAAGAAAAGTGGTCAGCAAGTTTCTGGATCAAAGTCTCAAATGTGGCCATCATCTTACAGTACTGGGGGCACGAGAGTATCCTGAAATCATGTTACACAAATAAGCAACTATACCACACAGCTTTTCTGAAGCCTTAGTGTTTCTACTAATGAAGCCAAAGAAATGTATTGGTATCTGATTTTTTTCAGGATGTTAATAGTACAGATTGAAATTTGGAGGTACACCAGGGGTTGTAGTTTACTAAATGGTCTATTAGTGGGAACAACTGTGCCAAAAGGCCTCTCCCAGAGGCTAACCTCACAGGGAGTGACCTTGAGACACACTGGGAGGTTCTGGCAAAATCAAGTCTTGGAACATCATTTGAAAACTGGATGACTTATACTTATCTAAAGAAGTCGGGCTTTTCAGAAACCTTACTTGTTTTGACACATCAGAGAGAATGTCTGGTGATGATCTGCACTGCCGTTCATGATATTGAGATGGGTACTGTTTCCTGAAATCCCCAAAACAGAGAAGTCATTAAAATGTTCATTATGCAAATTATGGAATGCATGGAAATCTCTAAATACAACTTCCAATCAGGATGAAAAGAGAGGAGGAAAAGTATGCACCTTTCAAATGGCAGGCTCTTTAATCTCCCCTTTTTCCCATATTCCAAAAGTTGCCTTTGAGTTCTTCCACTATCATAAAGAAGAGAAAAAAATCATTAATTCCATCATAACTCTATTTGCTCCTAAAACCTCAAAGCCTCACCTTGTTTGAAACCCTGAAGTATCTGGATGAGTGTCATGTGTTGTGACACTCTATCATATTGTTGCTAACTAAACCCACTTATGTGGACAGCAAGACTAGAACAACTTCAACTATTCAAATTCTAGGTTTTTTTTTTTAAAAAAGACCTATAAAACACCATGGACTCTTTTTAGTTCTAATGAGGTTGTTTATTTGGATTCTCAACACAAGGGAAACTCAAAGCAGCCAACTAACCAGTAGAGAAAGATTGCTGCAGTTAGGCTTATACAAGTAAAGGATTTGAGCTCACCATTGGGAGAAACACAAAAGGCAGAAAAGAAATCACAATAATAATAAAATCCCCAAAGTCTGGGCCATTTAACCAAAGTACAAGGCCTTCCATGCCTCCCTCCTCTAAGGCCATTTCCCCACTACAGCTGCCTGGAAAGGTTAATAGTGGTGTTTATAAGAACTCAGGTCATTAGGAAAGAGCAAAATATGCTCAATAGCATCTGGTTAAGAAGACAGGGATTTGTAGAGTACACTTTGGAAACATTCCACCAAAAGTATGTGTGTGATTTTTAAAAGTATCTATTCTTACAAGGGCAGGTTTCCATAGTCTGAAAAGTCCCTTAAGTAGAACGATTTCATTAGAATTCTTTTTGTATCCACTTGAGTTTTGTAAGCTCCTTTCAATGGATTTCGAGGTTAGTTCAAATAGGAACAAGCTCTTAATTCTACCTCACTTCAATTCCTGTAAAGTATGAGCTGTATTGAGAAGCCTCCAGTGCCATCATTTTAATCCCTTGGTCCCCTCCAGTGTTTTCTCACTCTATCTTTCTCCTAAATGCCATTAATGGGGGCTGTTGAGCTTTCCTTCCATGACCTGCGTATGAGGTGCCTTAAAGGACACCAGTAAGTTTCTTGAATACAGGTTTTTTTTCAAATACCCTCTGCTACTCTACATTCTCACTATGATTCTGATCCAAACTCTTTGGTTAGTAAATAGTAACTTAATGCAATGTACCAAAAGAGAACAGTAAGGGATATTTTATAATATTTCAAGTGATTTAAATGGATACTTTATTGATCCTGGAATTCAGACTTCTCCTGCTGCTTCCCATGTCATTGAAAAGAAGCAGTGTGCCTCATCTTCCTACATGTGCTGTATAATTAATTACCTGTAGCGGAAACTGGAGCCCTTGCTACAGAGTAGAGTTTTGGGCTTAGATTTGGGCTCTTCAGAAAGCCTGAAGAAAGCATGGTACTCCACACATGTCTTCCAGAAAGCCTTGCATGCATCTCGGCTAGCCATGGTGAACTCCAAAGTGTCTTTACACAACACCTGGAAAAATGATTTTTTATTAAGCATAACACCCTGCAAGAAAACCAAAGACCTTCTGATCTCAATGCCTAATAAACAGCCAGTCCAGTAGCCCGAGCAGCATCTGATTTTCCATTTGACTCCCTATCGGTTCCACAGCCACTGAAACCAAATGATTGGCAATCTTCCAAAGCTCAACACAGCCTCCACTCATATGCAAGCCTTGTCTAAGAAGCCAGACATGCTTTACACACTCCCCTCCCCTTACATGCATTTCTGCCTTGCCTCTTTGCTTCCAGAAGCATTTTTATGAAGTTGTAAGTTAGGCTAAAATGACTACCAAAGGGCTTCTTTCCAAGAGAGGAAGAAATTATAAATAACGAACAGGATAGGAGCGGGAGAGATTTCCTTTCCTCTGTAAGGATGATTGCATGCACCCAAGTCTTTTCAGTGTCCCAGGTAAAAATCTGCCTTCCTCTATATGCTCTCTCATTCTGCAGTGCTTTCGTTTTCTCTCTTGGCATAGTCCCTATTTAAATGTGTCCTAAGGGAACTTGGATTTCCAGTTCTAAAGTACAAGCTTTCCCCACCCTGAGTCACCACATACCCTCACTGGCCCAGGGCTCTTTGGCATGTTCCCAGCCTACTTTTCAACAGCCTTGCCAGCATTCTGAGCTGACTCCCCTCTTCTCTCACCCTTTTCCAGGTTCTTGCACATAGCCCCCAAGGCTGCCCACAAGGTTCAAACTAGATCTGGTCCCATGAATGATTCAAATAAACACTTTTACATACTATTAAGATCCAGGCAATATAATCCAAATGGGATCTTCTATAGGCTCAAATTATTGATATATGTGTAGTTTTTTCCCTTCATGGTCAGTCATGAAAACATCCTTTCTAACACCCCTTTTCTTATCTTGTGCAGTGAAAAGTCACCAAAGAATTACTTATTTTCGAGTATATGAACACTCATGTCTCACATTCTGCTCAGCCTAAGCATGTAGTTGATGGTCAATAGTTTCTACTTAAGGGAAGTGAGTGGGGATCCTTTTGAAAAAAAAAGAGGCAATAAAATAATTATTTCCACAGTCTTAGATCTGGTGACCTCATTTGACTCATCAGAATCCTCAAAAACAAACAAGCAAAGCAAAAACAAAACAAAACAAAAACCTGTGTCCACTGAGACTTGCCTTTCAGTCCTACCTCATTTTCCTACAATATCATTTATTCTGAAGTGCAAATCAGATGTCACAGTGATTTGCTTTTATTTAAAGCATCATTCAATGTCTCCTCAGTTTATATAGAGGACAAAGAGGGGTCCCATCTACCCCCAGGCCCAGGCACCTTTCACCATTGTATTCAAACCATTTCTAGAGCAATTACAAAATTCTAAGAGAACAGAAATACCACATATTAGAAACGTACTCACCAAAATATTAGCATGAAGTTTGATAAGAAAATGCTTTCTCTTAAAACTCAACTTGCGAATCTTAGCCCAGTTGAAAGTATTAATCTTTGTGTTCCCCTATAAGGAAACACATAGTCAGTTTCCGAACATGTAAGCATAATTCAGGTTGTGCCACAGTAGAGGTAAAATGGGAAATACTCTTCATGAAGATCATCCGAGGCTCTCCCTAACCCAGAGAGACCTTGGGAAAGTAAACAGACGCTGCCCTGAAGCACTGTAGTTCCTCCAGAATGTAAGCAAGAAGGAGCATCATGGAGGCTTTTAAGCCAGTCTAATGAGACTATAGTGAATGGATTGTTATAATAGCTTCTAAAATCTTACTCCTTCCTGTTCCACATGGAAGTGCTGAAAGGAAATGCCCGTTTATTCTGCTGCTTCATTTACCAATACACCTTCAGTCACTCCCCACTAGCCATATCATCAAATCTGGCTTGGGTTTTGCTGTTCAATATATAGACATCTTTCCTACTTCTCATTAGTCCAAACTTCAGTCTCAATCTGTACCTTCATTTCTGTGGTCACCTCCTTCTTCCCCTGCTCCAAATGCTTTCTGCATCACCAAACTTCTTACCAGCAATGATAGAACGCACTCTGCAATATTCTCCTGACAGCCCAATCTGTTTCTAGTTCCTCTAAACAGTTTTTGTTTAAGCAGACCAGGGAAATCAGAATTGCTGAGAGGACTTGGGGGGTGGGGGGCAGATGATGATAGAAGACAATGGTACCTCAAGTTGACTTCTACCTTGAAATACAAAATCTCGGGTAAACAATGACCTGGGAACCAGCAACAGTTGCCCGCAGGATCCAGCATTCATTCCCTACCAGCTGGCACTGGTCACTTCCAATGTAAAGATTAATGAGGAAGAACATATCATAGTTTGAAGCACTTAAGGTGACTCTTAGCAATCTGCAAAGCACTAGAACCTATAGTTTTTGGATATCTGAATCTACAATCTCTAAGAGCTTCTTTATCACTTCACCATGCTGGCCTGATTGAAAGTGTCATGGCCTCAATATCCAGCCAGAACATTACTGACTGCATACAGAAGCAAAGCACGTTGCGGGAAGGTTTATTATGCACAGTGTTTACAACTACCACTTACTTCCCTTCTGTTTGGTGATAAGGCAAAGCTTTATCTGGGGAACCTATAGTCAAGCTGAAGTCACACTAACCACCCCCAGCACACTGAAGGGCACTCAAGGAAAGAATTGTTACCCGTAACACCAGTACTCCCATGTGAGCAACAGCCAGGTGAATCTGCATCCCTTCACCATCACTGGCAGGCTGTGGTCTGATGCCATACATATCCAGCTTCCTTGCTATGTCCAGTAGCAGAATGTCGGATTCAGCTGGGCTCCGGCCTCTGCAGTGGGAAAGGATTAGTGAGCCAAATATATGAGAACCCCACAAGGAGCTGAGTTTTCTTGAGACTGAAGCTTCTCAGATTTAAAGGCTTACTTATAAAAAGCATCTGACCTAACTTTAGTGTCCTCCACTGGGAAAGCAGGTGCCAGGGATAGTACTTACATGTGCTGCTGATGAAACTGCATGATCTTGCTCTCTAAACAGGCTTGGCTTGGTAAGTACTGGGTTTGCACTAGATGCTTCCTAATTGTTTCTTCGTGGAAGTCTCCTAATTCTGCTGTACAATAGAAAAGTGACATTTTTTACACATTTCCATTGAGGAATCAAACAATGTACAATCCAAGAAATCGCCTCCAAATAGCCATTTCTCCACAGCTGGTGTATCCCTATGCCCCAGTCCCCACCATGTGCTGTGTATATATTTGTGTTTGTCCAGGGGAACACTAACAGACTGGTTCTCAAATCATGATGGTGTGTTTCTGGGAAGTCTTAGCCTGTTATCATGGATTACACACCTAGAATAGACCTTAAAAACTCCAAGATCACCGTTGAATTTTTGTTACGTTTGCCATCTTCTATACCCTTTTTGTTCTTTTGCCTACTTTCAATGAGCCCCTATTACAGACTGCATTTTGTCTTTCCCAAATTTGTAAGTTTAAATCCTATCCCCTGGTGCCACCATATGTGACTTTATTGAGGACTAATGCTGACACGGAGAACATAAGCAGAGGGCTGTAGCCCAATATAACTAGTATCCATTAAAAAAAAAAAAAACAGGAAAACCAGGCATTCAGGAACTCTTGGTATGAGTACACATGATGATGTGCAGACAGTAAGAAGACTGCCTTCATCAAGCTGAAAAAGACAGCTTTGGAATTAAGCAAACCTGCCAACACCTTGATCTTAGATTTCCAGCATCCAGAATGGTGAGAAATTGTTTTGTATTGTTGTTGTTTTGTTTTGTTTTTTTCTCATTGAAACCACCCAGTTTCTGGCATTTTCCTATGAGAAACCTAGTAAAAACTAATAATAGCCCCAAACCTATTTCTACTGTGAATGTCCATTATCATAAAACATCAATTATTGCGCGAGCCAGCTACAGCCATGTCACCAGTCTGTAGTCTGAGAATGTTGTAAATCTCCAAGAGTTTGAATCCCCAATAGACAAATCATCCTGAGAAAGTAGCTGGCAGTTTATCTATGAACCTAATTTATTTGTTTTAGATGTCTCCAGTTTATTGTTAGAGACAACCATTACAGGATTAAACGTGTGCAGCTGCTATGAGCTTAGACCTGTCGCTCACTTCTGTAAATGTCCTTAGAGTTCTTTGTTTTCCTTGTAATGGTTCTGTTCCTTCTATGTGTCTAAAATTCCCATGCATTATCTTCTGATGAATAATTTCTCCTAAAGTCGAAGTTTAGAATACTTTTTTTTCTTCATTGTGATATTTAATCTAGTGGGTAAAAAGAGATATGGCCACACCTGTTATCCATACACATGCTTTTGTTTTAGATCATAACATAATTAGAACAGTTCTCCCTTCTATTTCTCTCAAATACCTTTTCCCACTTTCCTTTAAATTCATGGCCTCCTTTTTTTATCAGTTGTTATTTCATGCATACACACACACATATACATATATATATATACACACACACATAGTGGGTTATATGTAGTCTTTAAGAGTAATACAATCTGTAGGATCTTGGGGTGCTCTCATATCGAGCAAAATATGTGTATAATGCTAAAACCACTGTATAAATAAGGAACTGAAGGACCCATGTTCATCCTGATATACATTATCTATGAAAAGTCTGTGGCTGGCATAAAGTCATATCACATGGTGAGAGAATCAAGACTTTTCCTTAAACTCAGGAATAAGATAAAGATTCCTGCTTTTGCCATAACATCCAGCATTGTACTTGAGGGTGTAGTAACTGCAACCAGACAAGAAAAAGATCTGTAAAAGTTTTGTAGTGTAAAGTAAAAGATAAAACTGTTTCCTCAGAGATGCAAAGATCCGATATTTTCAAAATTTCAAGAAACCCATAGAGAGCAGTGCAGCATCAAGGGTCAAGAAACAAACTCTCAGATTTTTTTTAACAAAGGTGACATGATAGTGCAATGAAACAAATAAAAATCTTTTCAATGAAGTGTTCCAAGACAAATGGAAATATATGAGAAAAAATACTACGATGCAATCCAGTTGCAGTCAAAGCATCAGTCTATACATTGGAATTCTGTACACAGTAAATAGCCAGCAATTCTACCAGAATCCCTAGTAGACAAATCCTGTCTTTTCCAAATAGGTGGCAGTTTACCTATGACTTCATGTAGCACACCACACAAGTATACCAAAAAGGAACTCAGAATGGGTCAGAGACCTAAAGCTAAAGGGTAAACCTCAAAAAGATCTAGAAGAAAAATAAAGAGAAGAATATCTTGTGACTATCAGAATTTGTTTTGTTTTTTTCAAAAACCTATTTTAAAATCCAATGGTAAAATTGAATTTGAAGGCATTGACCAAAAAAAAAAAAATCATTGGTTGGTTTTGAGAATAATGCTAGTTTAAAATTTTATTTAGGGGCTCTCCAGCATCTCTCTGATGCCTCAGTGGTTAAGAGCACTGACTGCTTTTCCAGAGGTCCTGAGTTCAATTCCCACCAACCAAATGGTGGCTCACAACCATCTTTAATAAATCCAGTGCCATCTTCTAGTGTGTCTGAAGAGAGTGACAGTATACTCACATATATAAAATAAGGAAAGAATATTTTTTTGAAAGGATATTTTATACTCACACACCTGTCCTCAACTTTGGTAAGAGAAGCCTCCCTTTGCGTTGGACAGCTGCCAATACAAAGACTAGTAATTTGTCAAAGTGCTGTAAATAAAATATTGTATGCTAAGCCCAAAGTGGAATATTCTAACCACCACTATCACAACTACCACCACCACCACCATAGTTCAGGGAACATAGAAGAATAGGAAGCAAGGAGGCAGAGAATAAAAGAGCTGGAGGATGAGATACTAGCTTCTGGGCACAACAAAGCTAGCATACTATAAACTCACACTACCTATGATTGCCTGCACAAGATCAAACGACCCAACATTTTGGTACAGGTAGGGTAGGTGGTCTATGGGCCCCAGGCTTTTCTGTGGGAGCTCCTGGCAGTTGATAGATGCTGGAGAAGGGAGGCTCATTCTTCTTTGAGGGTTAGCCACCAGTAGGTTTCCTATGTTCCAGTGGATGGCACCATATGCATGCTTATGGAGGCAATACTAATGGGATTTATCAAAAACTGGTTTACCAAAAGCAAGAAGAGAAGACATGAATTTGGGAGGGGGATATTTTGGAAGATACAGAGGAAATTGGAGTTGGAAATCAATAGGGTATAACTGTATTTCATTGTATACATGTATGAAATAACAAAAAATAACAACAATAATAATAAAGAAAAATGATAGTTATATAAGTAATGAGATATCTCTTTATACCTACTAGGATAGTCATTCAATAATACTAAGTGTTATGGAAGGTGGGAGAAGTTAGAAGTTTCAAACATTCTTGATCAAAGAACAATATATGGGTACTTGGAAATAACACAGTGAAATACATTAAATTGTTGATTTAATTGCCATTGATAATTACAAAAATGTTCAGGAGAAATGTATCACACAAGCAGGCAATCACCTTTCTAAGAACCTACACAAGAAGAAAAAAAGTATGTATGCTATTAACCTTAATATCTAAACTAGAAACTTGCCTAACTATCCATGACAAAGTGACTAGATAAACAGAGTAATAAATCCATAAAATGGAATGTTATTCACTGATAGAAATGAATGAACTTGAATATGCATAGATTTCAAAAAGCACTGTATTGAATTGAGAAGCTAGATACAAAAGATCACACTTAAAATCGTTCCACTTCGATGAAATGTTAAAAAAAATCAAACAAAAGTACAGAAATTGTATCAGTAATTTCCTGAATTTGAGGAGAGGAGAGCATAGCAAAGCATATCTCTTCCCCCTCCCTCCTTCTCTCTCTCTCTCTCTCTCTCTCTCTCTCTCTCTCTCTCTCTCTCTCTCTCTCTCTTATTTTCTCTTTTGAAACAGGCCTGGAACTTGTTATGTAGAGAAGGTTGGCATGAAATTGAACTCACAGAGATCTGCCTGCCTTTGCCTCCCAAGTGATGGGATTTGGGGAGAGTGCCACGCCCCTCAGCTTCGTTTTGTTGAGACATGGTTGTATATAGTCCAAGGCAGCAGCATGGAAGTCAGCCTCCTGCTGAAGATAACCTTAATTCCTGATCCTCCTGCCTCTGCCTGCCATGTGCTGGGATCACAGGCACACACTAGCACACTCCATTTTATGCGGCTCTAAGGATTAAACCCAGGGCTTCTGGCAAGTAGGCAAGCAAGCTACCAACCAAGTTACACCTTCCCAGCCCTGAGAAGTTTCCATTGACATTAGAAATGCTCCAAAACTGGACTGTAATCATAGTTGGATGAACATTAATTTACTAAAACATTACCGGTTTATGCATTTTAAATAGGTAAATTTTACAGCATGTAAATTATAGCTCAATAGAGCCATTCTTAAAACATACAACTCATACACATGTGTACATTCAACATGTGTGTGCATCTTTTTGATTTCTTAAAAACAAAACCGTACAGCAACCATAATGAAAATATAAGAACACGTGAGATTATGTTAATTTCTTCTCCATGCACTACTCTGATAATTTAGCAAGACAATTGGTACCACCAGTAGCAGAAGGTGACAAATGCTATGTTCAAATGGTAGCCTTTCTGGTCCAACTCCCATCATCTCTCCTAGAATCTCTTGTTCTACCTAACGTCATCATTATCTTCAAAGTTATAGTTTACCAAAGCAGACAATATAGTTCTCTTAAAATCTAATTCGGATTTTGTTCTTATATTTAAAATAGATGCCTAGAATCCCTTTCTGTGGAAGTGCTTCTGATGAATAAAAATAAATTCTCTTTCTGTCATACCTCAGTCTTCTGTCTCTATGGCACCCCATTTCATTTAGGGTCATGTTCTAGGTCTTGAATGTGCATTTATCTCCTCTCTCCTTTCTCACTAAGGCTCCGATAAACCACAACAGCTTCTTGGTGTTTCTCAAAAGCCCCAGGCATGTTCTTTTTCCCCTCTGGCCTTTGTAACTGACTATTCCAGGTGTGTGGACCTCTCTTTGCCCTTTGCTTTACTTCCCTGCCTCCTTCAAACCTCCCATCAACTGTCACCTTCCCCGTATACTTGCTCGCCTCACGTTATTGAAATACTCAGTATGCACACCTAGAACCCTCCCTCTCCCTTCTATGCTCTATGATTCTCACTTGCTCTTATCACCTCCTAACATTCGCATTTGGGTCATTCTCTGACTCTCCGGCACGGTCAAAATGCTTGCTCTGTGTGTTGTGGCTCATTGCTATCCTCTCAATGCTTATAAACAGACTCTAACACAGTGGCATATACTTGATATTTTTTAGTGTTTAATGAATGTCAAAGAAAGATTATACTTTGAGTTTCTAAGAAGGAAGATTCATTTGAATTATCCAAATCACATTTGGTAGGCACTATCTAGCTAGAGGTGCTTAAATGAGGTGTATGTAATTAAATGGCAGGGGCAGAATGCTCAGGTTCCTGAATGTCTAGCCTATAGCAGGCACTCAGCAACTATTCAGCAGGACTGTGATTCTGCACATGACTTTGAGTCTGACTGGAATTGTGAAATGCTAACTCACTAGAACCACAGCTTTTCCCCCATAAAATAAGCTTCTGTTGACCACATATCCTTTGGAAAAGCAGAAGTATTCTGTGCTGTACATGAAATGGCCTCTAGGCAATGCCCAACTCCATAAGGCAGATCTGTTAAGAATAAAATTGATACAAAGAGGTCATCTGGAGCCCCACCCTCTCAACTGCTATCTGAAAAGGTAACCAATGGAGAAAGATGTTCCTCCTACCTGCCCAACTCTATGACCCACATCTCAGTGCCAAGTATGACATGGATACTCAAGACCTTTCAAGATGATGCTTCATGCCATCATGTCTCCGAGATAGACACTATTCTTGAGGTATGTGTGGTCGTTCTTCACCCACTGTGTATGCTGCTTCTTGTGCTACCACAGGTTTTATGAGTTCTCTGCCTACCATCACATCCAATTCCCAGGTATCCCTTTAAGCTCCAGTACAATAGCCACCTCCTCCATCAGCGTTCCTTGATTCTCACAGCCTTCTCCATCTGTTGCCTTTCTGAGAACCTAGAGCTCTCTGTGCCAGCTGGTAGTCACTTGATACACTGCCTAGGATGTGGTCCTTATCAAAGCATTTCATTGCGTTGTTCTCAATGAAATCTGAAATCTACCATTTATGGGCTGGTGGAAAGGTAATGAACAAAGGTCAAAAATAAACTTATGAAATAAACAAAAAAACTGAAGTTATGATTTTGCAGGATTATCAAGGAACAGGGTATTCTTGGGAGGCCTCTCCAAAATGAGAAAGTCCAGCTGGTCTTAGAAGAGATGTTATCTCCTGCAGCCTAGACCCTAGTCTCCAGGCTGTAGGAACAACATGGTCTGCTCTGTGTAACTCCCTCCCCGACAGGCCCCCACTGTTCCCCAGGCCTCCTTCAGTCTACCTTCAGTGTTCCTTCTAGTCAAACCACTTGGCTGCCAGTCCTTGAGGTACACTAATGTATGCCTGGCACCTTTTATCCTTATTCCTCTTTCCACTGTCTCCATCCCATGATTTATTCTCCAGAACTGTGCTGCAAGAAACATGGAACTGAGGGATATCCTAGAACAATCAGAGGGAATGGGGACTGCTTGGTCAAATTCATGGCAAAAGTTATTCAAGCCAGTTCCTAGATGGCAAGTCAGAGGACAGTGACTGCAGGGTAGGTAGACTGAGGTAGAAGAAAATTAGCAAATTCTACAGTTCGTATCATCAGAAGCACCTCCATGAGAAGGTATTCTTGTTACTATTTTAAATACAAGGCCATTCAGACTAAGAGAAATAAGGTAGTTTGCCTTAGAGTAATGGTTGGATAGTAAGACAAGATGTGATTCAGATCTCAATGGATTCAATTAAGAATCACTTCACTGTAGCTGAACTATGGATGCCCTCTCTCCTCTTAAGGCTGAATAAGTGCTTGCCCCCTTCACTTGGCTCTATCCCTGGCTAATGGGCTGAGAAGTCAAGGTTTGGTACTTACATTGTAAGATGTGCGACACCATTAAAGCTGTACAGTTGTCACTGCATGGAAGCCTTCCCAGAGCCAAATCCTTCTTTATTTGAAGAGTAAAAAGATACCTGCAAAAGATTTGAGGAAAATACCTTGAAAAAAGAAGCAGAAATCCAGAAGAAAACTTTTCTTTCTCCCAGACCCAAGATAATTCAAGGAAGGAACAGCATTCAGTCAGTCAGAGGCCTTTTCAGGGGTTGGCAAATCATACATAGGCTTTGCTTCAAAGACAATCCAACCCCAGCCCACAACTCGGCTGACCCAGCATATTGGCAGTTTCTGCAACTGTTAGAAATTGCCCTGGCTGTAGCCTGCCACCAGCTTGAGAGACCTGGCCAATCCTCTTCTGGTGGTTTTTGCCATGGAGACAACCACATCCTGAGCTAGATAAACGGGAGCCTCAGCAAGCATGAGCAGATTCCGGGGGACACAAAGAACGATTGAGTAGGCAGAGCTGTAAGAATTTTACAGGCTAGTGGAGCAAGAACAATCACTGCATATTATAACAATACCAAGACAGGGGCCACGCCATTCTGACCAGGTAGTATCACTCGAAGATACAGAAAATACAGCCAGACTCACATCTGCCACAGAGTCTAGCTTACCTACCCAAAAAACATATTTCAGGAATAAGGCCATTAAACCACGCTTGTGCCCATCTTGTTCCCTTGCCTGGATCTCCGTGTAACTATCAATCCGAGACCAAATTAGTATTTTACAAGCAATAGCTATGAAACTAATGGTTGGTGCACTCAGTGATGCAGAACCTTCATCAAGGAACAAAATCAAAATGAAGCTTTGTGTTTGGGGCTCTGACAAATTGAACATTTGCCACACTTAAGGCCTTTAAAGGCCTTCTTGTGTGTGTGTGTGGGTGGGTGGGTGTGTGCACATCCATATGTGTGTATACAAAGGTCAGAGCACAACCTTGCATCTCTGCTTTCCACCTTATGTGAAATAGGATTTTCTTGTCATTTGTCACTACCTACATCAATTTAGATGACTAGCAAGCTTCCAGTAATGCCTCTCAGCTCACTGTAGAAGCACTGAGATTATAGATGTGCCCTGTTCCTAGCTTTATGTGGGTTGCAGAGATTTGAATTTAGGGCTTCACAATTGTGTGGCAAGTACTTTGCCACCAAACTACCTCTTCAGTCCCAGAGCCTACATTTTGGTGAATAAGTGTATAAGAAAGACTCCACAGTATCTGCTTTCTTGTCCAGAGCAAAAACCAGTTCCAGTATTTTCTTTTATATGTGCAAAAAAACCATACATTATCTACTGGGAGTGTTTCCCTGTATCAAATATAATTTTCTAGATTAAATTCTAGAAAATGAGTTATTTTCTAGAGTAAATAATTATTCAGTAGCTTATGCCCTGAAGGTAATGAATGTAGTAAAAGATAGCTAGTTGCAAGTGATAAATGAAAATTTAGTCTGAAGAAACTTGTCAAGCAGTTATCCAGTTCATGAAAGCTTTAAGTATTATGTCCTTTCAAATCATATGTGCCTCTAATGCACTAGAAATAATTCAGTTAAAATGGTTATTTTTATAATATTCTCAGAACTCCCTGCATTGGTCCCAAACAAGGCCTAATTGTAATTTCCACAACAGGTAAGTAGTATTCCTTTTAGTTGTTGCTGCTGGGTTACTGAATGCACAATGGTCTACATAGCAAGCTATCTCAGCAAGTGGATGACAACAAACAGATTTTGAGAGAATTAGGGGAGAGAAGGAAGACAACTTGTGCAAAGACCTCACACCAAAGGAGAAGTTAATGTGCTCCATGAGGAAGGGCCAGATGCCAGGGAGATTAACTCTCAATCACTGTGATTTTTAACTCAGCCAGCTTTAGTTTCCAGGACATGTTCCTCATCTGTAATCTAAAAGAGCTAGATAAGAATATTTCTTAGGGGGCTAGAGAGATGGCTCAGTGGTTAAGAGTACTGACTGCTTTTACAGAGGTCCTGAGTTCAATTCCCAGCAACCACATGGTGGCTCACAACCATCTGTAATGGGATCCAATGTCTTTTTCTGGTGTGTCTGAAGACAGTTACAGTAAATTCATATGCATCAATAACCCATTAATATTTGGAGGGTACAGCCAGCTTCTCCTTTCTAGCTCAGTGGGTCTCCACCTTCCTAATGCTGTGACCCTTTACTATAGTTCCTCATATTATAGTGAACCCCCAAACATAAAATTATTTCCATTCCTACTTCAAAACTGTAATCTTGCTACTGTTATGAATTGCAATGTAAAAGCCTGTGTTTTTCCAATGGTCTTAGGTGACCCCCATGAAAGGATCATTTGTCCCCAAAGGGGTCATAACTCATGGTTGAGAACAGTTGTCTAGTCCCTCACATCTTGTACCAGAGAGTGATTTAAACCTAAGCCATGCAAAGGGGACTCAAAGTCCTTCTTTTCATCAGTTGCTGGAGAATGGGGATTCTCTAGTAACATCATTCAGCACTTAGTGAAACACTTTACCTTGTGAGTTCTTCCCGAAGATGTCCAGGGTCCACTGGGAAAAATTTCACCATAAATTTGAAAACAACCTCCTTAGGATCTTAAAACACAATATCTCCATAAGTTTTATTTAAATTATCATTACAACAGCTAAAATAAATCATATACACACACTCATGCACACACAAACACAACATGCATGCACACAAACATGTGTATACACACACACACACGCACACACACACAGATACTTCCCTCCTATCTCCAATACTCCTTCCCATAGACTTATTTTACATTTCAGTTTTTCACATGTTTACTGTTATTTCTGGATTGTGACACTATGTGAAGAGCAATTCAGAAAGTCTTCCAACTTATCTCTCTTTCACATCCTGTATCCCACTGAGTTTCTTTTGTAAAGATGTGTCCATGTGAGGCCCATCCTGTCCCTTCTTAAGAAGTGAGAAGAAGTGAGACGTTCAGAAAGATTATTTACAATTCGCTGTCTGTGACCGTTCAATCCTGCCTGAGAAAAGAGTCTAGCTTCAGCGCAAGCACATGAATGGATGCCTTACAGATTTCATAAAATGAAGTGGAAACTTAAGGGTTCTTTGGAGAGTCAGTTGTATTGGAAGGTGTTTGGCTGGGACAAAGAACGTGAAGGAGTGTTTTCCTGAAGTGGACACAAGTGAAATGTTAAGGCAGATTCGTGAGGGAATGTTTGGCTGAAGCAGACACAGGAGAAATCGAGTTCTGCTAACCAAGTACATGAAAGGATACATGATGAAGGATTTTTCACTAACAACACACATGTGTTGTTAGCCTTATATTGTGTCCGCCTTACATTGTGTAGTTGAGCTCCATTTCTCAGAACTCCAGAGAGCAAAACACGCTAAAAAAAAAACTTCTTGGGCTGATTGGCAGAGTGATGTCAGCTGAGAAACCCACTTGCTGAGGCAAGACCCGTGGAGGACATGTGATGTTTGGAGGGAGTATAAAAAGGATTCAATGGCCTGACTGAGGCTGAGCTAGGCTTGCTTATAAAGCTAGCTGTACAATGCTTGTTGGTCTTGCATCTTCACTAATCTTTGCTTCACTGAGAGAGCCACAGCTGACACCTTCTCTTGCAGTCCTCCCGGATCCCTCCTGCTGAGACTGAGGCCTGCCTCTAGGTAGTGCTGTCACTGCTGATTCTTGTTTGCTATCCCTATCTGGACTCTACCAAGCTAGACTGTTGGTGTATTATCTGTAGACTGAACTGCTGATTTCCTGACAATACAGATAGGATTTGCTCCAAAGAATGCTTTCTAAACCACTTCCTCCATATCCTTTCTTTTCCACTACCTCTGGAGCATGGTAGGCTAAAAGGGAGGTTAAAGCATTTAATAACCATCATTAAAAATCAGCTCTTAGGGCTGGAGAGATGGCTCAATAGTTAAGAGCACAGACTACTCTGCCAGAGGTTCTGAGTTCAATTCCCAGCAACCACATGGTGGCTCACAACCATCTGTAATGGGATCTGATGCCCTCTGCTGGTGTGTGTCTGAAGACAGCTGCAATATACTCACATAAATAAAAAATGAATTTAAAAAAAGTTCTTAAAAAACTAAAGTTAAACTAAAAGGAATGAGAAACAATATTGATCAATGTCTCTATCAATCTTAAAATAGATCCCTGAGAAAAACACATCTACTTATTTTCACACCTACTTGAATTTGATAATGAGAAACTTGAAGCTGGGAGTGGAGCTCAATGGTAGAATATTTTGCTAGCATGCACAAGGTCCTGAGTTGCATCCCCAACAACCAGCAAAAAAGAATAAAGTTTGTTAGATCAAAAGTGACCACACACAAGTAGCAACAGTGTTATTTATTCAATATATCTTTTCTGGTTGCCTTTCATGTGCCAGATATTGTCCTAAGCCAATACTGTGAGCTAAAAGATACTCAACGTGCTCCCAGTTTCATCGGAGAGACAAATAATTAAACAGACCAATTTGAGTACCACCAAGCCTAGGCTGAGGAAGCCTTTCCTTGAGGAGTTGATAGCTAAGTAAGTTACCAGGGGCAGGAATTGAAATGGATAGTGCCAGGGACAAAGCACTTAGGATAGAATCCAGAGCTTTGCATACCATGCTAATAAGGTTGAATTTTAAAGGTAATTAGAGATCCATGGAAGTATTTGAAGCAGGAAAGAGATGTGGTCTGGGTTGTATATATCACAGTCCCTTGGAGAGTAATATAGATGCATAATTGGAGAAAATCAGTTCAGAAGCTAACGGAATTAAGTGATATAATCACAGAGTTGGAAGACGTAGAGTCACAAGATGCGTCAAGTTTTGTAGGGCAGGTTAGAGCAAGGAACTAAGAAGAGACACTGAAAGAAGGTCTCCCAAAGTGTTAATTAAGACCTACTTGCAAAATAATACCTGTAGAATTAGTTAAATGTGCATGTCTCTGGACCTTTGTCCCAGGAATGAGGTCCAGGGATTTGTCTACATTTTAACAGAAAATCCAGATGAAGCTGAATCTCCATGGAAATGTGAGAAGCCATGTTCCAGAGTGTGAGATACGGGAGTCACTTGAGCATAAACTGAAGCAAATGATAAGGCTTGTGATGGCGTGAAAGAAAAGACTCTTCAAGCAGAAGGTGAACATTATTGTAAATTGACATTAAGGGTGCTTGAAGATTCACAGCATCAGAGAGGGAGATACATGCAATCTGCTGGTGACATAATTACCAGAACTCTTCAGAGGTACTCCAAGATCCTGCACTGTGAGCTGCTTTCTTCATCTCAGACAAAATTAAGATAATTTTCTCTATTGCTAAACTTACTGGACAGATGAAGGGCTGATGTAATCTATCCAACCCCTACTCTTCCCTCTTTTTGTAAGGCAAAGAATTGCATGGGACTGTAGAAGTATTTCTCAAGTATGAACTGAGGACTACACCCCTTGAGTGATCTTCCATACTTACTTTTGACTTGCTTCGTTATGGGCTTCAGAAGTTCCAACCAAACCTGTAATAGCATCAGTGAAACACAGCAGCAGTGAGCACAGCTTTCTTTCTTTCTTATTTGGTACCAGATAAAGGTCAACGTCAAATGAACAAACACCAGAACTATTTAGATTTCTAAAGATAGTTGGAAATAAACAGCCATGTCGAAGAGATTATGTGCCTTCACCATTCCCAGTCAGCCCCCTCATAGTATCCCTGTAACAGTGTATGCTGTGATCTATAAACTCTGTTGTTCACATCTCAATCACTGCTTTCTTGCCTTGGTAGGATGCTAGAAGTGTCACAGGCAAAGCTCATGAGTGGCTACAAAGACTCCTATAAAGACATTTGATTTTACATTTATGTCTTACATTCCCACTACCCTTACCCCGACTCCTGCCAGTGCCCACTTAATAATGAGCCTTTCTGAGAAGGTGCCAGCTTACATATATGCCAAGGGAGGATGCAGCAGAAGAATCTTGTGAAAGTCGGGGCCCCTAGAAACAGGGCAAGAAATCTCCCTAAATACTAATGAGGTCAAGAGTCTTAACTCTAGGGGTTGAAGTCCAACATGTCGAAGTAGATAAAACTTAGATAGTTGGTCAAAGAATAACAGAAAACGATCATGAGGCAGAAGAATTTGTTTGGCAAACCAAGGTAACTCAATATACAAGGCAGGAGAAGGGAGGACAGTTTTAAACACAAGAATGTTGTAAGGGATAAACAAGTTTTGCGTTTTTAATCTGGGCTTGGGCCAACTGCATTTGGAAGCATTTCCAGACACTCAAAACCCTGTAGTAAAACCCACTTACATTATTTCCAGAATGGCTGCAGAATTCTAATCCAAAATATTCCTTTTCAGCGAGATTGAGATGGCTGCAGCTTAGATTAAAGAGTGCCTTTCCAGATGATTTTTGCTAAACAAAACAAAGAGGTTATGTTCGTTAGAATTCCTAACATGTGAAGTGTGATAAAGCACAGAAGCAATGCCTTTCTTCAAGCCCCCATCATTTAGAAGATCTGCACATCCCTAAAGATATTGAGATCTTTACAGACACAGACAAAATCTACCTCCAGTTGGTTTTAGCCACATCCCTAAAATCTCCTTAGATGAATGGCAAGCCCTCTTGGAAGGGATAGCCTTGCATGTAACTATGGCTAGATCTGCACATTTATCTGTCTCATAAAAGTCCTTAATTCATTTATCCCAGGCAGCTTGCAAACTGACAAGATGGTTTAATCAAGATGTAAATCTGACCCTACCACAGCCCCCGCTTCAAATCCTTCAGGGGCTGTCCTTTGAGTAAAGCTTCATTGCTCAGCAAGGGAGGCTGGTGGCCCCCTCCTCACCCTGCCAGCTTGCCTCTCCAGCTGCATTTCTTGACCCCTCTCCCTGACACATAGCCCTCCACTAATCTCAGCCTGCTTGCAATTTCCCCGACATGTCAAGTAGCTTCATGCCTCTGGAGGCTCCATGCCTCCAGACCTCTGCTCATGGCGTTCCGTCTCCATAGTCTGTTCCTTTCCCATCTTTCTTTGGCTTGGCTTACTCTCACTCAGGCTCAGATGCCACTGCCCTAGGAGAGCTTTCCTGATGCCATCCATATGGAACAAGTTAAACCAAGGGCAGAGCCGGAGTTCTCCATCGTCCTGGCTTACCTCAACCAGGACACATCTAACCCTGCTTGTCTTCCTTCTCCCTTATGAAAACCTCTTTCCTAGCAAGGACCAGCCTCTTTTCCTTATTACTCCCCAAGTCTAACTAGAGCTTGATGTACAGTAGTGGCTCTTGAGTGTTTGTTGTTATAACAGGAAGTTGACCAAATTCATCACAGGAGTACTTTGAGTAAATTTCATTTTGTAGCTTTGCCCTCATACAGCATATTCTGGTCACATAAGCCACACATATTTTTCTTCATAAAGCCCACACACGCTGTGAGCACAAAGTGGTGCCTATGTTGGGCTTCCCTGGGAACAAGCACTTTGAAGAAGGCTCTGTGCAAATCTCTTTGAGCTCAGTGTGGCTTTAATGGCCACCATCCCTGAACCCAAGTGTCACTGTTGTGGGGAAAATGCTGATGGGAAAATTGGGCCCTGGCTGATAGGCACAAAGACAGGCTGCTGAAAACCTCTAGTTAAACCAGAGTCACAGGGCTCCAAGAATGCTGAGAGAGAAGCCAGGTGTGGGTGCACGGAAGTGGAGCGGGAAGTCACTGAGCCATAGAATTAACAGCAACCATGAGAGGGCAGAGGTCACCATGAGGCAGTGACACACTGAGCAGAGCCTACATCTGCGATTTAATAGTTTCCAGGAAGGCAGCCCACCTCCCCACCACTTCCCTCACTGACCAAAAATATGCCCCTCTCCCCCTGCCCTTCCCTCCACTTGGTTACATTGTACAGATCTCCAATTTAAGATTCATTTGGGTTAACCAGGGTCCTATTTTTAAACTCAAATAGGCCACAAAGGGCAAAACAGATTGCACCCCCTCACACCTGGAGAAAAGTCTGCTGGGCTGAGGGAAGTCGAGTTGGATTTGATGTGGGAGATTGTGTTAAAGCTATGGTCCAAGAAAAGGGAGGCAGGCTTGGAGGTGGATGTGGGGGTGCAAAGGCCAGGGGAGGTCTGATGGGAGGGGAGAGTGCTGGCTAGGGGGGATGGGAGTTGGGGGTGTTTTGTGCCTATGTGGCAACCTTGCCTAGGGCAAGTGCTGACAGACCATTCCAGACAGATGAAATCGCTCCTATTTTTAAAGTCCTCCAGACAAGGAGCTGCCACGGGATCTTTATTATGAAGAGAAAAAAAAAAAAGAATTTCTAAAGGGAGAGAAATGACAGCAGTACTTTTTCCAACACTAATGAAACATTTCTGTCATGAGGACTAAATTCTGCCATAGACTCCAGTTTCTTTGCAAACAATTTTTAAAACTTGAGATAGTCTCTCTCTTTTTCTCTCTCCCTCCCTCCCTCCTCCCTTCCCCTCTCTTTCCCTCCTTCCTTTCTCCATTTTCTTCTCTCCCTCCCTTCCCTCTTCCTTTTCCTCCTCTCTCTCTCTCTGTTTATTCTGATTTTCCATTAGGGTACTTACTCCTTATCAACATACCAACACTACCACACTCTGTGACACATTTTTGTATACATGCGTTTACATACTTAAATGCTTCTGTGGTCATAAAAATATATAAAGGCATTCATGGAAGGTTTTCAAATAAGGCTTTCTTTTCACTCCCGTCCTTAAGATCCCCTACCATGTTTATTACTATAATCCACTGATGCTTCCATCCCTGAGAACGTTGCCAAATGGTTTTTGAAGCCTTTGACATTTTTGCAATTGGAGTCTGTGCACTCCTGTGGCTCCAGCACTCCACCCCCTTCTCAGGACAGGCATTTCCCTTCCTAGTGTACGTTGAAATTGGCCAGCCTTGTGGAATGTGTTACATAATAGGTAGGCTTTTGGTTCTGTCTCAACATGCAGCTTTTACTTTTTTTTTCTACCATTACGATCCAATTCTTCAAAACTTGCGTTCTGATTTCTTTCTCACAATATCTGCTCATGTATGACTTTCCTATTTTCTCCTTTAGGACTTCCAAGGGTCTGCCTGCTTTTGTTTCCGCTGGCACATTATAGCATTCTAACCAAGCTCCTTGGTAGACCTCGGGTCTCTGCTATCACCCAGTCTCCTTCCTCAAGAAACTGATGCTCCAGTCCTGATTTTTGTCTTGGTCTCATCTCCCTTGGGTAACAATATAGCACTGCTGGCCTTCTAAACAGAACTTTGAATTTTGATGTACCAGAGGCCAAAGCTAGTGTGGTGCATATGTTAGCTCTACCACTGGGCTCCATCCCTAGCCCTTGTATTATTTAAGCAAATGTCTCAGGACTTAGTTATAAAATGTCCAAATTACTGGGTCATAACCACTGGCACTGATTCCTGGGGACTCCAAACTCATCATTTCATACAGGCAATAATATTCTTAATGCTTCTAAAATCCAAGTTACTCAATATCCTGTGTACCTCGAGCTGACATAACCAGTTCCTTAAGAAGCATCTGAGATGTAGTTGTTCTCTACTTGCTTTCTGACTAATGAATTGGGGCAAGTCATGTAGCCCGTAGATTTATCTACCCATTCCAACTATCTGAAGACAAAATCCATGGGTTTGAATATCTAGCTTTAAGCACTGTGCCTGGAAAGATGGGCGTTCAGTATTCAGTTAGTTGACCCAAACATTTAACTGGATTGGTGCATGTTAGTAAGATGAACCCGCTCACAAGGAAAAGAAACAGTGTGTGAGCTTTAGGAAATGAGTGAACCTTTTTGAGCCTTGCTTTAATAGCCTATGAAATGGAGATGATAAAACTATTATCTCAGAGGGCAATTATGAGGACTAAGTAAGATAACTTACAATTAGATCTTAGTCTAGTGCCTGGCATACCATACAAGCATGTAAGTATGTAAAGAAAGTGTGGATAGCCTATGGGAAAATACAGTCAAATGAGTCTAGAATCCTACAAACCAAACTTTAACAGAATTATTATACTTGCAGAGGGAGTAGGAATTGGGCAGGGGAGTGTGTTTCCTTTGATGTTTGCTCTGTAGATGGCTGAGTATTTTTAGATAGGGAAGGCCAGTACAATTTCTCTTGACCTAATTCCAGAATGCAGACAGTGTTTTCCTTTCCCTCTTTAAGACAATGACACATGTCATGCTATGAGAAAAGCTGACAGTCAGTCGGACACTCATATTAATATGAGTGTGTATGTTAGCATACAGCATCAAGTTCCATGCTTATCAGTAACTATTTTCTTTTCCATAATTTGGGCAGTTCAACTTGTTACTATACTCAACAACTTAACTGAAGTATATGCATATAGTAATTCTGAACAGTAAGGACTCATTTCTATGAATGTTAAAGCAAACCTTATAAAGATTACATAGGGCTCATTCCCATGTGCTGTAAAATGTATTTTAAATATGAAAGGAGTGAAATATGAGAGAACTCTGCCCTCAATGTTGTTTCCCAAACATCTACATTTTATTGCCATATTAAATAGAGCAATATTGGAAATGGTAGATTTATGTGATTGGAGGGAAAAGGACAAAGAAGAGCATAATCTGAAGTCCATACCTACCAGAAAGGCTTTGACCCAATGGAGAATTATTGTAATAAATATATACATATAATACATATGTATATATCTGAATATATAAATTATATAATTTATAACATTAAATATATTATATATAAATGTATAATTTTATTAAAATACATTTAAGCTATTGGTGCATATGTGTATATAATTTATTACAGATCTCTATTTCAGCAAATTTTGTCAGTTAACAGCCTGACAAGCACTTTAGAAAAGATTAAGAAAGAGATTCTCACATAACCCCATGGAGGGCATACTTTAAGAATTTAATTAATATAGACAATTTAATTAGGCTTCCAGAAAAGGATATATTGGAATAAAATATAACATTAACAAAGTATAATAGGTTATTTTTCACTTTTGCCTTTTGTTATATTTTCTAGAGATTTCAATAGATGTAATTAAAAATTAATATGCACAATATTACGTGAAGTATTTTACAGATATTTTCATTTCTATTGTTGGCTCTAGCACTCAAAACAGTTCTTATACTCTCATTAGGAAATTGTTCTTGATATTGTAAGTGATAGTTGCTTCACCCTACTTTATGTTCACACCCACCTTTTATGTCAAAATATGAGTCTTTTGTGTGTTGTGTTGTATATATCATGACTGTGAAACTTAAACAATAGAAATGAATGTTCTTACAGTTCTAGAACCTGACTCCATAACACGAAGGTGCTGGCACAATCACATCCTGGTAAGAGAGCATTTTCACCAAGTCTTCACAAGTAGAGAATAGGGGAGAAAAAGAGAGGAGAGGGTGGAGTTGTCTCTTCTAGTGCTCATAAAGGCCACTAACCAGATTGGAGCAGAACCTCACCACTAAGATCTCAACTGTAGCTTCTAAAAGCTCTGTCTTCTAACATAGTCACATCATGGATGAGAGTTTCAACATATGAATTCTGCAAGGATACAAGTCAATCGATAGCTACAATGCAGCTTGACAATCCACTTTAATTATTGTATTTGTGTGTGTGTGTGTGTGTGTGTGTGTGTGTGTGTGTATACACATAATATATGTGGTGGGGATGGAGATGAAAAAACAGTGTTTGTGGAGTTGATTCTGTCTTCTCATGTTGACATAGTTTTTCTGGGAACGGAGAAGAGATTGCTAGGCTAGCATGGCGAGCATTTTCGCCCACTGAGCCATCTCACTGCCCCACCAAGTTACCATATCTGTTCTTTATCATTTTAGCTTTGTTTTTACTTGTTTGGGGAAATTGTCTACCCATGTAACCCAGGCAGGTCTTCAACTCAAAACTTTCTAACTTAGTCTCCAGAGGGGCTGGCTGGAATTACAGATGTGTAGCACTGCTCCAAGCTCCAGACTCTTTACTTTTTCCAAAGGCTAAATGAACTCGCAGACAATGAGAACTTGTAAGCATTTTGAGAAGAATGCACATACAGAGGGACCAAGAGGAGTTCTAAGAGTGTGCTGAGCACCCACAGGCCTAGGGGTGGGCAGGATGGCATAGTAAGAATGTAGGTTTGGCAGCCCAGACACATCTGAGACTCGTTTTGACTCTCCTCCTGGGAGAGGACTGATCTTAAGCTACTTCGTCTCTCCTGAGCTTCAGGTTCCTTCATTGGAAAACAACACAATCAAATGCCAGACACAAATGACAAGTTATTATAAATAAGTCCATTAATTTGTAAGATGTCGAATCAGCACATCTAAACAGACAAAAAGCAAATTCATTATTTTCAGGGTCTGGGGGCCAGGAGGGATGAATGAGCAGTGACTCTTAGTTTGTATAAAATTTCTTTTCGGAGTGATTAAAATGTCCTAGGATTACATAGGCTTCGATGATTGTGCAACATAGACAACTGTTATAGACCATTTATCTGTATACTTTAAAATTAGGAATTTTCTAGTATTTGAATTATATCCCAACTTCAAGAAGTATGAGTAGCTCATGAGAATATTCTCTTGAAGTACTTCATAGGGTCCCTGTAACAAGTACTTTACAGAGTATCTGTTGACCATATAATTTATCAACCATGCTTGGATACTTTTAAGGTTGACAGGGGTCACTAATAATAACTAAAGTTTCACAACAGGCATAATCCAGACTGTCCTGGACAAACTCCGGTGTGTGGTCGCACAGCACTTAGCATTTGTATCACTTACAAGGTCTGTTTTTTTTTCCGAAGAGGTGGTATTTCTTTATGTTATCAGAATCTGGATCTATGTTTGCCATAATGATAATGAATGCCTGCTGCTCATTTTTACACTGGCAATTGAATGAAAGATCTTTGTGCTCACTCCATCCCTGTGATTCCATTTGCATTTGTAAAGCCTGTGACTGGTGAGAGCAGAGAAATGCTTCACCAGTCTTAACCTTGTCCTTCCACTTAACTTGACTCCAAACACCCACCTCACCCTCCTTTAACACACTCCTCTGTTATTTACTGTCTCCTCGGGGTTCTTTTGATTTACTTTGTCTTCATCCAGTCCATCCTCTAGGAGTTTATTTTGGATCCATTTGCCTTTGTCATTATGCATATAGCCTTACCCACTGCGACCCTCTCCATCTTCCTTTCAGTTCAGAACACAGTGTTGAGACCCTGCTCTGTACAAGGCGCTTTCCTACTCTCCAATGAGGCTGGAGGGAGCAACATACAGGCATTGCAGCAAAGGAAAACAGACTCGCAGGCAATATAGGCACGCTGACAATCACAGCAGAGTGAAAGGCCAAGTGTCTTGAGATCGGAATGTAAGCTGGGTCAATATGAGATCTCATTGAAAGCACACCTACCCGCACAAAAATGTGGGAATAGGTAGCACCAAGGGACTCCTGGCAGAGGGGGTGCTCAATAGGGCACAGAACAAGAAGTGGCAAACAAAAAAGCCTCAGAAGCAGAAAATACTAGAAATTCTTATCTAGACAAGGACCCACCAAGCAGTTCGCTGTTATTAGGAAACTACGATTCGGTCGGTAGAAAGGTGGGCAGAAACCAAACACTCCAGAGAGTGTGTTTCCTGGCGTATGAAGCCAAGCCCCTAAATGTGGGCCCCAGGGAGGGAGGGAAAGATATGAAGGACTTTAAACAAGATTATTGACATGAAGTCTTGGTTTAGAAATGCAAGGCAGAAGGTAGAGCACAGTGCCCCAAACTATGAATTCCACATGACTCCTGAGGACACCTCAAAAAGCACACCTTGATTCAGTAGGGGCTGCCAGAGCCTGAAGGTTTGCGTTTCTCACTGCTCACGGGGAGGTGGGGGACAGGGTGGAAGAAATGCTGCTGCCTGAGACTGCTTTGAGAAACAAAGGTGGAAAGCAAACTTTAGGGTACTGATAAGTGGAGACAATAGATGTGAGGTAAGGCGGTAAGCATCACGATAGAGAAAAGCCAGATGATAGCACCACAGAGGTCACAAGAGCGCGGAAGCAGGGAAAGAGCAAAGTCTATTACTGCTGCCCCTCCTACCAGGGTAAGGATGTGCAGACACCACCCCTAAACTGGGATCACATTTTGAAGTGTACTATGCTTTCCTTTTCATTTTCTAAACTGCTTTGTAAAAAAAAAAAGTGTGTGTGTGTGTGTGTGTGTGTGTGTGTGTGTGTGTGGTGTTTGTATGTGGTGTATAAATGCTTGTATCCATATCCTTCCTTTGACACTCCCTATATTCACAAGCCCGGAAAGAAAAGCCACCTTTGTCGTATCTTACGCCCTCTGCTGGCACAGTGACAGAACAGCTAAAGCACTCACCCCCTCTGCTCTTTACTAAGTCCTCCTGGCCTTTTCTTTCCTGCTTCCTGGGGTGGACTTCAGAGCTTTGTTCCCAATCTCTTTTTCAGATAACCCCCACCCACCCCTCCGGAACTGCTCCAAACTAGTTGCTACTGAACTGCAAAGCAGTGTAATCGCATTGTATCTTTATGGAGGCTGTTGTGATGTATCCTTCTGGACACTCTGCTTCCTCCTTTCGGGTGTCTCGAACCCCTCAGTCCTAAGCTCCATATAGCAGTGATTCTCAACCTTCCTAAGGTTCTGCGACCCTTTAATGTTTTCTCATGATGTGGTGACCCCCCAGCAGTAAAGTTACTTCGTTGCTCCTTAATAGCTGTAATTTTGCTATTGTTACAAATCGTAACGTAAATATCTGATATCCAACCCCCCCCCTCCGAAGAGACACAACCCACAGGTTGAGAAACAGTGCCATATAGTATCTCCGGAACCAAGAGCCAAGCAGAGAACTCCGCATAGAGACTGGGACATGTTCTAGGTAGAACAGGAGGCTTGCGGGGATTTCTGCATTTGGTCCTGTTTGGTACACTTCTGGGTTAAGCAGTGCTGTCGACGATACAGATTTCATTCACTGTTGTTCTGTACCTTTCACATCCTCCCATGCCTATGTTGAGAACCAGCAGCAGCAGCAGCAGCAGTAGCAGGCACTTCATCCTCATTGAGCTTGGGCCCCCGCTAAAGAGAAATCTTTCTCATTTCTTAGCCTCTACTGACCCAAGAATCCAAGGATTCCTTGAAGATTAAACTCCAGCACTATTTACTTTTGCATTTCATCGTAAAATGCAGATACTCTGGGCCCAACAAGATGGCTGATCTGGTAAAGGCACTCGCTAGCAAACCCTGGTGACCTGGGCTCATCTGGAACCAACAATGAGAAACGAGAAACAGACTCCTTTGAGTAGTTGCGCAGCACACGCATGCACCCTCCCACCTTTCCTCTCTCGTGCATATACACTAAAGAAGTTAGTTAATAAAAAAATAAATAATTTTTAAATGTCTGGAGAGGAGACGTGTTGCATGTATCTTACCATCATCAAATGTAACCTGTTTTCTAAGAAGTAAATGGAAAAAGGAAGGAGAATTCCCACTGGGGAAGCTGCTTAGAGCTGTAGAAGAGGAGCCTTCCTTAGGGCAGGACAGAAAAGCTTCACCCTTCTGAGGGTTAACTCCTCCTCGTAAGAAGAAAACCTGGAGAGGCTAATTAGCGGGCGGCGGCAGCAGCAGCTCCTTCTAAAGTGGAATTCTCCTTTGCAGGCAATCTTGTCTTTTAGCATTTGGTGGAGAGCAAGGTGCAGTTGCACATAAAACAACAAAGACCTCAATAGGAAGTGAACAGAGGCCTTTCCCCCAGAACCCATTGGACTCAGCCATAAACCCTGGAGGGAAGCAGTTTAACTGGATACATAAGATGTCCTCATGGGAGGAAGCAGGGAGACCAGGCCTTAGAGTTGCTTGTGCACGTGTGAAATTCACACCAAATTATAGCCGCTTTTCATTTGGCTTCTGAAAAACTCAAAGCTGTTCAAAGTGCTTCGTGTGTGAACAATGGCAGCCTTCAAATGGTTTGGGATTAACTGCTCTGGGAGTTCCGGCCATGTGACTTTCACTGTCCTGGGGGTGTCCTGGAGTCTCAATTGAGCAGCTGCCTATCACCCCTTTTGCCCTTGGCCATATTGATGCTGAGGGAAAGCAAATTGCAAAGAGAACTCTGGAATTGCACTAGTGTAGTATCTGATCGGTGATACTTTCTAGCAGCCATCTTTTGAAAGCTACAAGGGAATGAGAATTCGTTCTTGCCCGGGGCTTTACCGAGGCCTGCCCGTGACCTGGGCAGGTTGCATCTCATTCAAGTTGCTAGATTAGTTGCACAGAGTCAAGCTGGCTCTCACCTCTCAGTCACCCCTTTATACTAAGAGAAGAAAAAGGGTAAAAAAAATAACCCACAAGATTACCACTCTAATAGCATCCGTGCCCCCACTCCTGGGACATTGAAATTATCATGCTTGTACTAGAAAGTCTGTTGCAAAGTGACAGGGTAATAACAGCATTCTCAAGGCAGAGCTCTGAGTCGTCTCGAAATTACTAGCTACTCTGGGTAATTAAAACAATTATAATTGTTTGTTTCCATGAAGTGCTTAGCACTAAATCCATGCACTGTGCATGAGGCACAACCAGATTCCAAATGGTTGTTGGGAGTTTTCTTCTAAACTTGAAATCAATTCTCCGTCAAGTACTATGATACAACGGGGGCGCAACAGAAGCCATTTGAACCGCACAGTCCAAACCTTCACTCTACAAAGGCGAAAGCTGAAATCCCGCCCAAGTAAGAGACTTGTCTCGGGGCTGTCAGGAAGTGAGTAGCCCACCTAGGAATGAGACCCAGCACTTCTGGCTTCCAGTAATGTGCTCATGTTGGGTCAGCAAAGCTGTCCTTAAATATAAAGGAAACACTAACAGCTGAGCACATAGAAGATAAGACATAAATGAGCAGCTCCTTTTGTATGTGGTACTGGGGATTCGAGCCAGGGTCTCATGGACCTGCTTTGCTGCTGGGCAGGCCGGACATCCTGACTGTCATCCTTCTGAGTCACTCTTTCATATTCAGTCTCTGACACAATCACCCTTTCTCACCGCTGGACTGTACTGATTCTCCTTTCTCTTCTCCTGCTGATAACTCTCTTCCATGACACCCCTTTTCAATTTCCTGTAGTTCTGACCTCTTCCCTCTTGGAATCAACTTTGCTTTGTTTGCCTGAATGGCCCAGCTGGGAGCTGGGTGGAAGCCACTCTATTCTGACAGGCTGTGAATTCCAGAAGACCCATATCCCTAACATATTATGGGTACTAAGGAAAATCTCTCTTCTCGTCCCTCCTTCCCTCTCTCTCCCTCCCTCCCTCTCCGCTCTCTCTCTCTCTCTCTCTCTCTCTCTCTCTGTGAGAGACAAAGAGACAGAGAAAATGAATGAATGAATGAATGAATGAATGAATGAATTCGTGGACTTTGGATAAAGACTCCAGGCAGGTCTTGAACTCACAAATCTCCTTTGACCTTCTCAGCAAAAGCATTAGCATTTGGATGAAGGGATCATGGTTGATTTTTTTTTTTTTACACTTACTCAAAGTTTAAATTTTTTTGTAATTATCTTAGGTTCTATCATTTCTGGAAACTGGATATGAGATTCTTTTCACTAAGAAAATCCCCTTTAGGGGATTCTGAGTGATGCAGCTACAGATCAGATGAATGATTACTCTCTTTCTGTGACAGTATGTCTCATTCCTTCATTCTTTCCACACCCTCTCATTAGCCAGGTGTGTTTGCTTATTGACAACTGAGGACCACACTAAGGAGACCAGCTCTGTCCTGGAGCTGAGAGTCCCTGCCTCTGCCTCACTTGGACTCTTTCCAAGCACCACACCTACAAAAATTCCTTAAGGCCTGTCAGTTCCCTTCTTTTACCCTATGATGCACACGCTTGAGTTCTTGACCCCAGCACATCTAGTATCTTTCTCTGCATTTGGCTGCTTGACACTGACTTGAGCCTAATATAGCAGCTACTTAGAATCCAGTTAGCTGTTCTTGCCTCTTGACTGGGTGTGGGATGTGTTGTGCACACAGTAGGTGTTTTTATTATTTTTTTATAAGGATCAGCTAAGCATGAGGCAAGGAGGTATGATTTCACTTGAGGGCCTGTCTGGCAACTTCCTGGGCCTTTCCTTGTGGCCTACCCTCACATGTAACCACACAAGTCGTGACTCAACTATTTGGGAGTCTTGAAGTAATCCAGACTCTACAACCAAAGCCTAGGGTTACACATTCTTCTTGGTTTGGGTTCGGTTCCATTACAGTTGACCTTTGCCACTTCCCACCTCAAGAATATTTAGATACGGCAGCTCTCCTGTGAGGGTGTGTGTCATAACTCAAAGCTGCTGTCTAGAATTCTCTAGTCATATCCAGGTGCAAGCACAGTCATGTCCAGAGCATTTTTAATGCATATATTTCCTTTAAATACTACTCATCCAAAAAATCTAATGCACAAGAAAGAGAAGGCATGATTTAACTTGCAGAATGTGAAATTGTGGGGAAGCTGGGAAGAATTTGTAAGTCCTGAACAATGTTCAGTGGGAAATTTGATTCTAATAGACGTTAACCTTTGGGTCTTAAAATTAGTTAGCTATTCCCAGCGCATGCTTTCTGATAGCTGTCCTTCTGATTCTTAGGTGGAACTATTTGTGTAGAAGGAAATGGTTAAGCTGACTCATTGCTATTTATAAATCGAAGCCAAAGATACTACTCTTTTCTGAATGTTCAATTTGGCATTCGCTCCTCTCTTTTGTTTCTGAAGCAGGAATGTGTTCTGGGGAGTATCCACACAAAGATGTCAGGGTCCTTTGTGGATTGTCAGAGTAGGATGGCCTCCTTCCTTTGTTGTTCTTTACAAGTGCCTGAGGCAGGGTGCTTATCATTTCTGGTATCTCCATTTCAAAGAGTCACTGAAGGCTTACCGAAACCACACAATAGCGCATCTGCATAGAAAAAAATGTTACTCTACTATGTGAGATATGCGTGCCTCATCCTTCCTGTCTGTAGATTTTGCCTTCTAAAATCAACAAGCTGGCATTTGATCAACTAACTAATCCGTTTAAACAGGGACTCGCTGCCTAGTAGCTGAGAGCCTGAATTCTTTCATAGATTTGTATTTATTGAACATCTACTATGCCCCAAATTAAGCACTAATAATTCAACATACATACTTTGCCTTCACAGAAGTATTAACAGACATCACTGTGTCTGTAATTAATCCTACACACTGAGGCCACACACATACACACACACACACACACACAAGACAGCCTTTTTTGTGGCCTCATGTAACGCTCGAAGATCACATCTTTCTGATCTCTCTCTGAACAGTTTTTATTGTTCATCCTATGACAGCTCCCTAAGAGACCCCAGAGCTTCCTTAAACTCACTTCTCTGTGCCCATGACAGCTAACTCCAACACAGTGACTCTGAAAGGACAAGCCTGAAAGAATTGGTAAAGTGTAGTTGGGCACGGTGGCATATGCCTTTAGTCCCAGCACTCAGGAGGCAGAAGCAGGTGGGTCTCTGAGTTTGAGCTCAGCCGGGTCTATAGAGTGAGTTTCGGGACAGCCTGGGCTACACAGAGAAACCCTGTCTCCAAAACCAAACAAACAAATAGATAGAATTGGTAAAGTGGCCATATCTATTGGCTCTTCAACTATACCATCCCATCTAAAGCTTTTTTTTTCTACTATTTAGCTAGTTAGAGACATTTTTAGTACTAGGGACTGAACACAGGGCTGTACACAAGTCTGGCAAGTGTGCTATCACTGAGCGATGTTCCCAGTATTTTTAAATTTGAGTTTTAGGCAAGATCTTGCTCATTTGCCTAGGTTGCCCTTGAACTGGCTCTGCATTCCCAGGCAGCCCTTGAACTTGTCCTATTTCTTCCTTAGCCCCACAAGCAGCTGGAATGAGAGGAATGACTAATCGGCAACCTTGAACACGTTGCTTCTGCTCTTCTCCCTGGTGCTCATCTATTAAGTTAGAAGTGTCGCTATCGCCAACTTTATTGTGAATTTCAATGAGGGAATGTGTGCAGAATCCCTAGCCTAACACCTGGAACATAACCCCTCTTTTAACATATACTAGCTATTCTCATTACAGTTTAGGTTGGGAAAAGGTTTGGGTGTCATTGAGGGCTAAGTGGGTCATGGGTTTATTTAGGGCTTGGTACCTGGAATCTCTGCAGGGCACCTGGCTAGCATAAGCAGCCTTAGCACTTTGGGAGGAACTCAGATTTTGAGGCTTATGCAGAAACAGAACTGAAACTGCAACTGTTTTAAGTTTGTTATTTGTAAATGAACAGGTAAAACTTATACATATTCATCAAGCACAGAATGACAGTTAAAAATATGCATATACTGTGGAATGATTAATTTGAGCTAAGTAACGTATGCATTCCCTCACATCTTTATCACTTGGACAGCTTTTTTAAATGAAGGTTCCCTTGTTTTGGTTCAGGTTTTTGGCTTTATTCCAAAGCAATATGCTCTTATTTTAAAAACTCAGGATATCAGACATGATGGTACGTGGTGGTACATACTTTTAGTCTCAACTATTTAGGGAATCCCAACAACTTGGGAGACTCACCTGAGTCTGAGGGTTCCAGATCAGCTCTGGCATCAGTAAGATATTATCTCAAAACCAACTGAATAAACACATAGGTCTGGAATGAGCCAGGTATGCTAACTTAGCACACCTAGAGTCTCAGCACTTGGGATGTAGAGGCAGGAGCATCTGGAATTTAAGACCAGCCTCTACTATATAGCAAATGTGTTGAGCTTAAACATATCCTATGCTAGATGTGATCTTGTCTCAAAAAGAAGAAGAAATTAATGTTCTTAATCTCATCAGAGTCAATCTAAGGACCTTATAGTAAAGCTTTTTAAATAATTCTCAATGTTTATGTCGCTTAAATATTCAATGACAAACTTTTTCAAAGCTTAGTATTGTACCATGAATGCCTTTGGAAACCACCCCATTGACCATGAAAGCTGTCTTCTCCTCTTAAGCAATTGCAAACAAAATTAAGAGAAAGAGCCTTGCATAGAAAGACGTACACACATCAATATACCCAACCATAATTGTTCCCATAAGACACATGTCTTTCCTAGAAATTTAGTTCCCCCAGCTCATGTAGGGACCCTTGTTGTTGTTGGTTGGTTTAGAATTGCTTGAGACATACACCTAAATAAAATCAACATACTTAAATAATATATTTTTAAATGCTGAACTCCAAATTCAAGTTGTAAAGAGGAGACGTGATTTTCAACAGCTTTGCTCTTGGTGAAGCAAGGCCAGGATTTTCTGACCCTGAACTGAGGGCTCTGCAGTCAGCACATTATCTGTAGTTCCTTTGCTTGTAATTGTATGACCTTGGGCTCCCATGTAACCTGGCTGAACACTAATTTCTGCATATGAAACTCCTCCCTTGGCTCTTGCTTCTCCTTCCTGTCTCCACTCTCAGAGTTCTCAGCATCCTCTTCCCTCGCCACTGAGATTCAATCATTGAACCAGTCTGATCTACACTCCACAGGCCTTCCCTGGCTTCCTCCAGTTTCTCTAGACCAACGTCAACTCCCATCCCTCTGTCCCCAACTCCCCAGCACATTCCTAAGTAATTAGCACTGGTGTTTAGGGCTCAGGTCAGACATAGCTTTCTTTAGAGAGCTCCATCTGACCATCTCCATGGCGCCAGGGGGAAAGCCTATTATAGTAGATGTCTTGTGTAGATTCCAAACTATGTAGATTTTTAATTCTTCCACCAGCCTATGGACTCCTTTGAGGCCAGTGTGTTGCCTGGAAGTAGTAAGGACTTTTGAGTTCTAGTTAAATGAATGAAGGAGCACAATCATACCTGTCTCCCAAGTTTCCTAAGTAGTGATTGTGTGAAACAAGCTGGACCTCCTGAAACAGAGGTAGGTCAGGAAATGATATCTCGTAGCTTCAAAAGCTGTTGACAGTAAACTTTGTGACAGAGACTTCTTGATCACTTCAAACATCCCCGAGTGTGAAGTTGTGGGGAACCTTTGTCTTTCTCTAGGTCTGCTGAAAGGTGAGTTTCATCATCATGAAAGGAATCTCAGAGGACAAAGGACTGCTTGTTTAAGACAGCTAAGCCCCAAGATTAGCAGTGAGGCGCCAAGCTTAGATGCTTCCAGGCCTGGGGTCAGCTCACTCTAGACAAACCTCAGTCTTCTGGCCCCACACCTTGGACCCAGAAGTGGGGGAGGAGGCTAGGGAGAGAGGAGAAAAAGGAATAAAGATTCTGGTGGCCTGTGGGGCTGAGGAGCTTTCCTTAGCTGATCTATTAAGTACCCAACAAGCTATGCACTAGTACTAGCCAGTTTCACAGCCTGTATGAGTGCTCTCCTAATGCCTGTCACTTCCACCATCCTTAGTGCTGTAGATTTCAGCAGACCTTATGAGGAGTTCCTTGCTCTTAGTGCCCCACGGATCAACCCTGTACTAACTACCTCCTGTATAGGTGCATTCTGAAGGCCAGGTCTCTCAGTGGTTACATGCTCTGCCCAAATGTTTTCCAGTTCTGTCAGTCAGCACAAAGCTGTTGAGTGGCACCAAATATCACAAAGGCTGGCACTGCTCTCTGACACTTGGCTGGCAGACCTCAGACCTTTATTAGAAATAGCTGGGCCATGCCTGTCACCACCCCCAAGTTGCTTCTGCCCCCAGGGCTGTGCCTCTTTGACCCCAAGACATTAGATTCCCCGCAATCACTTTGAAAGAAATTCTCTTGATTTACTGTAGTTGTCAACTTCATTGTCTTAAAGCACAAGTTAAAACTAAGTTCTTTCGACTGAGACCAAATTGTGTTCCTGACAGGTCAGACAATGACACAAATACAGGAGCTCTGTCCCTGGAGAAGAGGAAAATGTGTATAGAATTCACTAGAATCTTGCTCTCTAGCAAAAGAGTGCCCAGCAAAAGTTGTGAAAACCCAAGCAGGACTCCTCGGCACCAGAATGGTACAGAAGCAGGAGGCAGGGGCCCTGAGATGTGCTGAAACTCTTTCCTGAGTTTCCCACGAGTGCAGACTTGAATAAACATCTAGACATCACACACCTGACTCCAAAGCCAGTTCCCCAGTCTTCTCCCTACAAAACTCCCTTCAGATCTTCTCAGGACTGGTCCGTCCTCCTTTCAGCTGTGGAGAGTGAGGAGACTGGGGAGGGGCCAGCTGCAGGCCAGACCTCCCCTCTGAAAGCTGCCAAGAAAGCAGCCTGACAGCCAGGTTGACAGCACATGAGGAGGCTCCAGGTGGGGGTTGGGGGGATGGGGATGGGGAGGCACATCACCCAAACCACATTAGGTCTGTTGGCTGCTTGACAGACAGAACATAAGCGTTTTCTTTCTTTTTCAGTTCAATTTATTTTCCGAATCAACAAACCTTAGGCTGTGAGGGACAGAAAAATATCAGTTCAAACAAAAGCATTCACCCGGCAGCATTGGCCCCTAGTAAAATAAATCCCTGGCAAAGAGGCTGCTAACATTGGCTAGGTTGGGACTTTATGATTCCCAGCTGACTTTGTGTGTGTGTGTGTGTGTGGTGTGTGTGTGTGTGTGTGTGTGTGTGACCTGACTTCCAAGGTCCTTCCCTTGGCCTTCTTTGCACAACTGGGGGAGGTAGTGAGCTAACCCAGTCCCTGTTTTTCTATCAGCAAAACCTTCTTTTTGAGAACCCAATATACGGAAGTCTGCACGGATCTACAGGGTAGATTATAAATTCCTGAAAACTCAGGAAACTTCATCAAACACAATGCAACTGCAGAGAAGGCCTCCTGCCCAAATCACTCATACCACCCAAGAGTCTGAAGTCTAGGACTTGAATCCCAGTTCATCTATTAAGTAGGAATGGGCTCTTGGGAAACTCACTCTCCCACTCTGTATCCGTTTCCATGCCTGTACAAAAGGACAGGAACCTAGTTATTTCTTTTTTAAAAATTTTTTTTTAAATTATTTATTTTTTTTCTCAAATCATAATTCATTCACACAGGGGTTATAAACACAGAAAGGCTGGATATGGGGGAGGGGATGACACTGGAGTGTGGGTGTTCAGGGGGAATACAGATATCTTTCAGAACCGGGTATTGTCTGGGTGAAGGTTCAGGGGACAAGTCACTATGACTCTGCCTATGACTCGCTTGTCCTTATCTAAGTTGGTATTGTCTGCCAAGGCTACCTATTTACAAGGTCTATGACTACTCAGGCTTATAAATTTCCACAAAAGCTGCCTGTTTACAATAGCTTATAGCCATCTGTTTCAATGTTTTTCCACAGAGACCCAAGACTTGGTGTTAGTATACATGTATGACAGGCCTATTGCTGATTTTAGGCCTATGGCTGATTTTAGGCCTTCAGTGTGTAAGCAGGGCTGCCCCTGACATCTCCTCCCTTATCTAAGTATAGAAGGGCTGTGGTGATTCTAATCTTGTGAAGGCAGGGATAGAGGTCTGACCTCCAGTAATTGAAGGGGACCTTGTAATGGCTACGGTCCCGCTGTCCTTGTCCAGTGAGGCATGAGGGCCATACCCATCCCGATGTCTTTTTCCTGGAGAGGGGATACTTTTGACATCAACCCCTATGCAGTCAGGCTTGTCCCTCAGGGAACCCAGAGAGATATTTTTAACTTTTATTTAGATTCCCTTGCAGTGCTTAGCCTCGCAGCCTAAGCAAGGATTCAGATCGCCAGTCAGAGGGGGTTCTGGGTGGCCCCTCTCTGCTTGGTCTAGAAAAGGCTGTATACAGCTCTTGACTGTGTATAGCCCTTAAAGAAGAATGTTGCCTTTACATAGACAAGACAGGGAGGATTAAAGAGAGCATGAAATAGGTCAGTGAAGGCCCTGAGAAAAATCAGAGAGAGAAAGAGACAGATGAATTCTGGTACAAGAATTGGTTTTCAGCTTCTCCAAGGTTGTCAACCCTACTTCCTCCCATCTTGGGACCATTATTTGGATTCTTTTTGCTTATTTCTGCTCATCCCTGGGCCTCAAATAGGCTGACTAACTCTGTGAAACAACAGATAAATAATTTGGTAGCAAAACTTATTCAGATACATTATCATAAGTTAGCTATGGAGGACCACGAGACTCAAGATGAGGTTGTTACTTTATCCAGGGTGTTCCCAAAACCCATCTCCACCCAACCTAAAAGAGGGGACTTCCGCCCCTGGAACCTAGTATTTCTGACCTCAACAGCTTGGGCTACTGTCACTTAAACATAAGGCTCAGGATGTCTGTTCAACATTTAAACTTGGGCGAGTTAGTGAAATGGCTCAGTGGTGTAAGGAGAAAACTGACCCCCCACACACTCAAGTTATCATCTAACCACTCCACATGTATCATGTACACACACACACCATACCACAGAAAAGTAGTAAGTAAAAATGTAATAATAAATTATACTCAGAGTCCCATCCATTGGGTCTCAGTGTATACTTACTGGCTCGGCTTTCTTACGTACATTAATTTGGAACAGCTCTGTGGAGTGAGTACTAACAATATTGCCTTTTATAGATGAGACAAAACTTGAGTCACAGAGAAGTTATAGAACTGCTCCAGATAGTGACAGTTGTTTGATTTCTGTGAGACTTATGTAAGATGAAATACATCCAGGATATAGTGTTGGTAAGCATTACCTCTGACGATTATTGTTGCTGTTATTGAGTGGATTAGCATTACTGTAAGTCGTGACTGTGAAGTCACTTACAATGTGGGTAATCGCAAAGGGTTTGGCTATTTCCATCTACTTCCTCAAAGGAAACTGTATTAATTTAGGTAATACTAGACAGTTATTATTGACCCTTGAAGGATGGATGGCTCTAGGAGGGGAGTATCCCCTGGGGCTGCTCACTGAGCACCAGCCAAACCTCCATTGGAATGGTAGGACGAATTAACCACCCCCTCCCAAAGCCCCAGAGAAAGTGAAGAGCTAGGGGAGCACGGCTTTGTTCAATGAAGGTGATTGACAAGCTCAAGGATTCTAAAAAGAAATTCCACAGTCTGTTGTTATTCTCTGTTGCTTTGTAAATTCAAGATGAGCAAGGAGTGACAGGGAAACAGAGCTGAGTTTCTACCTGGTGCCAGGAGCCTTGCATCTGCTATCCCTTTTATTTTCTCTATGGCACCCCAAGCTACGTGATATGACTATATTACCATCTGACTGATAAAAACATGGCCTGACAGAGGATAGGTACTCTGAAGGCCCACTCAGAACTATAAGAGCCGAGACTACAATTAAGGTCAAAGCAGCTCCACATACATTTTGTTCCATAATTCCATCTATAAATCCAAAAGCAAAAAATTTTCTTCGTCTCTCCTCAGTGTACTCTGGTCGCTCTGTTTTCAATGCCAGTGCTCAGTCACCTCAGCCAGAAACAGGAAGACTATTTGCATTCCTTCTCACTGGATCCTTTATCACTTTCCTTCCGCATCCAAAAGGAAACATAAAATGGTTGTAAAAATTCTGCCCCCTTAGCCTCTCTTGTATCCATCCTCTTTCTTCCTGTATTCATAACTGACTAAATTCATACTTTACAGGAGAGAGGGAAAAGGGTGTTGGGAACCCTCTTCCTTCCTCAGTTCTTGTGTGGGTTCTTTCGATGGATCTAGAAACCTAACTAATATACTAGCTGATTAACTACATAATATGTAATAGTTTTGCTAATCTTCCATGTACACGGTGATCTCCACAACAGTGAATTCTGAAGAGATGATCAAAGCACAGAATACCCTTACTATCTAGACAAAGAACAAAGAATCTGGGAAGTAATGTGACAGTTTGGTATCTGAACTAGGGTGGTAAATTCTTGGGCTATCGACACAGAGATACCTGGCGGATGGATGTAGATACCATTAGATTAGGGTTACTTTAAAGAGTTTGTTTATTCAAGGTCACTGCAGCCTTAATGACCAGTCTCTTGTGACTAAGGTCATTTCCCAGCTTTGGTATGTGAGGGCCATCTCCCCCCGGAAAGAACCATTATGACTTACTTCAAGTTGAAAACACAGGTCATATGGCCCTTCTCAAAGTTACATGTCCTCAAATGATTTCAGATTGAAATAATCAATAGTCCAGCCTGGCTTATTTTGAGATTTGATGTGTATGCTTCCTGGTTGGTGGCTCAGTCTCTGGAAGCTCCCAGGGGTCCAGGTTACTTGAGACTGCTGGTCTCCCTATGGGGACTCCTTCCCTTTCAGCTTCTTCAATCCCTCCCCTAATTCAACCTTAGGGGTCCCTGACTTCATTCCTATGGTTGGATGTAAGTATCTGCCTCTGTCTCAGTCAGGTGCAGGTAGGGCCTCTCAGAGGACAGCCATGCTAGGCTCCCGTCTGTAAGCACAACATAGCATCAGTAATAGTGTCAGGCTTTGATGTCCCCTGGCCCCCATGAAATGGATCCCAAGTTTGAAGCAGCCATTGAACCACCTTTCCTTCAGTCTCTGCTCCATTTTTTGTCCATGCAGTTGTTTTAGACAGCTCTATCTTCTTTTTAACACCAACTACCAAGCTGACCTTTTCCTTCTGTGAAAGGACCATGTTCTGTTCTTTTTGACATATCGATCTTCATGTTTTCCTGATATCACCTCATTCTAGCTCCTACATTTTGCTCTTTTGGTTCCCTCCTACTCAACAATCTAAACAGCTTACCCTTTGGGGAAATTTCCTGAGTTTTTTCATTGTTAAGTCTGGGTTTTGACAGTTGTGATTCAGCTGAGACTCAGATAAGCTGCTCAAGGCTCCAAAGCGCATAAGTGTAGATGCCCATTTACCCCGCTTTATCAGCTTCAGATAAACATTCTCGATTTTCCATTGCTCCTCCCTCACAACAGCTCAAGGAACAAAGAGGATATATGTGACTGGCCTAAGATTACAGGCTTTGTAGCCTGAAATCCAGGTGCATTTTTATTATACCAGAGAACCCCTGTCACGGCAGTTAGGAAAACACAGTCTTGTAAATGTGGGACAAGAGATTATCCAATCCTCTAGTGACCAAATTACAAAAAAGTCTCTCATCAATATAAACTGAAAAAGAAAGTCCCGGACAAGCATCTATAAAGTAAATTCCACTACTGATTCAAACAAGTCACTGGGCAGTTCTTTGCTTTTCCATTTGGCTTAGCTAATGTTCAGTCTTGACACTGCCCACCCTTTGTCTTTGTTAGCAAATGAGACCTAGTGACCTTTATTGTGAGCTCCTGAGGGTATGAGCTGATTCACTGTGTGCTTTTCTGGGTAATCACTGGATGGCCAGCAAGATCACCTAGCAATCAGATAGATGTTAAGTGCAGACATTTTTCAACCTCCTGTTTTGAGTTTTTGTGTCTAGAAACTATCAAGCAGAATGAGTTCTGAAAATCCAGAAACAATAGCTCCTAAGAAGACAAGAAAGCAGCAGAGGGGTTGAGTGTGTAGACGTCAGACTAAACTGCATCGATTGTGGTCTTGGGATAACTATTTTATAAAGCTCTTCATCTAAAGCTAAAGGGAGCATCATCTCTAGTTACAAAGAAATTGAGGTACAGAGATACTCTTTCCCTCCTACTGGTGTACATGTGGGAAGTGTATTGGGGATTTGTAGTCAATATAAAAACCTCTAACAGTCTAGGCAAGTTTAGCTTTGGTCATATGCTTTCTTCATTCTCTGGTCCTTTTGTTAAAAAAGCGAAATCAAATTTCCACTAAAACTTGTAATCACTTTTTGAGCCATATGATATTTCTCTATATCTCCTCTGCCCACTCTCATTGTTATCCAAAAGGCCACCCTTGATCTTCTAAGGATATTAGCAGCAGCCCTAAGGATGCCAGAGTGTAACAATGATCAGTTTTAAGAAATATGTACGGGGACTTGAAAAGCAAGATGAGGTCCTTATTCTGTGTTCTTCCTAGGATCGTACTTTAGCAGTCACCTTCTGACAGTGCTGAAGTTCTCTGCCTTGCCCACACTTCCTTAACACTCTTTTAAAAGAATTACAGTGGATAAGATTGACTAACATTTTCAGATGCTTCATATATAAAATCAACACACATTGCCTTAGAGCAAAGAAACTTCAAACAAAAAGGATGTCTCTGGAGCCAGATGTTCTTCCTAAAAATCTAAGTAAAGTAATTAACAACTTAAAGACAGAATAGGGCAAATGCTCACTAATCACATCAACAATTTAACAAGATGAAAAAGAGTCACCCAGGCCAAGTTAATGTCCAGCTAGCACGGCTTAGGCTAGAATATTCCTTGCTGAAAAGGAATTTATGATATTCTCAATATCTCAAAATTTCAATAATCCTCAATAATCTCAAATTCTCAATAAATTCAAGATCTGGCTTGAATTTATTGGATAAACCTCTGTGGTAGCATTGGTTGCATACAAAACAGGACCTGGACTTATGAGATCCTCAATAATAATTTTTAACTAAATAACTATATTAATGAATTAATAAATGTCAATGATAGGGCTTTGGTGGCTACAGTTGCCTTACCAATCTGCTAAATATTATAACTATGTATCTGTTCCTTAGATCTTATTTTCTGACATCATTTGGCCTTCTCATGATTAATGAGGAGACCCCAGTGTACCTAATTCTATTGTAAATGGCGACCTTGGCATGTGAATTTATAATCAGTCTTTGACCTACGGTCCTTGTGGAGTTTTGACAAGTCAGATGTTGCTCTTATGCATCTGCAATGAAATCAGTAAACAACGTTCCAGTATGGTTCCCCTGACTTCTAGTGACTTCTTCCATGGGTAGAATAAATAGGACCCACTAATGGTTTGCAAAGTCCACAAATGTTCACTGTATGCTAAATTATATACCCTTCGGGAACAATACAAAATCATCTTTGTGAGCAATGTTTCAGGCCTTTGCAACTATTGTCTGATGAGTTTTCTGGATCCAGTTGCGGAAGGAAGAGTATGGGGGAGAGTTCCGGATTCAAAACCCTCACTCTGTACTTACACACTACACAATGATAGTGTACAAGCTATCCCATGGTCCTGCACCTCCCGCCATACTCTCACCATCACCATCATTATTTCTATGCGTACCATTGGTAAGAAGACACTGTCACGTTAAAATGGCCAGATGCTAAGTCAAGTTCTGTGCCCTCACAACAAAGATGCTTCTAGCACTGCAGCCTATGCCATTCCCACTCAGAAAGGCACCATGATTGCTATTCATAGTCAACCTTCCACTGAGTAAAAGGCATCAGAAGCTTTGACACCTGAATTGCTGGGTATCAAATCTGTTTCATTATCTTTCCGAGGAACACAATGTGTTGCAGCTGGAAAGAGACAATCTGACTTGAAGCCAAGTCAGGCTGGCTTCAAGCTGCTGGAATTGGCTCCTGGGGAGCACAGATTTCACCTCCCTACTCCCCATATAATTGGATCTGAATTAGAACTGCACATTCATGAAACTCTTCTGTCACTTTTTGTCAAAGATTTCTCGTTGAGTTACCTGAAGTATCTATTAAAAATTTAGCCTAAAGCAGTATCCTTTGAATACCCAGCTCAGTAATTTGGGTTCTGGAGCATTGGAGCAGTCCACCACCAGCTTGCAAATGGACAAATTACTCAAAAGATATTTTCCACCCCTCACATACACTTCCAAGAAAGAATAGGAAATGCCCCATAACTCTAATGGAATCCATTTGCTACAAGAACAAGTCATTCAGGTCCGTGGAACTAGAAATGCCTTTTGCACAGAAAACTGAAAGGAAGAGACAGCAAAATAGCAGCTGAAGCCAGCAAGTCATCACCAACAAAACATGATTCAAATCAAAATAAAATCCTCACTGGAAAAGTGGGTTACTCTCACACCCTGCATCACGGCTGAGATTAGAGTATTTTTCAGTTTATGTATAAAGGAAAAAAGAATACACAACATTTTTGTATGAATTTCATGGAAAATGAACTGTTTGTTCCTTGTTAGAAACTAATGTAAATGTCACAGGAAAGTGCAGTTTGGCTTCCAATAAAGCGAAAAGTAGAACGTTTCAAAATGCTCACGCATAAATCCTGACACCAAATTGCACATCTCTTAAGATTGTTGGAACTTTGAGCACTAGGTGATGTGCTTAATACATTTGTTCTTTCTTGAAGAGATGAGGTATAATTGTATGTCATCATCCTGTAGCTAGAAATTATATTAAGAACTCTGAAGTATAAGTGCTAAATCAAACTAAATCGTCTCTTATCCTTTCTCCTTTATTCGCGGCATTGCTTCCTGAAGTTCTCATTAGAGCTGTAACTGTGCTCCCTGTAACCCATAGATTTTTCTGAGGAAAGGAAACAGCTTTCCCCTCATTTCTCTCAGAACCTCAGGGAGTGAGACTCCAGATAAATAATTTCACCGAACAATGATGCCTTATTGGGTAGTAGAACTAAGGTGTTGTTGCCTTTTCACAAATATTTAGCACATTTTTCAAATCTGTTTTCAATGTCCCTGGAGAAAAAAAAAGAGCATGTTCTAGAAGAAAGGTTAATGGGAAAACATGAGCCACATTGTGACTTTAAATACAGACTCCTTTTCCAAATCTAAAAACCACAGTCCTCTTTCATTCGGTTCTAAAGAAGATATAACAGTGCTGGCTAATGGACTGTCCACAAATGACCATTATTGAATGAATAATAAAGGAATAATAGCGACGTGATTTCCACTTACATCAACCACAAAAATCTTCTGGGAATCATCCAAAAACTGCACTTTTAAATGGAGCATCCTCGGCGAGGCCGTTGGGCTGCGAGCAGATTCAGAATGGTGTGGGTGCTGTGACAGGAAGGGGGCTTTCTCCAAGAATCTGACTCTCAGCTGGATGCTGAGCACTTGTGTCCCCCAACCCCCAGCCAGGCATCCCTACTTTCATCGGGGCCCACTTCTGTTTGCTTGAAGTAAAGCACACCCAAGGGCGTTTGCACTGCTGAGTGCTGAGGATCAATAGCATCCGGGCAGCCTCCTCTTTGGTCCACGTGAAATCCAACTGGACTTTGAACGCACTGCCTTTCTGCAAAGAAAAAGAAAACAGAGAGGAAACAGTCACGGCTTTCTTTTCTTCAAAAGAGCGCAATTTGGAAACACTTGATTAAACTTGGAGAAGCTGAGAATAACCACCCTCCATATATATCAAATATACACTTTCAATTGTTATAAACATCCATAACTTAGAAAAGAAAAAAAAACATATAGACAAGAAAATACAGAAAGCTTCACTTCTACCCCTGACTGCTTTGTTCTATGCCACATACCCTTATCAATAATCAAATTGATCCGTTTCTTTTTCTTGTACTTGTTTTCCATCCAGTGCTTATACAAATACCGTGCAAGCCAATCCAAATGTATTTTCCCTATGTAGACAACAGGCTATTATTATGCTGTTCGCTCCTTGCCTTTCTTACCCTCATACTGCGAGTAGATCTCTGACAGCAGTACATAGAGAGCTTCCTCCTTTCTTCACACAGAGGCGTTTTGTATTGTGCAGACAAACCACAGTGTACTCAATTGCCCCGAAATCATTCTTTCTGCCTCAACAAGAATGAAATAATTACCGCCATTGTGACTGTGGATCTGACTTTCCACCAGATCTCCAGAAGTGGAGTTGCTGGTTGTTAATTTTACTCATCATCATTTCTTAAGTGTCCCTTCATAAAAGGGCTGCTATTGTTGTCACTCAAAATTCAACATGTTGAAGTAATGGCACCCAGTAAAAACATGAATAATTACAGAAATTTGGAGATGGTATTGGTCCTTAAATTCAAACAAGTTTCCTGACGTGAGTTTTCACCCAATCTGACTGGTGTCTACAGAGGAAAAGCAAATTCAGACCGAGACACAGAGAAAATAGACAATACACCAAGAATGTAAAGCTGTGGGGAGAAGACGGACACCTAGAAGAAGCCATGGGAAGTGGCCTTACAAGTCATGTAAACACATTGAGCTTAGACTTCTACGTCTGGTATTATGAGACAAGGAATCTGTTGTTTATGTCAGCCAGTTTATAGGGCTTTGTTCTGGAAACACAGCAAACAAGGCAGCACTCCTAAGATTGCAGTCCCTAGAGCCTCAGAGGAGAATGCCATAGTTCTTCCTCAAAAAAATGTGTAGTGTTCAAACAGGAAGGTGACAAGAAAAGAAGTCTCATTGTAGCCCTAAAGTTCAATTGGTTTACATTGTAATTTTTAAAGAGCGTTTCAATTCCTCTTAGGGCTGTAAACAATCTGCCCTTTAAAATATCTTGTCTATTATCTTTTCTCCTCTACTTCTGGGAACACATTTCTAAAGTTAAGAAGAGTGTGGCCCGGTTATAGAGCTCCTGGTCTAACACATGAACTTCTGGGTTTGATCCTTTGCACAGCAAAATAAATAAATGAGAAAATAAACAGACCAAAAGTACATTAACAAATAAAAACAGGAACATTTGGCATATGTCGTTGGCATCAATTACACTTTCACCCATGTGTCCTCTAGCCAGAAATTTTGCTTATGTTGCATGTCTCATGAGAAACTTTGTATTTTTGTGTAATTAATATATGAATAACTCAAGATGGTAGACTCCAACAAACCAGATAACCCAATTTAAAAATGGGGTACAGAGCTAAACAGAGAATCCTCAACAGAGGAATCTCAAATGGCTGAGAAGCACCTAAAGAACTGTTCAAAGTCCTTAGTGATCAGGAAAATGCAAATTAAAATGACCCTGAGATTCAACCTCACACCAGTCAGAACGGCTAAGATCAAACACTCAAAAGGCAGAACATGAGCTGATACAATCACTCTGGAAATCAGTCTGGTGGTTCCTCAGAAAATTAGACATAGTACTACCTGAGGACCCAGCTATACCACTCCTGGGTGTATACCCAAAAGATGCTCAACCATACCACAAGGACACGTGCTCTACTATGTTCATTGCAGCCTTATGCATAATGGCCAGAAACTAGAAACAACCTAGATGTACCTCAACCAAAGAATGAATAAAGAAAATGTGGTTTATTTGTATAATGGAATACTATTCAGCTATTAAAAATAACCACATTGTGAATTTTGAAGGCAAATGGATAGAACTAGACAATGTCATCCTGAGTGAGGTAACCCAGTCCTAAAAGGACATGCTTGCTATGTACTCATTAATAAGTGGATATTAGCCATAAAGCACAGAATGCCCAGGATACATCCCACAGACCCAAAGAAGTTAAACATGAAGGAAGACCCAATCAAGTATGCTTGACCCCACTTAGAAGATGGAAAAAATAGTCATAGAAGGCAGAGGGAGGAAGGGAAGTGGTTTGTAGAGTGGAAAGAAAGGGAAGTGGGTAGTGGGGCAGGATCTTATGTGAGGAGACAGGAGAGAGATCCAGAGCACCAGAAAAATGAATGGAAACCTGTAGCTGCCTGGGGTGGGTGGGGCAGGGAGCATCTCTAGGAAGTCTCAGAGACCTGAGATGGGGAGGCTCCCAGGAGTCATGTGGATGACCTTAGCTGAGATACCTATCAGTGGGAACATGGAGCCTGAACAGGCCACCCCCTATAGCCAGGCAGGACCCCCAGTGGAGGGATAAGGATACCAAAGTACCCTCAAAACTTTTGACACCAAATTTGTCCTGTCTAAAAGAAATGCAGGGACAACGAGGGAGCTGAGACTGAAGGATTGGCCAACCAATAACCTGCCCAACTTGAGACCCATCCCATGAGCAAGCACCAATCCCTGACATTATTAATGATACTCTGTTATGTTGGAGGACATATTATATTATTATGTTATGCCTCTGAGAGGACTCTGCCCAACAGTTGATTGAAACAGATAGCCAAAGCCAAACATTGGACAGAGGTCAGGACTCTTATGGAAGAGTTGGGGGAAGGACTGAAGGAACTCCACAGGAAGACCAACAGAGTCAACTAACCGGGAACTATGGGAGCTTTCAGAGACTGAGCCACCAACCAAAGAACACACATGGGCTGGACCTAAGCCCCTGATACATATGTAGCAGATGTGCAGCTTGGTCTTCATGTAGGCCTCCCAACTACTGGAGTGGAGACTCTCCCTAAAGCTGACTGTGGTATCTGTTCCCCAACAGGGCTGGCTGCCTTGTCTGGCCTCAGTGGGAAAGGATGCTCCTACTCTGGCAGAAAGTTGATGCACCAGGGTGGGGGGATACCCAGGAGGGTCCCACTTTCTCAGAGAAGAAGGGGAGGGAAGAGCGGATCTATGAGTGGGGTGGGGAAGAGTATTTGGGATCAAAATAAATAAATTAATAAAAATTTTTAAAAATTAACAATGTACAAAATTATCAATTATATAAAAATAGTCTCTGGATTTTATGATTGCATATTAGTGTGTGTGTGTGTGTGCGTGTGTGTGTGTAAGACATAGAGAACTATAGTGAGTGTGTGGAGGTCAGAGGACCAGTAGTGTGGGAATCAAACTTGGGTCACTGTGTATGGTGACAATCACTTTTATTCACTGAGCCACTTTACTGGCCTTAGCCTCTGGATCATGAGTAATAGTTTAAACAGCTTTCTTCACCTCAAAGTTTCATTTTGCTATTTTGCTATTTAAATGGTTTCCTTTTAACTTACTATTTGGGTTTTGCCCTGATGTATGGTATTAGGTATAAATTCAACTTAATCTTTTTCCAATCGACTACACAGTTTTTTTAGACATTATTAATAAGAATGTACATTTCTACTTCCATTAATTTGTAAAGTTGCATTTATCAAATACAAATACATAGAGAATTTTATTCTCTACCATCTGTGCACAACTATCACAGTTTAGCCTTTGAGGCTCTAAAGAATGTTTAATATCTAGTGAGGTTATGAGGTGCTCCATTACTTTCTTTTCCACAATTCTTTTGCTTTATTCTTCTTTACCTTGTCCAGTTTCAGGCAACAAGCATGGTATGTCATGTTAGATTTATAATTCTGCTTAAGGATGATTGGTATCTTGTTGACAGCGGTTGGCTGTGCTTTTCCGGTTGTTCTGTCTACTGTTTAAATCATTCTGTGTTGATCATTGTGTTGTCTGAGCACACATGTTGAGCTCACAGGAGGCAGTTCTCTCCTTCCATTGTAAGTTCAGGGAATTGAACTCAGGCCCCCAGGTTTTTAATCTGCTGAGCCATATTGCCAGCCACGTTGTGCCCTTCTTTCCTAAAATGTTGTTGTATCTAATACATATTTACATAAGTAAAGAAGAGGAAGGAATTAGTCTTCTCCAAGGATACCATTAGTATCCAGTTCCAATTAGTCTGCCCTAAAAACATACCAGTAAACACACTCGGCAGATTCTCTTTGTACATTCATTTGTACGTCTTGATTTTTTTTTTAAGAAAAAAAGAAGGTATGATTTAGGGGGTTACATAGGATAGAGATGGTATATTAATTAAAAATAAAATTATTATTGCACATCACACATAGGCATGCCATCTCTTGGTTGTGTTGTGACTTGACAGTCTTCTCTGTCATTATATCTTCTGATTAATAGTTGTTTGTATATGTGAAAGGAATTTAATTTGCCTATTCATGTTTGGGTTTGTAGTAGTTCTTCATCTGACCCATGTATTTTCAGGTCAAATACAATTCTATTATTTTAAGTAGAAATGTTTTATCTCTTCCTTTCTAACTCTTGTAACACTAGTTTGTTTTCCCCCCTTTTGTCTAATTGGTCTGGCCAATGTCCCAATGAGATGTTAACAACAATGACAATAGCAAGTCTCTTGTTTCCTCCTCCTGACTTGCATGAGAATTCTTTCAGTGCTTTCTCAGTAAGTAAAACAGTGGCTTTGGAAAGAGACATCTTCAAAAGTACATTTAGCCAGATTAGGCAAGAAGCCAAAGGCACTACCCTTTGTCTACAATGAACCGACTTATTCTATGTCACTAAATAAATAGGCTGGTAAAATTAGACCAATGAAATGTTGTCCTCTGATGGACAGGGTGCATACTTCTGTTAATATTTTGACAGCTCACAGCACAGTCTCCACAACAACTGTCACTGGAAAGGCAGCTGCAGGGCTGGTACCAAGCATAGTAGTTCTGCTGACTGAAAAGTCTATTTTGAATCTTAACCAGCAAAGTGACCTGGTCAGCTCCAAACCTCAGAGGTTCCTAACTGATAAAGATGCGATTCACATCACAGGTTTGTTAAGAGTACTGATAGAGATGTATGTTGCAGTGGCTGCATACAGAAGGCAACTCAAGAAATTTTTACTGAATAGATGAATGCCTAGCAAATATGATAGATGGTCTTTTGGGGCTGAAATTGAAGTGATCAGTAAAGAGTACATTACTTCTTCCCCTCATTCTCTGCCTGTGCTGATCCCTCTAGTTTTTACTGGAAAATTTTTGGGAATAAACTGTGATCCAAAACAGGAAACCCTTCTCAAGAAAACTTATTTCTTCTGCTTTAGAGTAAAAATCCAAAGTTGAGCTCCCCCTCGGAACCATGAGCCTGGCCAGTCTGTCCTTACTTAGTCTCTCCACATGCAGGGAGGTGGCGAGGGAGAGCTGGGCAGGCAGCCAGAAGAGGAGCTGAGGAGAGAGCGGCTGTGGATTCCCGCCTTAGCAAACTGAGTAGAATTAGTCTGTCAACACAGAGCTTATGATTATTATTGGAAAATAAACAAAAACTTCAGTAACAAAGAAAAATAAAACTGCTTAACAAAAAAAAAAAACCCTAATATCCCAAGAGTGATCTGCCATGCTATTTGAACAATTGAAGGTAAGAGCTGCTGCCAGAGTTAGGACATTTCTTGTCATTTCATCACTAGGACCTTATTCCTATGGGACTAAGGGTCACTAATTTTAGGATTCCATATTAAAGTGCTAATATTCATAAAGGCATTCAGTCATCATACTTATGGATTTAACAGAATATCAAAACTTTAAAGGTGTTTTTAGTGTTTATTTCATGGTTCATTTCATGTGCTACTCCCCAACAGCTTTTTTTCCTGGTCACAGAAAACACATTTGCTTTGGATTGGGCCTGGTGGTTGTATGTGTTACTTTTTAGACAAGGCAACTGATAGAAGGAAGCATTTATTTGATTTTATGTTACCAGAGGTATGAGAGTCTATCATGGTGAAGTATAGCAGAAGTGGCAGCCATAGTGGCTCGCATCCAGGTCACAAGCACAAAGCAGAGAGAGCAAAGGAAAAGTGGAGAGTGACTACAAACTTTCAAATTTTGAAGCTGCTGATGCACTTCCTCTGACAGGGTTCTACCTACCCAAAGTTTCACAACCTCCCCAAGGAGGGCCATCAACTGGAGATAAAGTACTCAAATAATCTGAACCCACGGAATCATTCCCATTCAAGACACCAGAGTGCTATATAACTATAATGCCAGAATTTGGGAAGCAGAGCAGATTACCAATTCAAAGCCAGACTAGCTTACATGTAAGCCTTGGAGATATATATATATATATATCTCCAAGAGTCTTGTTTGAGACAGAAAGACACATACACACACACGTATCACACACTCACACACACAAATATCTCTCTATCTGTCTTTCTATATGTATTTTATATATATATATATATATATATATATATATATATATATAATTCTTTCTCCTCCCCTCTCTGTATATATATATATGTTATTTCATGGACAGCCTGGCCTATAAACTAAATTACAGGCCAGGCCAGTTAGGACATCAGAGTAGGACCATGTCTCAAACAACAAAATAAAACAGGACTTGGACAATCACATCAGCAACAAAAGCCCTCAAAGAAAGGGTACAGGGGCAGCTCATTAGTAGACTGCTTACCCAGCTATCAAGCATGAGTGGCCCTGGGGTGAATCCTCAGCATGAAAATAAAAATAAACCAAGCAAAAAGGAAAATGTGAATGTAAAGAAGGAGTTCAGATATCTGAAATTAATTCAAGCAAGCTGAGATAACCTCCATTAATCCATAGACATACCCTACCCATAACACAGAAGAAAGCGTCACCAGGTAGAGGAGTCAAGGGTCAGGGACAATGGCCTCATTAAACTCTTCCCTCCTTGATTTCCTCTTAGTAAAGATCAATTGCCCAGTTCTTATCCATCAAAAGGAAGGAGGATCCTGCCCTCCAGGATTCTTGACTGTCTCTTTAAAAATCACTGTCAGCTCAGTGATAAACACCATGACCAAAGCAACTTGGGGAGAAATGTGTTTATTTCAGCTTTCAATTTACAGTCCATCATTGAGAGAAGCCAAGACAAACACTCAGGGCCAGAGATTGAAGCAGTAACCACAGACAAATTCTGTTTACTGTCTTGCTGCCAGGCTCATATTCAGCTACCTTTATTAGAGAGCCCAGGCAAGGCCACCTAGGGTTGGTTCTGCTCACAGTGGTCTGGGCTCTCAGCGATTGAGAAACGTCTCACAGATATGTCTGAAGGCCAATCTGATGGAATCAACTCATCAATCGGAGCTCTCTCTTCCAAGGCCGATCAAGCTGGTAACCAAGATTAGCTATTGTATGGTCAATTGTCTTAAAATGAGAGTGCTTAAGACTTCAAATACCTTTTCTACGAGTATATGGCTATTTCACTGATAGCAGTAGATTTGCTTAACTACTAATTTGCTTACACATACACCAAAAATTTCAGTGTGTCCAACTCATCCATAAACATATAAGTAACAAATAAGAGAAACATCCCAGCCACCCCCATCCTGGTTCTCGTTGCCTAGGCTACCCATATTCCTTTCTAGCACAAATTCTTTTTCTTCCTTACTTACATGAAGCTTCTGCTTGCTGACTCACTATATCTTTCTATAAGTTCTTTCATCATCAAGACAAAGAGCACGGATTCAAAGGGGGTCTTCCCTCTTGCATCCACACACCTTACAACATATACACGTTACATTTAAAACCTTTATACAAACTTACATGCTTTACGAGTAATATATATGCACCAATGTCATGTTTTATCATGAGCACCAATGACCTGTGCTCTTTCAATCTTTGTACTTCTTCAGGAAGGTCGTGTGTTCCACTCCTGGACCTTTGCTATGTCTATGGAAGTATCTGCAGAGAGCATGACTGAAGAGGCTGTAAGTCTTTCTACCATTCCCTTCTATTGGAACCAATCAGACTTAATCTATTATTACTTTCTGGTACCAAACATGGACCCTACGTTCTTGAATACACTAGTCAGATATTCTACAATGGAGTCATATCCTGTATATTTAGATGTCTGACACAAAATGCTTGAATTGATGTAATAATTATACAAATTGTGCATAATATGTTCTGTGTGGTATTTCCATATATGTATATATTGAGTATTGTTTCTCATAGCCATATCATCTTTGTGTCAGGAACCTTCAAACTCAGTCCATCTAGTTCCTCATAAAATGTGTAATGCACCATAGTAAAATATTCATCCATCTGTGCTATAGAACACAGCCTTTTCAAGTATGGCTCATGACACCTCAAGGATCATATAGCTAAATGTTGAAGCTGTGGAAAATGTAGCACTCATGTCATATTGCATTGCTGTACTGTGGTTCTTAACACACATGTGGACTTGGCTCAGTGCTAACAAGTGCATGAAACACCTCAGCTCAGACTACAGTATATCATGAATTACAATGTTTAAAATGTTTAAAATCTTTTAATTATGATTATTTATTAAGGAGAGAGGACATATGTATGTGTGGCATACATGTAGAGATTAGAGCACAATTTGCTTTATCTGCTGAGCTATCTTGTTGGCCCTGTAATATTTCTTCTAAATATATTTTAAATTTGTTATTAGTGTGTGTTTGTACATGATATATGTGTATGGGCCATATGTCATGATATTGATGTGGACCACATGCTTATGACAGCAGTGTGGAGGTAAGAGGACAATTTTATTCTCTGCATTTTTCTCTCCTGTATTTCCAAGAGTTCTAGGGATGGATCAGATGCTCAGATTGTGTGAAGAACACTTCCGATAACTGAGCTATCTCACTGAGCCAATTTTATTGTTTTTATTATACTGTACACATAAAACTTCTGCTCTTATTGTTTAATTTTCTCATAATGATTTAATAGTAAACTTTAATACTTTCATTCTATCATTACTCAGTATACAAGTATCAAATTAGCATACATTTGGACTATTATATTAAAATATTATATTTGAATGTTTAATGTCATTGCTGTTTTGTCTGATGACTTGAGTTTGAAAAAATTTAAGAGAAATTTGGCTTGGGGTTCAGACAGAATTTCCAAAAGACCCTGAAATGGTCTTGAGCATTCTTTTTCAAAATTGTAATATATATTTATGCAAAGCAGCATTCTCAGCATTGCTGATTATAAATCCAAAATGTCAATCAACTCTAAAAGATATGGAATATGTTCTATATCTGAATTATCAATTATCATCCAATATTTAATTATTTACATAAAGTTAAACAAGTACATTTATGTCATTTGCTTTCATGTTTAACAGAATAAGTAAAAGTTATATGTATATGTGTGAGGTTAATCTTCATTGTCAGCGTGGCTAAGTTTGAAATGATCCAGGTAGCATGTTTCTTGGTACATCTGTGCATATATTTCTGAGCATAAACTGAAGAGGGGACACAAACACCCAGACTGGGATCTCAGACTAAATAAAAAGGTATTTCTTGTGTTTCCTGAGTGGGAATGAAAGGTGGTATCCCCACCCCCTATCCCCTCCCCCCTCCCCTAACAATGGACTGCATGCCCTCAAACCAGGAACCAAAATAAACCCTTCCTAAAGTCATCCTTAACAAGCATTTGGTCCCAACTATAAGAGTAGTAACTAAGACAGGAGGAAAGAATTGCTTTAAAATAAATATCTTTATGGTTTATTGACATCAAATGTTTGGGTGGCATATTTATTTTATATACCTGGGGTCACATAAGAATTACTCAGGCAAAAAGAGGGTATGAGTAGAAAAAAATAAGAAACTAAAACTTAACAAGCCTGCCTAACTGCTCTCTTCTGCACTTTACACAGCATCCCTCTATCCCTCTTCTCCCTGCCCTTTTTAGTTTCTAATCACAATTCTGCATTTCCATGTTTTGTGTGTGGGGGGGGGGAGTTAGGTTCTCACACTCTAGCCCTGGTGATCTAGCATTCATAGTGTCACTCACCTGGCCTACAACATTTGGTGATCCTGCTGACACTGCCTCCCGCGTGCTGGCATCACAATCATGTACAACACACCCAGTGAACTTCACTTATTTATTAAAGCTTACACACACACACACACACACACACAGTGGATGTGCCCCATCTGTCTTTCTGTGTGTGTCTTATTTCACTTAACACAATTGCCTTCAGCTACATCCACTTTCCCCCAAATAACAGGACTTTTGTAGCAAAATAAATCTCCGTTGTGTATATGTACCACATTTTCCTTACCCTCCGTTGGCTGGTGGACACCTCAACTATTTCCACATGTTAACTTCTGTGAATAAGTGTAGAAGCATATATGACGTTTTAAAACATGTTATATTTATTCTTCTTGGATGTATATTCAGAAGTCAGATAGCTAGATCATGTGGCAAATCTAGTGACTCTACCCTTTGTTTCTCAGAGCTAAGAAGTTTAAGATCATAAAATGTTTATAAGATACATACAATATATAATAAGTTTGAAGGCCATCAAGATAGCTCAGAGTGTAAAAGTACTTTCTGTCAAGTCTGAACACCTAAGTTCAATTACCTGGATGCACATGGTGGAAGGGGAAAACTTAATAATCCCCTGTTCTACACTTACTCCAATTCCATAAACCCAGCATAGACCTACAAAGGTGTTCTAAGAAAGCCTGGCAAGAAACAAAATCTTGAAACAACTTGAAAACAAACCATAGTTTCCCTTGCACACAGAGCCACCATCACAGGAAGTCTTTATCATAGGTACAACATGTTTGAATACAACCTCTGACCAACACCTGGCTTTAACTAAGCTATAAATGCCCAGCCGTGATCCTTAATGATTTAGCATAGTCACTCTAGTTGAGCTACTGACCAATCAAGCAAAACCAAACTAAATAGTAGCCCCCATTGGTGGAAGAGTCAGGATCCAGAAGTGCTATATTACTTGAAACATATAACACTCAACAAAAAAATTATGACAGATTCACACAAAAAGAAGGTACAACTTAGGGAGATGAGGAGAATCAGTCAACAGTAACTTTTCTTGAGTATTTCCAGATGTTAAATTTAATAGAGAAGTCTTGGAGGCAAACGTCATGAATATGCTTTAAAAAGCTAAGAAACATTGACGTGTAAAGAAGTAAAAGGCAGTTTGATGAAAATGACAGAAAAAAACAGCGACTCTCACACACATATGTCATACACAAAAAAAGATACCCTATGAATCTGAAAATTGGTAAATAATAGAATAAAGGAATTCATGCTGATGATTTAAATGAAGAAACCAACCAATGAATTTGAAAATAGTACAGAGAATATCTAGCTTGAAGAACAGTGAAAATATAAATGAAGAAAAGTTAACAGAGCCCTATGGCTGCACAACCAGTAAATCTAGTACAGTATTGTTGTGCTTCTAACTTGTGTAGCTGTATGGAAAGCAGGGTGACAGAGGAGGAGACAGGCAAAGGAGGAATGTCTGAGAAAAACTTCATATTCTATGAAATTGTGACTATGAAAATAGATGATAATAAGTTAAGTTAGCTAATGTAAACTCTAGAAAGGGAGTTAAGAAAACACTGAAAAGAAGTAGTTAAAAGTAAATTAACAGAGGAATAACAATTATACAGTTAAATAGGTCTAGCAACACACACATAAATACAACGAGAAAAATAAAAAACTGACAAAGTGGCAGACATAAATTCAACCCTATCAATAAGTCTATTAAATGATGGGACATAAACACTACCACTAAAGGTCAAAATCATCAAACTAGATAAGCAGGAGACACATACCTCAGGGGTTAAACACATTCATTGGATGAAAGTGTGTCACATGATGAGTCATATATCCCATGTACCGATCAACCATTTAAGAAAGACATTGGGTGTACTAACACAGGAGAAAATGGTTTTGAGATAATAGATGTTTCTTGGGCCAAAAAGAGAACACATATATGACAAAAGTCCCACACCCTTAGAAGGATAAAATAATTGTAATAACATTTGTAATCAACAGTAGAACCCCAGAGAACATGAACCAAAACATGACAGAATGAAATGAGCAATAGTTGAATCATTTAAAATAGTTGGACATTTTAATATCCCACTTCCAATAACTTACAAAAAGGAAGCAAGAATGTATAGACTTGTATATCACTGTTAACCAAGTTGGCCTGCCCTTATTCGTTTTTCCACCCAGTGATTACAGAAAACATGTTTTAAAAATTAGATACAAAACATTTTCTGGCTGTACTGAGCCATGCAAGAAGTCACAATAAAAATGAAAGGACTCAAGTCACTTATTACCTTATATGACCTTAACTAAATCAAAGATTTATATCAGAAAGTTGCCTAAAAATATCCAAGTTTTGAAAATTGAACAAGATACTTCTAAATAACATTGGTGTCAAAGCAAGATTTAAAAGTACAGCTCGACACAGTCTTACTGTGTAGCCTTGGCTGGCCTGGAATTCACTATGCAGACTAGGCTGACCTTGTACTCTCAGAGACCAGCCTGCCTCTGCTTTTGCTTATTTGTTTCCTGTACTGTGGGTTTGTTTTTGGTTTATTGTTGTTGCTTTGGTTTTTGTTTTGTGTTGAGGCAGAGTTATATATTCCAAGCAGCCCTTTAACTTACTATGTAGCCGCTGGTGGACTTTGAACTCTAAATCTTCCTGCCCTGATTTAAAATTTTCATCAGAGACTCAATATCTTCCCATAAAGAAAAGCCCAGTCCAGGGTGGTTTTTTGGAAAATTCTAACACTCAGGGATGAAACGAAACCAATCCTTCACAAACACCTTCAGAAAACAGTGTATGGACCATTTCATCAACTCTTCCCAGTGGAAAGCTGGGAATAGTGATGAACACAGGTATTCCCATTGCTCTGTTGACAGAGAGGCAGGAGAATCAGTTCTAGGCCATCCTAGGTTGCAGAATGTTTTGAGATCTAACCTCAGTCTTAAAGAATGAAGGAAGAGGAAGAGAAGAAAATGAATGAAGGGGTAGAGAGGAGGAGGAAGCTACTAGATGAAGAAAAAATAAACAAATCAGTGTCACTACAGAGGGTGAAAAAATCACAGAACAATATCTTTCTGAAGGAGAACAAACAGAAAGCAACAATGTATGAAGCAGCTTATGCAACCTGACTGAGTGTTATTTATCCAAGGAACGCAACATTGGTTTAACATTTAAACTCAATTAATGTGATGCATGTGGCTGGCAGAATAATGGATCTCCAATATATTCATGCTCTAATTCACAAAAACTATGAATACGTGACAGTACATGGCCAAGGGAAATTAAGGTTATAAGTGGTATTAAAATTGCTAATCAGCTAACCACACTAGTGAGATTTCACTGGATTATATAGGTATGCCCAATGTAACCAAAAGAATCCTTAGAAATGAAAAAAGGGTGAGGCCAGAGGAAGAAATAGTCAGGGTTATGTACCATAACAAAAATTGGATCTGCCATTGATAGCTTTCAGAATAGAGAGTTGTAAACTAAATTTTACAGATGGCCATGAAGAGATCCAATGGCATGGAATGAATTCTCCTACAGAGCCTATAAAAAGGAGCACAGCTCTGCGCATGTGCTAGCTTTTACCCCAGTAACAAGAAGTCTGTTTTATACAGAAACATTTTATCATTACTATGAGATCTGAGATGATGATTTGTAGTTTTAAAATCTTTAATTTGAGTCATTTGTGCTACATAGATGGTATTGCACAGCTGTTTGTGGATCTACCCAGGCATACAATCATTCTCCACCCTCAAAATGGCTTCCAAGAATTCTTATAAAAGGAGAAACTCTTAGCATAAGGTGGAGGATATTGGAACTCAAGGCAGGATACTGAGGTAGATGTCTTTGGAGTTAGAGATTCACTAGAAGAAATATTATTAACACCATGGAAAGACAGCAGGGTAGAGACCCCATGGGTGCTCAGGCACCCTGTAGAGAGTGGGAGTCTCTTTTTTATACATTTTAGAGGGAGGAAAGCAGTCCCATGCTAGGCACTTGCTGAGCAGTCAATGGTACACACTGGTAATCAGGCTATCTCTAATTCCCAGGGAGCTGGGGAGTGAAGAGGACTTTACATTTAGAGGAATAAATGTGTGACCTTTAGGGTGTTGGGGGAAGGGGACAAGGGACTTGTTTAGTTAATGTGTATCTATCATAGGTTTGCTATGTCATCACTAACTACTGATCGCTTGGAATCTGCTAAACCAGGCCTGTCTGGAAAATCAGCTAGCATGGTAGCTTAAAAAAAAAAGATAGTATCACTTCAAAAAGATCTTTAAGAGATCATCTTGCAAGAAAGGATCCAAGATGAACTTGGGAAGCACAATAGTTCTTGATAATTCTACGCAATCAAAACCACTGCTGGCTCAAACTATATAGGACATAGAAATTATTATATGGAAAAGAGGCTGTCTGAGCACCAAACATGAACGTGCAGGAGGTATCCAAATGTGGCTAAAATAATAACCTGGAAATATGCAGTGCCTTTCACAGACAGCAAAGGGTGACGAGGAAGGAGCATGAAACCCAGAATGCACAGTGGCTGGTGGTCAGCGGGGAGGATAAAGTTACTACCCTTGTAATTTCTAAATCTTGAAAATGAACAGAATTTGGTTCCCTTGATTTTAAAATTGCTTGGAAAAATGATGCCTTGATTTAATTTTACTCTCTTCCTTTGCGAAAAGGAATACATAGCCCCATTATTCCTGATAATCTTCATAGTTTGGGAGTCAGTGAAAGTCTGTTAACTTTCAGAGCTTTGCTAGCTAGAGATGTATCATGCCCTAAAAGAGATTATACCCAGTGCCTCATCTGCACTTGATTTGAATGAAGAAACTTCAGATTTTGGAACTGGTAAACTTTGGATAATACTGATTCTTTTTAGATACTGCTATAATTGAATGAGACAGTTGGGACCTATAGATGGAATGGATGCATTTCCTATGGGAGACAAGCCTTTGAGAGCATACTGTAGGGCTGGAAAGGTGGCTCAGAGGTTAAGAGCACTGACTGCTCTTCTAGAAGTGCAGAGTTCAATTCCCGGCAACCACATGGTAGCTCACAACCATCTGTAATGGGATCTGATGTCCTCTTCTGCTGTCTGAAGAAAGCAACAGTGTACTCACATACAAACTCAGGTCACAGCAGATGCTGGCAAGGATGTGGAGAAAGAGGAACACTCCTCCATTATTGGTGGGATTGCAAGCTGGTACAACCACTCTGGAAATCAGTCTGGTGGTTCCTCAGAAAATTGAACATAGTATTACCTGAGGACCCAGATATACCACTCCTGGGCATATACCTAGAAGATGTTCCAACATATAATAAGGACACATGTTCCACTATGTTCATAGCAGCCTTATTTTAATAGCCAGAAGCTTTAAAGAACCCAGATGTCTCTCAACAGAGGAATGAATACAGAAAATGTGGTACATTTACACAATGAAATACTACTCAGCTATTAAAAACAATGACATCATGAAAATTGCAGGCAAATGGATGGAACTAGAAAATATCATCCTACGTGAAGCAACCCAATCACAAAAGAAGACACATGGTATGTACTCACTGATAAGTGGAAATTAGCCCACATCCTCAGAATACCCAAGATACAATTCGCAAACCACATGAAGCTCAAGAAGAAGAAAGACCAAAGTGTGGGTGCTTTACTCCTTCTTAGAAAGGGGAATAAAATACTCATGAGAGCTAATACCGAGACAAATTGTGAAAAGACAGAAGGAAAGGCCATCCCATATACAGTCACCAAACCCAGACACTATTGCAGATGTCAAAAAGTGCATGCTGACAGGAGCCTGATATACATTTCTCCTGAGAGACTCAGCCAGAGCCTGACATATACAGAGGTGGATGCTCACAGCCAACCATTGGACTGAGCACAGGGTCCCCAATGGAGGAATTAAAGAAAGGACTGAAGGATCTGAAGGGGTTTGCAACCCCATAGGAAGAACAACACTATCAACCAACCAGACACTGCAGAGCTCCCAGGAACTAAACCACCAACCAAAGAACACACATGGAGGGACCCATGGCTCCAGCTGCATATGTAGCAGAGGATAGCCTTGTCAGGCATCAACGGGAGGAGAGGACCTTGGTCCAGTGAATGCTGGATCCCCCAATGTAGGGGAATTCAAGGGCAAGGAGGTGGGAATGGGTTGGTGGAAGAACACCCTCCTAGAAGCAGGTGGGGGATGTGATAGGAGTGTTTCAAGGGAGGGGAACCAGGAAAGGGGATAACATTTGAAATGTAAAGAAAGAAAATGTTGAATAAAAAAGAAAAATGTCACAATATTTTATTAGCAATTATTTATGTTTAATGTATAATAAAGTTTGTGATTTTTTTTTTTACATATGAGATTGTAGAAATGTGCTGTTTTACTATATGAGTTCAGGCAGTAATACACTAAATGGCTACAAATAAAAGAGGATCATTGTAAAAAAAAAAACAAATACATCTAAAAAGAAAAAGGAGAGCATGCTGTAAAGAGCACAGCTATGTTCTCATCAGAGTGTCCATCCTCTCATCCGTATGACTTAAGAATATGCTACAAGTCAAGAGAAAATCAAATCTGCAGATGTAATTACAAGTGATGGTCGGCATATCTTAAAATATAGGCATGATATATTATTCAGGTTGGTCCACTATAGTCATAAGCATCCTTAAAAGGAAAAGGAAGACAGAAAGAAAAATGAGCCAGAAAGATGCTATGTGAGAGAGCTGTACCTCCCGTTGCTGGCTCTGAAGATGAAGGATGAAGAATATTACAAACCGAGGGATGCAGGTGTGCCCCAGAAGGTTTCAAAGGCAAAGCCTTGGAAAGGATAACAACCTTGGTGACACCATGGTTATAGTCTAATGAGACCTATGTTGGGCACCTAAGGTGCAGAATTGGAACACAATTAACTTGTTCTGTTTCAAGGCACTAGGTTTATGGTTAGTTGTTGCAGCAGCAATAGAGAACAACGTGAGAGAGTAGAAAATTCTACTTATAATTCTAGCTTGTTGCTTTATTCCTAACCATAAAGAAAAAAAGCAGTGAGTACTTTAGGATTACTGGAGAGTGGAGATGGATCAGTGGGTAAGAGCACTTGTTGCTTTTGCGGACGACCAGGGTTCCAGTCTCACCAACAAAGCGGTTCATAAGCATCCATAATTCTAGTAAATCCAGTCCTAGCAAATCTAGATGCCCATTCAGATCCTCAACAGGAGCCAGGCACATGCATGGTACATAGAGATACAGGCAAACAAAATACTCAGATACATAAAATTAAAATATACAAACCTAAAAAGTTTAAAAAGATTATTATTAAGTGTGTTTTAATAAATACCTTGACTCAAGATGAGAAACATCTTTTGGCTTTTGATTACATCGATATTATTATCATGGATGAGAAATGGATTCTTCTGTAACTTGAGAGTAACTGTGTTACCTTGATTTGCAAAGTCAGGAACAAGACAAAAGCATCTCCTCTTCATTTCTATTCAACATTGCGCTTGAGGCTCTAGCTGGCATAATGAGGGAAAATTAAGAGAAAAGGAAGAGGGCTCTGTGTACGTATATGTGTAATAGAATCCAGACTGAAAAGATGCACAGATGGCAGTTGTCCACATTAAGTCCTTGAGGATTCAAGAATAAAACAAGACTAAGAAGTTCAACTAATTTGCAGGATCATAGGACATCATGTAAAAATGAATTCCGTTTTCATAAACCAACAGTGAAAAATAAAATTAAGAATACAAATCAATGCAAATTAGTAATGATACATGGACATACGCTTAACAATTGTCTTCTTTCTACACTCAGATTACAGATGAGTAGTTTTTGTTTATAGGCTAGCATTTTTTAAGACTTGTACAGAAGTGTAGTAGTTTGAATAAAAATGTCCTCCATAGGTTGTAGCATTGGAACACATGGGATCCATGTATGTGGCAGTGTTTGGGGAGTTTTAGGGGTATGGCCTTGCTGGAGGAAGTACATCATTGGGGCAGGCTTTGAGGAAGGGAAAAAAAGGCCCCAGATAGGGAAAAGCTGAACGACACTTGTAGATAAGTGGAGTGATATCGTGTGTCTGTGAATTAGAAGGTGCAGCATTGCATCTATGAATTGATATTTGTGTTCAATGCAGTATCTATCAAAATCCTGGCCAAACTTTCCTAAAAATAAATAAGATGAACCAGCAATTTCTATTTAAATGCAAAAAATTAGGGTAGTGTCATGCCTACCATTCCAGTACTTCGGAGGTGAGGCAGAAACACCAAGAGGTCAAGGTAGGCCGAGCTACGTGAGGCCCTATCTCAAAAAGAACAAGTGCTTTTCATACCACTTTTTTAAAAAAAGCACTTGGGAGGTTGACACAGGAAAACAGGAGTTCAAGGCTTGAAGCCCCTTGTCAAACAGGCAAGACTTAAAATACTTTTAGACATTATTTTTTTAGGTTTTTAAATTTTTTTTTCAATTTCATGTAATCGTTTATTTTCTTTTTTTACACTCCAGATTTTATCCCCTTCCCGGTCCACCCTCTGACTGTTCCACATCTCATACCTTCTCCCCACCCCCTGTCCCCAGGAGGATGCCCCACCCCATCCCACCCCCCACCCCCCAGACCTCTAAACTTCCTGGGTGTCTCCAGTCTCCTGAGAGTTAGGTGCCTCTTCTCTGACTGAACCCAGACCCAACAGTCCTCTTCTGTATATGTGTTGGGGGCCTCATATCATGTAGTGTGTGCTGCCTGGTTGGTGGACCAGTGTCTGAGAGATCTCAGGGTCCAGATTGATTGAGACTGCTGGTCTTCCTATGGGGTTGTCCTCCTCCTCAGCTTCTTCCAGCTTTTCCCTAATTCAACCACAGGGGCCACCAGCTTCTGTCCATTGGTTGAGGGCAACTATCTGCATCTGACTCTTACAGCTGTTTGTTGGGTCTTTTGGAAGGCAATCATGATAGGTCCCTTTATGTGAGCACTCCATAGCCTCAGTAATAGTGTCAGGCCTTGGGACTTACCCTTGAGCTGGATCCCACTTTGGGCCTGTCGCTGGACCTTCTTTTCCTCAGGCTCCTCTCCATTTCCATCCCTGCAGTTCTTTCAGACAGGGACAATCATGGGTCAGAGTTTTGACTATGGGATGACAACCCCCTCCCTCACTTGATGCCTCGTCTTTCTGTTGGAGGTGGACTCTACAAGTTTGCTCTCCCCACTGTCAGGCATTTCATCTAAGCTCCCTCCCTTTGAGTCCTGAGAGTCTCTCATCTCCCAGGTTTCTGGTACATTCTAGAGGGTTCCTCCAACCTCCTAACTCCTGAGGTTGCCTGTTTCCATTCTTTCTGTTGACCCTCAGCGCTTCAGTCCTTTTCCCCTACCCAATACCAGTTCATGTTCCCCTCTTCACCTAAATATTTTTTCTTGAAAGAATAATGTTCCAGGACTTATATTATCAGATTACAGAACTTATTATAATTGTAGATTAATTAAGAAAAAATTAGAAAGTTTCTATCTATGAATTAATGGAAGCAGATGGAGAATTTAAAAAAAAATACATGAATGACCAATTTCATTATTTATCTTTGGGCAAAGCAACAAAACAATTCAGTAAGCAATGGCAATCATCATTTTTTAACAAACAGGGTGAAATATTAAACATTCAGAAAGAAAACACACCTTTAGCTTTATTTAAAAGCATATGTGCTAATTAGTACCTTAAGAAAAATATTCTCGATTTGGAACATCAAAAATTAGTATAGGTGATTATAGGTCACAAAATATGAATTACTAAAGCAGATTGTGTTAATCTTAATATAGTTTGAAATTTTATTCAAATGTGCCATCAAAAAGATCAAATAGAGTGAGAAGATTCTAGGAGAAAATATTTTCTGTACCTATACCTCACAAAGGACTCAGATGCAGAATATATAAAGAGCTCTTGGAATGAAAAAAAAATAGAAAAACAACCTAATAAAATATAGGTCAAATGCACACATGTACTTTACAATGAATATAAAGATGACCAATGAGGACATGAGGAAATGTCCAACATAGTCCAATAAATATGATAGTTCAAATCCTGTAGAATAGGTAAAATTGTAAATACACTTTCAAGGGATTAAGGATGCGAAGCACCTGGAAGTATCACAGGTGTTTCACACAACACACACACACCAGAATGTTAAATGATATGACCACTTTAATACTTTGATACTTTGATACTTTTAAACACTGAACAACAGTCCATTGTTTAAATATATCTCAGTTAATTCATCTTTGCCTGCTCAAGAAGAACAGGGAAGCTTTCAAGTTTAGACTGGTGTAAATGAGGTAGCTGCAAATGTTTGTGGTGTGTGTGTATGTGTATGTGTGTGTGTGTATATACATACATTTACAATGCCCTTGGATAGTAGCAACAAGTGGGATGGTGGAATCCTAAGAGAAGGATTTGTTTTCTTTGCTAAGAAACTGACAAGCTGTTCACCAGTGTTGTTGTTTTTGTTGTTTTGTTTGTTTTGTTGTCATTGTTGTTGTTATTTTGCTTTTAACCAGCAGTACTTGGGACTCTTTTAGGAAGTCTGTCCTTGAGTGATAAGAACCCCTTTCTTGAAAGCACAGGAAACCAGAAGATCAAGGAGAGTTTAAGTCCCTTGAGGAAAGTCCTTAGCCAATCCTGCAGGAATAGTGAAGCCTCCATGTGTAATTTACTCTCGTGTGTAATTTACATATGTCAGCATCCTTGAAGGATACAGAGGAGGCTGGGACTTAACTAGAAAATCCCACACTTTCCTTTCTCCTCCTGTCCATGACCTTACCTACTGTATTCATGCCCTTACGTAGTTCTTTCAGGAACATCTGATACATGTACACTTAAATCTTGATCTCAGGATCTGCTTATAGTGGGACATCCAGGCTAACATATGATGGCTACCCACGTACCTCACATATTGTTTTCAAGATAAGTCATGAAAGTAGAAGCTGTGATCCTTGGCTAAATCTTGGACTCTCCAGTGACCTTTCTCCTGCTTCCTGCTTGAAGGGTGGGGTCTTCATACTACTAACTTTCAAGACACATGTGGAACCACTTAGCTCAAAGTGAATCTCTCTGCTCCCACTGAGAGTTGAAAGATCTTCCACTGCTTCAACCTCTGTCTGTGCTGGCACCACTAATCCTAGGGACACTGAGAATCATCCTGCTGTTACACTGAACTCTTTGTAGTCAAGAACACTGAATATGGCATTATATTTCCTCTACACTACAGTCTCAAGGCACAGGAATTCTTATGATTCCATTTTACTAGTGAGGAAATAGACATGGAGATAAAGTACCAGTAAGTGGTGGGGCTGAAATTTTTAGTTGGGATCATACGTGCAGGACTCCACTGAGTAAGTCTGGCTTCTGCACTCTGTTATCTTCCCTTTTTACCTACTACTCAGGAATTCTGCAAGCCCAGTCTTCTTCTCTCATCCCCCACTGTGTGAATCTGAATAACATCACTGAACACATGTCCCTGCTCAAGTCCCCGACTTTGTGCAGAAATGCTGAGATCATCCTTGATCATTCCTTTTGTCTTTTTATTAGTATAAGTTAATTGTACAAACTAATGATTTTCATGATGATGTTTTACACATACATATAGTACCCTTGACTCCTGACTTTCATTCCCCTTCCTGTTCCCTAATAACCCTCCTTCTACTTTTCTGTCTTTTAAACTATTATTTATTTTAGTTTCTGAGATTATAATATAAATATGCCATTTCAACTTAGAAGATACTCAAGTTGGAGAAAGTCCAATAAAGAAATGAGTAAAATCTAACACAGAGCTCAATAACTTAGCTTCATCTTTTGACTCTTACAAACCATTCATGTTGTTGGGTGTTATATAGATGCTTTAATTGTTTACTCTAAGCATGGGTCAGCGTTAAGGGGAGACTTTTGTCTACTACTATAAGATAAATAAAATGTCTAACTTCCTCTTTATAAAATGTCTAACTTCCTCTCCCCAGAAAAACCAATGTCACATCTTCTCCATCACACGTGGATCCTAGCCTCGAATCTAATTTTGTGTGTGCAACTCGGAGTTCCCTCGCAGAAATCAAGAATTATAAAGATGCCATTGGGAGGAAGCTGTCTTGTGGGATGAAGGATACTAGAGCATAGGTAATATAAAAGTAGACAGGGAGAATACTGGGAGTGGATAGCAAGGAGGACATGGACAAAGAGGAGAGACCAGCAAGCTGGGAAAGGGCTAAGCAAAATGAAAGGGATATGAAAAAAAAAACCCATGGAAATCTACTATCTTGTAGCCACATTTTAAAAACTAGAATTCATGATAAAAAGAAAAGAACTTGAAGTAAATACCCTGCGTGACTGGAAAAAAGCTTTTCTCAGAAGCTGTGATTTATTAAACAAAACAAAAATAGTGCCTGGATGAGAGACCTTGTTTATGAGTTATTTGTCAGGAAGGTCCCAGAGACCCCAAAACAATACAGGCTCTTTGCATTCCTTCTGGTTGTCCATCATAACTACAAGATAAGACCTCATTGTTAATGGTAGCACATGCCTTGGTTGTAAGATACAAAGAAAACAAGCCAGAACTAAGCTGCAATTATCCTCCCTGCTGTCTTTCTTTTGTCCTGCTAGAAGGTGCTAGATAGCTCCAAAGGGAGAAAACACATCGGTGGTTTGACCTAGCTGTGACCCCTATGAACTCCAATACCAACTTGCCATGTAATATATGCCAACCATTATAAGAGTATATTCTGGTTGAATCTGAGACTCACTCCATTGGCCAGAATCTATGTAAGGTACTGTAATGTCAGTCAAAAGTACCTGGTTAGGGGAAGGGTTAGCAAAGCATTCAACTTTTGATAACACAGTTTTTCCAGTGAACCCGGATTTGATTCCCAGCAATTACCTGGTGGCTCACAGCCAACATTGTTCAGGGGCATTCAATAGTGTCTTTTGGCTCCTATGGGCAGTATATTTTCACACACACACACACACACATACACACACACACACTGTGCATGTAGGCAAAACAACTATGCACACAAAACAATTTTTAAAAATTTAACTTTGTGACAGACAGGCCATAGGCCCTAGTGGATTTATTATAACATAAATAATTACCTTTTCTTGCCATTGGTGTAAAAACTGGGTCTTAGGACTATCACATTGTGTAGCTCGGGAGATGGGATATCAGAAAGAGACATTCAGGGCTGAAGTAGAGGTGGGTATGGCAAGGCAAGGATTTAAGCCCAGACATTTTGTTCCTACTCGGACAGAGCATGTTGTGTTTCTGCCCCTTACAAAGGTAGGATTTAAGACACATAATCAATGCCTTACCTAAAATAAGGACAAAAGGATCCAGAGCTGTGTTGTCCACTCAGTTCCTCCACCCGAGGGATGTTCGTGAGATGGAGCATACTTAGAAGACTTTTAGGCCTCTTCTCAGATATCAGAGATTGAATTTCAATCTCCTGTGAAAGAAAGAGTAGCAATTTATTAGTTCCTTTACGCCCTTCGAAAGTTTCCCATGGTCCTGCAGAGATGATCCAGGTTCTCAGTAGCACAATAAGACTCTTAGTGTAATGGTCCTGACAGAAATGAAGACAGTCTAAAGATACACTTGTAACTCTCAATATAACTATCATAATATTTGCAAACAATGGACACCCAAAGAAAGGGAATA